>NC_092742.1:13066997-13429497 GCF_047496795.1 Chiloscyllium punctatum
CCACCTTTTAAAAAGGATAGCTGTATTTCTGTTCATGTGCACGAAGCATTAGCCTCTGCTCACTTTCCCATGTCATCTGTTGAAACTTGAGTATACGTCTGTCAAATCAAGGTCGTTTATTCAGTTGCTGACGTGGTACCACAACTTTAGTCAGCAAGGTTTTTCCCTTATCACAATTTTGAAAAAAATTACTATGTTGTGTGTTAACTGAAAATGTAGGCAATACTACATTGAAGAATTCAGTTCATTTTCTCCAATTGATATTTAACAGAATTGATGCAGAAAGTAAACTGAACTAAATATGAAGTTTATTGCAAGACTATGAACAGAATTCCATTTTAGGCAGCTGTCTAGGCTGTGTGTAACAGTCTGCCCTCCATATATGAATATGCTGCAGTTAGATGTCCCAAAAGCAAAGGTTCTAATTGCTTGATTCTAACCAGTCTGACACCTAAAGCTTAGTTTTCTTGGGAGGAAATGACTTATGTTTTGGCTTTGTTTACTTGTCAGTTGGTTGAATGATGATTAGCTGTACATACACAGCATATATTCAAACTAAAATTTAACTGAACAGAACTTTTTAAGAGAAAAAACATGTTAGAACTGTTTTGTTCAGTGTAGTGAAATAACTTAAATTGCCTACTGCAGTATTCAAATTTGAAAAGCTTTTAATCCTTAAAAGAATACATAAATAAAAATAAAGTCTTACAGCAACATGTGTAAGTTCAAGGTTTCCTGTTGGTGGAAGTGTTTTTAATCTGAGGGAAGGACCGTTGGCAGGAAATGTCAGTCGCTTGTTTTCTTGAACTGGAGGAAGTGAAAAGGATTTGCGGACTTGCTGACTATGTATGCAGTTCCCTTCTGTTTTCAAAATGTTTTTAAAAGCGAGAGGGCTTTTCCACTGCTGTACAACACTAATCAATGGCTTTGGTCTTCACATCTGAACCTGGTGTTTGGGGAAATTACACTTAGAAAGTGATATCGTGCTCTTGAGAGGTATTGAATTCTCAATGTTTCAGTATCTTCAAACTGAAAGTATGGTGAACTGTGGATTTGTCAAAGGTCTGTGTTTGTATTGGTGTTTGACATTCTGAAGCTGTGGAAGTGTATGTAAATTGACGTGGGTTTTCATACTTGGCTGTTAGTAATTGGGAAAACGTTTACTTCACTGTCTCCAATTCAAAGCTGTTATTCTCAGTAGTCTGCATAGCAGCCATATGTTGAAGGGGCTGCCTGAGTAGTACAGTGCTTAAAGCAACCAAATTGTTTTTTCTTTCTACAGACCTTCACAGTTCAGGATTTTCTTATTTAAAAAAAAATTGGTGTATAACTCTGAGGATGAAGTAATTAATGTGGATTATTTTTGTTTCTCCAGATAAATCGCCCAGTTTCTTGATATTTTTTTTTGTTTTCAAAATGTTTGGGGGATAAAGACTATACAAGCTGAAACTAAGTCCATGAATGCTGAAAACTGGAAATTAAATACTAGAAATATTTAGCAATTCTAGTTAGTATCTATGGTGGGGAAAATAAGTTGATATTAAATTGACCTTTTATCGGAACGGAGTATAGCAAGAAATGCTTAAGTTTTGAGTGTGAAAACTAAAAGGAAAGGCAGCTGAGAGTGGGGCGTAAAGTCAAATAGGAGTAGTTTTTCTTTTTCATCTTTTTGAGATGTAGGTGTTCCTGACAAGGCCAGTATTTCATCCCTGATTACCCTTGAACTAAGATACTTCTGAGAGCGCATTATTAGTGGGGTCATTTGTGAAGAAAACCAGGAATTAGTGAATTATGTGGATTCACAATTTATGCTGGTTTCATGATCACTAATGTGACGAGTTTTCAATTCCAGGATTATTAATAACCTTCAATTTCCAGCAGCTTTTGGATTGGGATTTGAACATGTAGCCCCAGAGCATTGAGCCTTGCAATTTTATACTCCACAACCACCTGATGAAGGAGCAGTACTCTGAAAGCTGGTGCTTCCAAATAAAACTGTTGGACTATAACCTGGTGTTAGTGATTTTTAACTTTGTACTCTCCAGTCCAACGCCAGCATCTTCAAATCAGGGTTAAAGCCAAAAGTCTATAAATTGGAAGCAATCAGTGAATTTTTTCAGTTGAGGATGAGACCAGGAAACTGCATTAGTGCAATCATCAGTATATAATAGGGGAGAAAAAAAAAAGAGGGTAAGGTTTGAATAAAGAATGTTCACTTATTCCACTAAAAGGCAGGCTCAACTCATCCTCATCCTCATCCTCATCCTCATCCTCATCCTCATCCTCATCCTCATCCTCATCCTCATCCTCATCAACACTAACACCTTCACCACCATCACCATCACCATCCAGATGAGGATGTTTGTCATCCACACGGAGTCTGTGGATGGCTGTGCAGACTGATGTGGTTTCACAGGCTCTGTTACACTTTGGGCAGAAGTTAAGTATGGGAAGGGGTGTTGGTGTGGCAGTGTGCTCCTTTATATTTGTTTTCACCTGACTTCTGCTTTTACCTGATGGTGTCTCTGAATGCTTGATGCCTTTGCAGTGTCCCTCTTCCTCCTCCCCTGAAGGGTCTTGGGCCAGTGTTTCCCAGGTGTCAATTGGGAATGCTGCACTTTGCCATTGAGGTCTTGGGGGTATCTCTGGCCACCTGATGCTCACCTGCCAGTTTGAAGCTGGGAATAGAGCAATCCGCTTGAGTTGTCTTGGGTCTGCCATTGCAGCTGATTGGCTACAATGGGCTGAGCACATCAAGGGTGGCCATTGCCTTGATGCTAGGGATGTTGGCGTGGTCGAGGACACAGGTATTGATGTATCTTTCTTCCCAGCAGGAGCTTGCGCAAGTTGCATTGATGGTACTGCTCCAGCAGCTTGATATATTTGCTGGAGACAGCCCATGTAGGGTGTGAACCACCACAGATCTGTAAATCATGTTCATGATGTCAGATCTGATGTTGTCCTCAAATACCCTTTTCCTCAGGCGACCAAAGGCTGTGCTAGCATACTGGAGGGAGTATTGGATCTCTTCAATAACTGTTAGGCTGATAGGGCACCCCTGAGGTATGAGAAGATGTTTCACATATTTCACTGAAAGGCAGGCTTCATGAGGATGTATGTGGGTACCTATAGCAACCTCTTGTTTGATTTTATTTATTTTCACGTGTACTGAAGTACAGTGAAAAGCTTTGTTTATGAGCAATACAGGCAGATCACAGTAAGCAATGATGTATAGTGTAAAACATTTCGACAGGCATACAGGTTACATTGCACAGGGCGTACAAGAGAGATCAATGTTAGCATGATCAGCATTATTCGAGGCAAGACTGTCTATTCAGTAGTTTTATAATGGCTGGGAAGAAGCTGTCCTTGAACCTATTGGTGCGTGTGTTCAGGCTTCTGTATCTTCCTGATGGAAGAGGTTGAAGGAGTGTTTTTGATGTTGGCAGCCTTTCTGTGGCAGTGAGCCTTGTAAATGGAGTCCATAGATGAAAGGTTGGTTCCTGTGATGGCTTGGGCTGTGCACAACATCCTCTGTGTAGTTTCCTCCGATCCTGGGCAGAGCAGTTTCCATTTCAGGCCGTTCTGCACCCAGATAGGTACGCTTTCAGTTATGCATCTGTAGAAGTTGGTGAGAGGGTATTCGAGATGACAGAGACCCAGTAGGTTTGCTTTTGCTGAGCTCTGCCCCAGACAAAGTGGGGCACTCACGCTCCCTTCACTGTTTTAGACTCTTACACCTATTTTCTCGCTCGCTTGCTCTCGGGAGACCAGTGAGCAAGGTTAGATCTTATGGCATACTGGGAGAACTAGCATGTGGAAACAAAACTTACTCAAAGGTAGACGATGACACAAAAATCGGACATGTAGTGGACAGCAAAAAAGGTTACCTCATATTACACCAGGATCTTGATCAGGGGCCAATGGGCTGAGGAGTGGCAGATGGAGTTTAATTTAGATAAATGTGAGGAGCTGCATTTTGGAAAAGCAAATCAGGCCAGGACTTAGGTGGGGTCCTAGGGAGTGTTGCTGTGCGGGAGATCTTGGAGTGTGGGTTTGTGGCTCCTTGGGGGGGGGTGGGGTCTCAAGTGGATGGGATGGTGAAGAAGGCATTTGGTATGCTTCCCTTTTATCAGTCAGAGTAGTGAGTACAGGAGTTGGAAGGTCACGTTGTGGCTGTACAAGGACATTGGTTAGGCCACTTTTGGAATATTGCATGCAATTTTGGTCTCTTTCCTATCGGAAGGATATTGTGAAACATGAAAGGGTTCAGAAAAGATTTAAAAGGATGTTGGAGGGGGTTGAGTTACAGGGAGAGGCTGAATAGGCTGGGCGCTTTTCTCTGGAATGTTGGAGGCTGAGGGGTGACCTTTACAGAGGTTTATGAAGTAATGGGCATGGAAAGGGTGAATAGGCAAGGTCTTTTCCCTGGGGTGGGTGAGTCTAGAACTTGAGGACATAGGTTTAAGGTGAGAAGACACCTAAGGAGGGCAATGTTTTCACATACAGGGTAATGCGTGTGTGGAATGAGCTGCCAGAGGAAGTGGTGGAGGCTGGTACAAAGACAGCATTTAAAAGGCATCTGGAGTATGTGAAAAGGAAGGTTTTAGAGCGATGGCCAAGTGCTGGCAAATGGGGCTAGATTAGGTTTGGATATCTGGTCAGCATGGGCGAGTTGGACCGAAGAGTCTGTTTCTGGACTCTGACTCACCTGCAGAGCAGAGCTTGATCTCTGAGTTTGTACAACTCCGAGAAGATTGATGCTTCAATGGCCCGGGTCTCCTCCAGATGGGAATTGATATCGGACGTGCTGTCGAAGCATGACCTGGAGATCCAGAGTCTTGGGTGGCATGTCGGAGGGGCAGAGCAATGGGCTGCGGCTTCCAAGACCGCAGCCGAATCTTCTGAGAATTGGGTTCAGGCCTTTGAACACCAGGTGCGGGCCTTGGAGGAACAGGTTGATGACTTGGGATAACTGGTCGGCATGGGCGGTTGAACCGAAGAGTCAGATGTACAGCACGGCAACAGACGCTATGACCTTAAATGGAACTTGTCGGAAGAATATCTGGTTGCTGGGGCTTCCCGAACGGGAGGAAGAAGGCCAGCTCATCAACTTTCTGGAGCAATGGCTCCCCCAGTTTCTAAGGCTGGAGGTCCAGGTAGGTCTCGTGCGGGTCGAACGGGCCCACCAGGGTGCAGTGCGCAGGCCCTGATCGGACCAGTGCACCCTGCCTGGTCCTAGTGTGACTCCGGCATCACAGAGACAAACAAATGATGCTGGAAGCCTCTAGAGCACTGGGGAAGGATCCTCAGGCTATGGTATATAAAGGAACATGAATTATGCTTTTTCAGGACTTCTCCCTGGTCGTGATCCATAAGAGGGAGGCCTTTGAGGTAAAAAAGCGGCTGAGGGACTTGAATATTCAGTACTTCTGAGATATCCAGCGAGACTGCATTTCAGCTGCGGAGGCTCCATGTTCAACTTTGATTTGCTGGAAAAAGCAAAGGACTTTTTGGATGCTCTAAAATAGACTGATTGGCCTGAATTATATGGACAATTATTTTATTTTGCCCCTTCTCCCCCTCCCCCTTTTTTGTTTGTAATTTGCCTGGTTTACCTGGTTGTTGGGAGGTGATCTTGATTTCCCTTTTTATTATATGTCGGGATTACAATTTTATATTTTTTGTTCTGCTAGGAGTGCCTAGGGTTACAGTATGGAAGGGACTGGTTGGGTACCCACTTTTTGCTTTCTTGTCATAAGATATTGGTGTTTGTTTTTCTTTCTTTGTGGTGCCTGGGGTGGGGATATGGCTCCAGCTAGAAGGAGTCATGGTGGGATCAATGGGTGGTATGAGCACCCACTGTGGACAAGGGGAAAAATCTCCTTTGTTATGTTTTATGTTATACAAGTAGTTGGTAGTAGTTTTGATTTAGTAGTTTTAGAATTTATGTTTTTAAACTTTTTATGTGAACTGTTTAAGGTTCTCGCTTGGTGCGCTATGAGTGGGATTCTTCCTCCCGGGGGTTCACTTACTGACTGCTATAGATGATCATAGCCCTGTTTAAATGGTGCACCTGAAATGTGAAGGAGAGTCACTCACCAATCAAGAGAAAAAAGGTACTGTCAAGCCTTAGAGAGAAGGTTGATGTAGCCCTATTACAAGAGACACACTTAATCGATAAGGAGCATTTGAACTTGCAACGAGAGGATTCGGCTAGGAGTATTTCTCTTTTAGTTTAAACTCTAAAAGTAGAGGAATGACTATCCTTATTTGGAGGAACCTTCCGTTTCAAATGTTAGGTCAAATAACTGATGAGTCTGGGTGATTCATAATACTTAAAGCTTTAAAACATGTTAGAGGATATGGGATTCTGAATGAATACCCCCTCTGCACATCCCTTTAAATTTGTAACTGATGCGCTGTCTAGATTGATAGCCTTGGGGCACACCATTCGATTATAAGGGGAGACTTTAATGGCATTATTGACTCTGAGGTGGACAGGATGCGTGGGGGTCTTGTGGATATGTCTCCACAATCTAGGCAGTTGGCGGACTTGAACAGGGAGTTGGGGTTGGTGGATGTATGGAGTTGCCTTTACCCTGAAGGTAGGGATTTTACATTCTATTCTAATCCACATAAGTAACATACCAGAATTGACATTTTTTGTCCCATCAGCCTTTTTGAACTCTGTACTATCCAGCAGAATAGGGAATACTGCCATTTCTGATCATGTGGCAGTGTATATGGTGGTTAAGACTGGAGGTGGTGAGGTGGATTCCTGGCACTGGTGTATGGGCCCTTTCCTCCTGAAAGATTAGTAAGTTTATAATATTTTTTGCAAGAGTTTAAAAATTTTTGGGATATAAACTCAGATGATGTGGGAGACTGCCAAGGCCTACATGCGGGGTTTGTTTATTTCTTACTTTGCAACACAAAAACTACAGAGGGGAGAATAGCAACGTCTGCTGGAGGCTTGCCTGAAGGCAGCTGAGTTAGCCTATTTTGGTAGGTTGTCCATAACTAAGTTACAGCGGATTACAACTCATGGCTACTTTTGAATGTTGCACTTACCCAAACAGCAGAGAGGGAAATCTCTTCTGTGAAAGAGATTATTTGAATACGGGTGATAAGCCAGGTAGGTATTTAGCGTACTTGGCCAAAAAGAAGAATGCTCCCCAATCTATTAAATCCATTAGAGAGAGTGCTGATACTCTGACTTGTAATACCAAAAAGATGAATGTAGCATTTAGAAAGTTTTATTTTGAGCTGTATCAGTCGGAGGGCTGAGAGGATAGAATGAGGAAGATGGAGGCCTTTATTTTAAGACCCTGGACCTTTTTGGGTGGAACCTCAGAGCAGGTGTCCTTTTTGAGTGCCCCTTTTCCAATTCAGGAAGTACAAGAGGCGGTGAGGCTGCTCCAGAGTGGTAAAGCGTCCGGGCCAGATGAGTTTCCAAATGAGTTTTTTGAGTAGTTTATAGACAAGCTGGCCAGGCCACTCTTGGATATGTACAATTATTCATTCAGTCAGTGTAGCCACCTATCCTCTTTCAGAGAAGCAAATATCTCTCTTATCTTTAAGGGAACGCCCCAGAAGAATGCATTTCATACAGGCCCATATCATTACTGAACATGGGTTTTGAAATCCTGCCTAAAATGCTGGCATTTAAGGCTGAAGCGGGTATTGCCTTTTATTGTAAAGGAGGACCAGGCTGGTTTTATTAAGGGTCGTAGGTCTACCAACAATATTAAAGTATTAAATATGGGTCCAAATATGTCATCAAAGAGCGATACTGGGTTTGACAGTCTCCCTAGACGCAGAGAAAGCGCTTGATCGGGTGGAGTGGCTGTACCTCTCTTTTTATGTCATGGAATGGTTTGGTCTTAGAGAGGTTTTTAGCAAATGGGTGGCAGTGCTGTATAGTGACCCGAAAGCAGCAGTGCTCCCTAATGGTTTAAGGTCAGATTGTTTTAGTGTTGGCAGAAGCTGCTGTCAAGGGTGTCGTCTTTCGCCACTATTATTTACATTGATGATCGAACTGCTGGTGGAAGCCATTCAATTGGATCCCTATATAACTGCCCTGGAGGTAGGATCAGACAGGCATAAAATTACTCTTTGTGCTGATATCCTTCCCTTTTTTAACCGATCCAATGACCTCCATGCCCCACTTAATACAAGTGATTACTCTATTTGGTTTGTTTTCAGGGTACAAAATTAACTTCATGAAATCAGAGGGCATGACTGGGGGGTCTTACCAGTATGTCCAACTTTGGGGATGGAACCAGTTTCCCCTTTTGGTGGTCACAGGGAGGTTTTCTGTACTTAAGCATTTTTATTACCCCGGTTTTTGATCAGTTATATGAAGCCAATTATGTGCAGTTACTAGAGAAAATTAGGTAGGACCTTTGGCACTGGGAAGATTTTCAGGTATCTTGATTGGGCAGGATAGCCCTGGTTAAAATGAATATTCTTTCTTGCTTATAATATCCCATGGGAATGCTCCCCTTGATGCTGCCAAGGCAAACACTGCGCAGGCTTCATAGCTGGCTCAGATCTTTTATTTGGCATCATCAATGGCCTCTTATTAAGCTGGATAAATTGCAGCTTTCGTGAAGAAAGATTTGGGTGGGAGTGAGTGGGGGAAGAAAAGAGTCTAGATTTTCCGGACTTTAGGAAGTACCAACTGAGTTCCTTATCCTGTGTGGCTGAATGGGCCTGTCAGCATCCGCGCTCCATTTCGTTAGACATTGAGACCTCCCAGACAAAATGCTCCCTCATTAACTTCTTATTTATGGACAAGATGAGATCATTGTAAAAACTTAATTGCCCACCAATTTCAAGAGATGGTCTTCCACAGCTTCTGACCAGCATTGTACGTATTTTTGTGAAGCTCTTCCCATTTCAACTTCTCCTTGTAAGCTGAGAGGCCTTGATCTGATTTTCTGAAGTGGAGAATGGAGTAGTAGGTGTCTTTTTGGTTGTGTAGCAGTGGTCCAGAAAGTTTGATCCTCTGGTGTAGAAGAGGTATTGGTGGTACTTTGGAAGCACTCTGTTGTGGTTGGCTTGGTTGAAGTCACCAGCCGTAATGAGTAGAGCCTCTGGGAATTTTTTCTCTAAAGTGCTTGTAGTGATGTAAATTACGACCAAGGCATCCTTCACATCTGCATAGGATGAGGCGAGTGGCGTTGAAGATAAAGTTCTTCAATGTGAAAACCAATTGAGCTAGGTTAAAGTTGTGTGGACTTGTTGGGCACAATAAATGTAATGCTGGAATAATCAACAGCTGTCATCCCCAAAGAAAAGGGGTAAACATTTACTCTTTGAAAATGATGAGCATAATGTTTGGTTGGAGGACTGCAAATTTAAAGATTAGATTCCTGAGCTTTGTTGGAAAAGTTTAGAAAGTTTGAGAGAGTGAGAGTGTGAACTAGTAAATTTAAACATGTGGTCAGCAGATCACGGTAATGAATTGAAGAGAGGTGTTCTGTCAAGTGAGACTTTTATTTCCCCATGGAAAAGGCGATCACATTGGAGCAGTGAAAGCAGTATATTAAATCGAATGTATAAATCACGTGTTGTTTTATCTGGAAGATGCGTTTGTGGTGCCAGGAAGGGTAGTGGTGCTGCAATTGATGATGTATGCTTTTTGTGACAAAAGACCATACTTTTTACCAGTTGACCTCCACATTCAACATTGAATCTATTTATGAAGTTGATTTAGAACGTAAGCTGATCATTTTTCCTCAGATGGTTGTTGGACATTGATGCTGAGGCAGTGTGGCATTCATTTTAACTATACAGCTATCATAGAGTTATAGA
Organism: Chiloscyllium punctatum; assembly: GCF_047496795.1. NCBI lineage: Eukaryota > Metazoa > Chordata > Chondrichthyes > Orectolobiformes > Hemiscylliidae > Chiloscyllium > Chiloscyllium punctatum. The sequence goes on from NC_092742.1 coordinate 13,076,820, forward strand.
GATGTACCGCATGGAAACAGACCCTTCGGTCCAACCTGTCCGTGCCGACCAGATGTTCTAACCCAATCTAGTCCCACCTGCCAGTACCCGGCCCATATCCCTCCAAACCCTTCCTATTCATAAACACATCCAAATGCCTTTTAAATGTTGCAATTGCACCAGCCTCCACCACTTCCTCTGGCAGCTCATTCCATGCACGTACCACCCTCTGCGTGAAAACGTTGCCCCCTTAGGTCTCTCTTATATCTTTCCTCTGTCACCCTAAACCTATGCCCTCTAGTTCTGGACTCCCCGATCCCAGGGAAAAGACTTTGTCTATTTATCCTATCCATGCCCCTCATAATTTTGTAAACCTCTATAAGGTCACCCCTCAGCCTCCGATGCTCCAGGGAAAACAGCCCCAGCCTGTTCAGCCTCTCCCAATAGCTCAAACCCTCCAACCCTGCCAACATCCTTGTAAATTTTTTCTGAACCCTTTCAAGTTTCACAACATCTTTCCGATAGAAAGGAGACCAGAATTGCACACAATATTCCAACAGTGGCCTAACCAATGTCCTGTACTCCCAACTCCTGTACTCAATACTCTCACCAATAAACAAAAGCATACCAAGTGCTTTCTTCACTATCCTATCTACCTGCGACTCCACTTTCAAGGAGCTATGAACCTGCAATCCAAGGTCTCTTTGTTCAGCAACACTCCCTCGGACCTTATCATTAAGTGTATAAGTCCTGCTAAGATTTGCTTTTCCAAAATGCAGCACCTCTCATTTATCTGAATTAAACTCCATCTGCCACTTCTCAGCCCATTGGCCCATCTGGTCCAGATCCTGTTGTAGTCTGGGGTAGCCGTCTTTACTGAGGTAAAAACAATGACTGCAGATGCTGGAAAGCAAATACTGGATTAGTGGTGCTGGAAGAGCACAGCAGTTCAGGCAGCATCCAACGAGCAGCGAAATCGAGGTTTCGGGCAAAAGCCCTTCATCAGGAATAAAGCTTTATTCCTGATGAAGGGCTTTTGCCCGAAACCTTGATTTCGCTGCTCGTTGGATGCTGCCTGAACTGCTGTGCTCTTCCAGCAGCACTAATCCAGTATATAGCCCTCTTCACTGTCCACTACACCTCTAATTTTGGTGTCATCTGCAAATTTACTAACTGTACCTCTTATGGTCGCATCCAAATCATTTATGTAAATGATCATTGAGGGAAAAGAAGAATAATTAAAAATAAAACAGCAATTAGTCTAAGTGTGAAGGAACAACATTTTCAAAATGCATTTTTTCAAGGCTGCGATCCTTTATTCCCTTTTGAATAATCTTTAGATTATCAATGGAATATAGGTTTGTTAATATATTTTTCATGTGTTGCATAAACCCAACCACCTGATGAAGGAGCAGTGCTCTGAAAACTAGTGCTTCCAAAGAAACCTGTTGGATTATAACCTGATGTTGAGATTTTTAACTTTGCACATCTCAGTCCAACACTGGCACCTCCAAATCATTTTAATGTGATAAAGACTAATTGGAAGTTTAGAGTTCAGTCTAAAGTCTGATCGGTCATGATCTTCAGGCAAGCTTGAGAGGCCCACTGGCCTTGCCCCAAATTTATCCAGAAGTCCAGTACAACTCTTTCACTGGCCGAACTTGGTTTCACATTGAACAATAACTCCTTCAACTCCACTCAATGCTTCCAATCAAAAAGGACTTCAATGCTTACCCACATGTATCTTAGCAAAATCTGCCTTTTAGTGGAATATGTGAAATATTCTTTATTAAAATTTCGATCATTACTTTTTGTTAATGTCGCATGTACCAAGATAGTGAAGTGTTGTTTTGCGTGCTATACAAGCAGATTGTACCATACAAACTGCAACAGGGTAGAAGAACAGCTACGGAGAAGGTGCACAGAGGTCAGAAATCTACATTTGTGCAAGTCCATTCAAAAGTCTGATAGCATTGGGGAAGAAGCTGTTCTTGAATCTGTATGTGTATTCAAACTTCTGTATCTTCTGACGGAAGAGAATATACCCAGGGTGGGAGGGGTCTTTGATTATTGGCTAATTTCCTAAGGCAGCAGGAAGTATAGATGAGGTTAGTAGATGGAAGGCTGGTTTATGTGATGGACTGGGCTGTGTTCATGACTCTGTAGTGTTTTGCGGTCTTGGGGAGAGCAGTTGCTGTGATATGTCCAGATTAGGATCCTTTCTGTGGTGCATCAATGAAAATTGATAAATGTCATTGACGTGCTGAATTTCCTTGGCCTCCTGAGGAATTAGAGGCATTGTTGTGCTTTCTTGACTTGTCAATGTGGATGGACCAGGACGGGCTTGATGGTGATCACTCCCAGGAACTTCCCTCTCTCAAACATCTCCACCTCTGCACGATTGATGCAGACGGGCATTCACTTCCTGAAATCAATAACCAGCTCCTTTTCTTTTCCTGATGTTGATGGAAAGATTGTCTTTATACCTTGCCGTTGAGCACTCTGTCTCTTTCCTGTACTGTCTCATTGTTGGAGATCTGACCTTCAATGGTGGTGGTGTCAGCAAACTTGTAAATGGGGTTGGTTGGAATTTGGCTACACAGTCATGAGTGTATAAGTAGCATAGTAGGGAGCTGAGTGCACAACTTTATGGGGCTCTGATGTTGAGGATTATCATGGAGGAAGTGTTGTGGTCTATGGGCAGGCAGTTGAGCCAGTTAGAGGGGAGAGCCAAGACCAAGGTGCTGGAGTTTGGAAAGGGGTCTGTTTGGAGTTACGGTGTTGAGGTGGAGCTATGGTCAATAAGTGGGAGCCTGATGTAGGTATCCTTGTTATCCAGATGTTTCAGGGGTAAGTGTAGGGCCAGGGAGATGACATCTGCTGTGGACCTGTTGCTATGATAGGCAACTTGCAAAGGATCAAGGCAGGCTGGTAGACCGGAGTTAATGTGATCCATGACTAACTCCTCGAAGCACTTCATAGTTATGGAGGTTAGAGCCACCAGCTTGTAATCATTGAGGCACACAGCATGATTTTTCTTTTGGTGCTGAGATGATGGTGGTTTTCTTGAAGCAGGTGGGGACTTCAGATCATATTAAAGATGTCAGTGAATGCTCCTGCTAGCTGTTCCCCACAGGATCCTTGTGGGGAGCTGGAGACTCCATCTGGGCCAGTTTGTTTTTGTCGGTTTGTTAGATTCTTTTCCTGAGGTTTCACACATAAGATGTAATTCGCTCAAATCAACTTCTGCAAACAAAGTTTATTAAAGCCTGTACATGCTAGGTGATCCCCTTTGACCCTCCTCGCAGGTGTGCAAAGTAGAGTCAAAAGAAGCTCTGAACAAAAAAAACACTCCGTTTATCTCAGTCAGTTGGTAAAGCTCACAGATACTCTTATCCGCCACCTCCTCTGCCGTGCCGCTGCCATCCCCCCTTACCATTAAGTGTAGAAGTCCTGCTAAGATTTGCTTTCCTAAAATGCAGCAACTCCTGTTTATCTAAATTAAACTCCATCTGCCACTTCTCAGCCCATTGGCCCATCTGATCAAGATCCCATTGTAATCTGAGGTAAACTTCTTCACTGTCCACTATACCTCCAATTTTGGTGTCATTCGCAAACTCACTAATTATACCTCTTATGCTCTCGACAAAATCATTAGATAAATGATGAAAGGTAGAGGACCCAGCACTGATCCTTGTGGCACTCCACTGGTCACAGGCCTCCAGTCTGAAAAACAACCCTCCACCACCACCCTCTGTCTTCTACCTTTTGAGCCAGGTCTGTATCCAAATGGTGAGCTCTCCATGTATTCCATGAGATCTAACCTTGCGCACCAGTCTCCCATGGGGAACCTTGTTGAACGCCTTGCTGAAGTCCAAATAGATCGCATCTACCGTTTTGCCCTTATCAATCCTCTTTGTTACTTTTTCAAAAAAACTTGATCTAAGAATCTTTCTTGACTGTAACTTGTATTTAAGACAAGACGTTGGCTTGCTATTTCAAACATGCATCTGTCTGACAGCAATTTGTCAGGCAGGCATGAGTGGCATGGTGGCTCAGTGGTTAGCATTACTGTCTCTCAGCACCAGGGACCCAGGTTTGATTCCATCCTGGTGACTGTGCAAACTCCACACAGACATTCTTCCTCTGGGTACTCCGGTTTCCTCCCACAGTCTAAAGGTGTGCAGGTTAGGTGGATTGGCCATACTAAATTGTCCATATTGTCTGGAGATGAGTAGGCTATGTGGCTTAGCCATGGGAAATGCAGGGTTCCAGGGATAGGGTAGGAATTGGGTCTGGGTGGGATGGTTCGGAGGGTTGGTGTGGACCCAATGGGCTGAATTGCCTGCTTCCCCACGATTCATGACCATTAGAGAGTGAGAGAATAAGGGGAGCCAGAGGTAGGTTCATGCAGTGGGAGGTGTTCCATAAGAGGTGCTGTTAATTGTCTCGACTGGGAGAGAAGTCCTGAAGTGTTTTTTTTCTGGTGTGCGTTTGTGGTGCAGAAGTAGACCATTGTTCTATCGTGTAAAGCTGGAACTTAAATTGGCATTTGCTTCTGTGTTCTCATAAGCTATCAGTGTTAATGGTGCTTGTAATATTACTCCACGTCAGCATAGAGGAGTATAAATAAGGGAGGCATGAGCCAGTTTATATTTTTCTCAGCATTGAATGTTGTTTTATAAATTAGACACACAATGACTTCAGTACTTTGTTATAACATCTCAGCACAAAATAGTCTAAGATACATAATATAGGATAAATAGCATGTGTCTAATTATGCTCATCCCAGTTAAACATTGGCCCCCTTGTTAAACATGACATTCAGATGTAGTATTCTGCAACTGTTGCTGACCTATACTTTCCCACTGAGGACATTGGCATCTTTCAAGCTGGTGCCATTTTTAAAGGTATCAGGTTATCTAGAATTCTTGCAAGAAATTAGCGTTACCCCTCTGGCTTATCACTTTGAGTTTCATTTCACTTCTTATCGCTTCATTCCTGTCTAATATTCCTATACACTATTATTTTTGATTTAAGAAACCTGTATTTCCATGGTAAGTGTAATTCCAAATGAGTAGCTTGTCAGTCAACTTAATGTTACGGCAATATAAAGTTATGCTGTTTTATATCAATATTTTAGGAATTGTCTAAACTGCCAGTTTACTTGCTATACTTGAGCTCTAAGTGCATTAAAGTTCTCCTTGCAGAAGGAATAGTAGATCCTGCACTTTAGGAAGATGTGATGGAGGCATTGTAAGCAAGATAGCTGGATTGTAATGAAATTGGTCCACATGCTGAACCTATTTGTTATTTTGGGGATGGATTTCGAGACCTGCAGCCACTGTGTGAGTTGATACTGTACTTTCTGTGAAACATCTACCTGACAGCTGAGAAACTGTCTTGGATGGTTAGCTTATTTTCTTTTGAAAAAAAAGCTTTCAGTTCAGTTTCTGAAGATTGCCCGTGTGTACGTTCACTAGCTTGACACTAATGTAAGTGGGACATATGTTTTGTAATGTGAAATTTATAAATTGGCAGCTGTTGCACTTAACAGGCCTTCTACCACAATCAAAAATTTTCAAAAGCTGATTGTAGCAAAACGTGACAGTGAAACCTATGTTAACGCTCATTTAAGTGTAGAGAATACTTATTTATTATGACCTTGTAATATCCACTCAACAAAGTGTTGCTTTTAACATGAATGTGTTATAGTGTGACACCAAGTGATCGATGGAAAAGAAAAGGCAATCCTTTAATGTTGGATGCTTAAAATTTCAACTAGAATTCACATTTCAAATTCTCCAACTTGCCATACCATTTTCTTCTGACATGAAGCTCTGGGTGTATGTTAGATCTTATGCTCTGTAAGAGAGAGCCCTCCGTATCATTAGCAAATTCATGCCATTTGTATTTTGTGATGGTGTAATGCTGTTGTCTTTGAAGCAATGCAGCCACCAACATGATGTAACTAATATCACGGCAGATCTGGTTTTAATTTTTTTTAAATGAAGTGATCTGGATGTGCTTGCCGCGAGCAGAGTATGTGAAGTAAGTATTCTATTTCCTTAAAATAATATAACTGGTGAACACACACACGTTTGGGGAATTAAAGTCTGCAATGTTAAGTGGATTTTGCTGGTTAAAGCTCATCAGCTGTTCACACCTTTTCACTTTTAGTGGGGAGTCTGTTTGTTTTCAAGTACTTGAGAAGGAGAAAGCTGCTGTCACAAAAGTAGGCAACAAGTCTTGAATAAAGCACCAGAAAAGAGTGAGAAACAGAGAAAGCTTAAGTTACTCCATGCACAAGAAAGAGCTCGCAACAATACAGGTATCATCTCTCAGAAGAGGCACACCATGAGAGATACTTTGGAGTTATTTGCATTTAGCACTGCCAATGACAGTGTGTTGCTGTGACCAAGTGAACTATTTCCCCACAAAATTTTGCAGTGTATTGGGTAAACAAATTTTCCAAAAGCCTTGGACATTAAAAATTTAGGCTGTCAAATTTCACTGCACTGTTGAAGGTGTACTGCACTGTCTGAGGGGCCACTTTTTTAAAGTCATTAGGGTGACACCCTGCATTCTCGGGAGAACCAAAATGATCCCATAGCAATATTCAAAGCGGAACTGTGAAGTGTTACAACCATAATGTATCCTTCAAGCAGGATCAATAAAGCCATTGTCTGGTCGTCATCTCTTTGCTGTTCATGTAATCCTACAATGTACCAAATGGCTGATGTTTCCTTCATGTCATCTGAGACCACTGCAATGAAAGCGTATAATACCTTCATTGTTAAGACCTTTGTTATTTTTGTCATTTTTGTTTTGGAGCTGTGAACTGAGAGTTGAAGGTGACATTAAGTAAACAGCTTTTCTAAAAGAAAAGAGAATAAACAAACTGAGATTTGAGGCAGGTCTGGAAGTTAATTACAGGAAGCTATTTGCATTATTGTCTTCAGGAAGCTAAGCCACAATCACATGTACCTGAGAGATTATGGATCATGAAGTCTAAGTGAGCCGGCCAATTGCATTTTAAAAATTTTTTTCTCCTTTGACTTATCCCTTAACTGTGTCTGTCTGTTTGTCTGTCAGTCTTTGTGTGGGGAGGGGGCTAGAATTCAAACGAGATTTGGGTTTAAATCATAGACATTAATTACCTTGTTGCTTAACTTTGAGAGCCATTGAATTAGTAATAATTTGTTAAATCTTTTATTTAAGGTATAAACCTGATGTTTGGTTATTCACAATGTCTGGTACTGGTTATTCAAAAAGCCTGGTTAGGAACCACTGGGATCAATTTTGGGGGTCATTGAATGTTTTAATTTTATGCTGATGCAAATACAAGGGGAGAGAGGCTGATTTGATGCGGCTGTCTGACTTTGTGTCGTAACAAAGTTACATTTTTGGAATTTTAATTTTGATTTAGAAATAGAAGCAAATGGATTTCAGTCAGTTTTGTGAAGTTTAAGTCGGTCAGAAAGTCCTTTGGACAGTCATCTCAGTGCATCAGTTCCAAGAAGACCTATGACTACAGTTAAGAGGCTGGGCGATCCTCTGATGTTAATGAATAGAATAAGACTATTAGACACAGGAGCAGAAATTAGGCTGTTCAGCCCATCAAGTCTGCTCCACCATTCAATCATAGCTGATAAGTTTCTCAACCCCATTCTTCTGCTTTTTCCCTGTAACCCTTGATCCCCTTGACACTCAAGAACCTATCTATCTCTGTCTTAAATATACTAACTGACTTGGACTCCATAGCCCTGGCAGTGAATTCAACAGACTGACGACCACTGTCTGTTTTGAAGTTTCTCCTTAACTCTGTTCTAAAAGATCTTCCCATTACTCTACTCTAATGTTGTGCCCTGGGGTCCTAGTTTGTCCTACTACTGGAAACATCTGCCCAACATCCACTTGTTTGGGCTGTTCAGTATTCTGCAAGCTTCTCAATTAGATCCCCCCTCCTCCTCCTCCCCTCCTCCTCCTAACCTCCAAGTATAGACCCAGAGTCCTTAAATGTTCCTCATGTTAGGCTTTTCATTCCTGGGACCATTCTCATGAACCGTTCTCATGAAATGACAAATCTGCCCAGGAAAATGAGAAGACTAAGCTGGTATTGTCATAATGTGATCAGCCACCTTGGGAAGTGGTTGAGATAATACATTTCAAGAAAGGAAAACAAAATAAGGAAATTGCTGTGAAAAGTTAAATAGCCAAATTAACAGGAAAACATATTTAAATGAACAAGGTAAGAGCTTAGGGCACACAATCAGCAAATCTTTGCTACAGTGTTTTTTAAAAACTAATTCTCTCTGGTACTTAACAGCTATGTATAAATGTATAATTGATTGTAAGCATACATTGGGCTCATCAGGTGCTTAAGTCTCCCAGGCATATGTCGTGAACTCCAGCATTTTAAACATTAAATCCTTCTGATAGAATAGCTTAATTATCCAGTTTTTAAAAAAACTGATCAGCACTGGAAGCCATAATTAAACTTGATAGTAGATTAATTTGGAGACATAACTTCTGTTCAAAAGTTTCATATTGTAAAGATTTCTATGATCCATTTTCCGCTGCTCTTGTTCAGAGAAAATTACAGAATAATTAAGTGGGCTGTGGTACAAAGATTTGCAAATTCCCCCGTTTACAGAAATCTTGATCCATATAATCCAGACCCAATTTGCAAATTCATTGGTAATGGGAAATACAATTAGCAATCAAGTAGAACTGAGATAGAAATGTCTTTGTGCAAAGATTGGGATATTGTGGACCAAAGTGCCAAATAATTACGCCCACCTCAGTAAAATCAGGAGGATGTTTTTGGCGGATAACTCTTCTATCCCATTTTAATGTTCAGTCCTAACAAACAAAATGGTTTTGATGCTTCAAAACAGTTTAAACAGCGCATTGAAAAGCAAAAGTATAGGTCATTCATTTCCCTTCTGAGGTAGAAAAACAAAAGTCAATGATAACTTACTGTGCTGTGAAAACAAAGCACAATCCAGAAAATATTTTAGGAATGGAAAAAAAGTCAGTATTTTTCTTATTTATTCAAGTATCATATAACTATATGCTGAGCTAGAGAGTTCTAGGTAAGTTCAAGACCAAAGTGTATTTATTTTAAAAAGCTGATATTTGGCAAAATTTCAAGGCTTATTAAGCAAGTTGGCAACTGTAAATTGCCTGCAGAGAAGCAAAATATCCACCAGCTAACTTTAATCATTCAACATACTGCAAAGATAGATCATAAATTGCTTTGATTTCATATTTTAATGCAAGTCTTGAAGAAATGTCACAGACTTGAAATGTTAGCTGTTTCTCTATCCATTGATACTGTCAGACAGACATTTTTCATACAGGGAGGATGAGGCAGCCGTGCTGACGAGGGAAGTCAGGGATAGCATAAAAGTAAAAGAGAAAACATATAATGTGGCAAAAGGCAGTGTGAAACCAGAGGATTGGGAAGCTTACAAAGACCAACAAAAAAGGAAGTAAGGAGGGAGGAGATTAAATATGAGAGTAAGCTAGCCAGGAATATGAAGGAAGACAGTATAGATATAAAGGCCAAAAGTGGACATTGGACAGCTGGAAAATGAGGCTGGGAAGGTGATAGTGGGGAACAAGGAAATGGCTGAGGAATTGAATAATTACTTTACATCAGTCTTCATGGTATAAACAAAAGTAATATCCAAAAAAAATCAAGAGTTAGGGGCAGAGCTGAGTGTGGTGGCCATCATCATAGAAAAGATGTGAGAAAATCTGAATAGCCTGAAGGTGGATAAATCACCTGGACCAGATGGACCACACCCCAGAGTTCTAAGGGAGATAGCTGAAGAGATAATGGAGGTGTTACTGGTGATCTTTCAGGAATTTCTTGGAGTCAGGAGGGTCCCAGAGGACTAGAAAATTGCTAACCTGACACCCCTGTTTTAAAAAGAGTTTTTAAAAATTACTGACTGATTTAGCCTAATCTTGGTCATGGGAAAGATCCTGCAGTCCATTGTGAAGGATGAGATTTCGGAATGCTTGGAAGTGTATGGTGAATGGTATTGAGCAGGTCAGACCAAGGAAAGCCAGTGGATGTTATTGACCTGAACTTCAAGAAGGCCTTTGACAAGCTACCCCACAGAAAGCTACTGAGTAAGATAAGTGCCTGTGGTGTTAGAGGCAAGTTGCGAGCATGGATAGAAGTTTGGCTGTGGCAGAAAGCAGAGAGTAGCGATAAAAGGATCTTTCTCAGGATGGCAGCCAGTGACAAGTGGTGTTCCACAAGGGTCAGTTTTGGGACCACAACTTTTCACTTTATACATTTAATGATTTGGATGAAGGCGCTCCCTATGCCCATGGTCATATTGTAATACCATTGATTCATCCTTAGGTGATCAGAGAGGCAAAATAAAGCAGGCAATAGTTGGACAAGACTGTTGCCATTCTTCAGCTTTGTCTCAGTCTTGTTATGATTGTACAACGTGGAGTTTGGAAGTGCTGTAGATAGTCAGGAGGTGAATCACATTGCAGGGACTTTTGTGATTGCATAAAGTGCTGACAGTGCAACATTAAGCTGCTATGTGAGTGAAAATTGCCAGTTGCTTAAATTACTTTCTACACCAGATGCACCCATTTTTAACAAAAGGCTGTATTGTGGAGGATCTAGGACCAGTGTTGATAAGCAATTACTTGTGCTTAAATCCATTTATCCTGATCAGGTATTGCAGTATGTGCATCAGCCCTAAAAGGGTGTCCATACAACATTGTCATTTCTTCGTGTTTCGGAACTAGCAATATGAATTGGCACCATGACCATGGTGAGAATACCTGTATGTCCTTTAAATGCTAGAAGCTTATTGGCACAAAGAAAACAGTAATCTTTCCCTGCAGAATGGTGCCAAATTCTGTGTTTAAGGACAAATTACATCTGATTCCTGTTAAGGTCATAGTTGCCTGTTAACAAAGGTCACCTCCTTTATGCCAAAGCATTGTAGTACCTGTACACTACCGGTAAAATAACTGGCAACCTGTGAATATTAGAAATAGTCAAAGCATAAATATTCACAGGACTAGTTACTGGCAAGTTTTCAAACTGTATCTTAGGTTAACTTCGTTGCCCCAAGTCCACAGTGTTAGAGATGTGTAATCCAATATAATGTTCAAATGTCTTTCTAATTTATTTGTGTGGTGCTTATGATCACTCGATTAATCCAGATAAGATCTATTTGAATTCTGTTTTTCACCTATCAGAAATTACAAGTTTGATTTGTGTTTCCAAAGGGTGCTGCAACATTCTCTCAATCTGCGTGATTTCGGGCCATAGCAGTTGTAAAAACAGTATGTGGAAGTGCATTTTCAGTAATGCAATAGTGTACTTAAACCCAAATGTAAGAATAGTTTCTTCTCAGACAATATCTCATTCTATGAAATTTAATCTTTCTAGATCGTGCAGATCCCCTTCCATACAAATACTCATGTGGTAGTACAAAACTTCAGTAGTACTGAACAATAGGCTTTTCAGACTCTATGTTCTTGCTTTATGACTGAATGCAATATTATTGCCCTAACTGTGAAATTTAAGAAATCACTTTGTCCCGTTCAGGCCTCCCTCCAATGAAATTTTCTTCCTGAATAGGCACTTGTCATTGTTTTGACCAGTGTTCTAGTTTGGATATATTATTGAACAGTATTTTACCCTCCATAAACTTGTGATCAACTTAAGTTGTTCTGCCAGTGACTATACGTGCATGAATTGCATTCTCTATTACCATGCTTACTGACATATTGGCTCCTGGTTAAGCACCTTGATTTTTAAACTCATTTGTTTTCAAATTCTCCCTTGAGCTCGCCCTTCCAATCTCTAATTTCCTCCCAGCCAATTGCACTAAAATGTCTGCAGTCCTGTAATTCTGCCCTCTGCTAATGGACATTTGTTATTCCATTGTTTTATAATTTCTGACCATCTTTATCTACTTTGGATCTAAGCTCTGGAATTCTTTTCTGAAAATTTCTAATTCTTCCCTCACTGTTAGATGCTGTATAGAAGCTGTCTTTTGGATGAGGCATTGGGCTATCTGCCATAAAATTTCCTGAGAAGCTCAGATTACCTCTAGCATACAGGAGCATTGTAAAGCAATGGATCATTTTGTCACTAAATAAATCAATACTTACTGAGTTCCCTTTCTATGACTATTGACCTTTTGAAGACAAATTTTTATCTGTTCCTATCGTGTCATAAATATATATTTTTTAACTTGAGATATGGACTTTGCTGACTAGCCAGCATTTATTGCACATTACTACTTAGTCAGAGTGTCATGAAGATGTACAGCACAGAAACAGACCCTTCGGTCCAACTCATCCATGCTGACCAAATATCCCTATCCAGTCTAGTCCCACCTGTCAGCACCTGGCCCAAATCCGTCCAAGCCCTTCCTATTCATATACCCATCCAGATGCCTTTTTCAATGTTGTAATTGTACCAGCTTCCACCACTTCCTCTGGCAGCCCATTCCACACACGCACCACCTTCTTGAAAAAGTTGTCCCTTGGGTCTCTTTTATATCTCTTCCCCCCCCCCCCCCCCCCCCCCGCCCCTCCCCCTCACCTTGCACCTATGCCGTCTAGTTCTGTAATCCTCTACCCCAGGGAAAAAATTATGTCTATTTATCCTATCCACACCCCTCACGATTTTATAAACCTCTATAAGGTCACCCCTCAGCCTCCGATGCTCCAGAGAAAACAGCCCTAGCCTAATTAACATCTCCGTATAGCTCAAATCCTCCAACCCTAGCAACATCCTTGTAAACCTTTTCTGAACTCATTCCAAGTTTCACAACATCCTTCCGATTGGAGGGAGACCAGAATTGCAAGCAATATTCCGAAAGTCGCCTAACCAATGTACAGTCACAACATGACCTCCCAACTCCTGTACTCAATACTCTGACCAATAAAGGAAAGCATACCAAACATCGCCTTCACTATCCTATCTACCTGCAATTCCACTTTCAAGGAGCTATGAACCTGCACTCCAAGGTCTTTGTTCAGCAACACACTTGGGCGTTACCATTAAATTAAACTCCATCTGCCACTCCTCAGCCTATTGGCTCATCTGATCAAGATCCCATTGTAATCAGAGGTAACTTTCTGCACTCTCCACTTCACCCCCAATTTTGGTGTCATCTGCAAACTTACTATACCTCTTAAGCTCACATCCAAATCACTTGCCCTTCAGAAGATGATGACAAGCTGCCTTCTTGAACTGCTGTTGTCCATGTGCTGTAAGTTGACCCACAATACTGTTAGGGAGGTATTCGAGGATTTTTGACTTGGCAACCATGAATGTATGGCGATATTTTCATTCAGATGAGTGGTTTGGAGGGGAGCTTGAAGGTGGTGGTCCCATGTATCTGCTGCCTTTGTCCTTCTAGATGGAAGTTGTGGATTTGGAAGGTGCTGTCTAAGGATATGTGGTGATTTTCTGCAGTGCCTCTTGCAGATGGTACTCGTTGCAGCTACTGAGTATAAGTGGTAGAGGGAGTGGATGTTTGTGGATGTGGTGGTGTCAGTCAAGAAGTCTACATTGTCCTGGATAATGTCCAGTTTCTTACTTGAATGGGTGCAGCTCCAACACTTCAATGGGGACTATTCCATCATGTTTCTGACTTGTCTTGTAGATGGGGAGTCAGGACATGCCCCATTACTCGCCCCAGTATTTCGAGCCTCTGACCTGCTCTTGTAACCACTGTATTTATGTGGTGAGTCCACATGAGTTTCTGATCAAAGTAGCCATCAGGATGTTGTTAATGGGAGATTTGATTATGGTAAAACTATTGAATATCAAATTGTGGTGGTTAGATCGTCCGTCCGTCCGTCCGAAGATGGCCATTACTCAATTTGTGGTGTAAATGTTACTTGCCATTCGTCAGCCCAAGTCCGGATATTATCCAGATCTTATTGTATTTGAACATGGACTGCTTCAATATCTGAGTTATAAATAATGCTGAACATTGTGCAATCATTGGCAAGCATCCCCACTTCTTTCTTTATGATGGAGTCAAGTTTGTTGTTGAAGCAGCTGAAGATGGTTGGGCGTAGATTACTACCCTAAGGAACTCCTGCAGAAATGTGGTGGGCATAAGATAATTGATCTCCAAGAAACACTACCATCTTCCAGTATGCCAAGTATAACTCCAACCAGCAGAGAGTTTGCCCCCTGATTCCCATTGAATCCATTTTTGCTGTGGATCCATAATGCCCCAGTTGATTGTCTGCAGCCTTGATGTCAAGGGCTGTCACTCTCACCTCCTCTCTAAAATTCAGCTCTTTTGTCTATGTTTGAACCAAGGCAGTAGTGAAGTCAGGAACGGAGCGGCCCTGGCAGAACCCAAACTGGGAGTTGCTGAGCAGATGCTGCTTGAAAGCACTGTTGATGACACCTTCCATCACTCTTTTTAATTGAGTGTAGACTGATGAAGCTGTAATAGTCGGGAATTTGTCCTAGGCAATTTTCCACATTGACGGCTGGCTGTCAGAATTATAACTGTGCTGGAAGACCTTGGCTAGGGGAGCAGTAAGTTCTAGAGCACAAGTCTTCAGTACTATTTCTAGAATGTTGTCAGGGTTGAGTGCCTTCAACTGTTTCTTGATATCACCTGGAGTGAATAATTGTCTGAAGACTGGTATCTGTAGTGCTGGGATGGGTCATCCATTCGGCACTACTTCTTGAAGATTGCGAATTCGTAAGCCATATCTTTTGCACTGATGTATCGGGCTCTCCCATCTTTGAGAATGGCGATATTTGTGGAGTCTGCTCCTCTAGTGAGTTGTTTGTCCCCCACCATTCGTGACTGGATGTGGCAGGACTCCAGGGCTTAGATCAGGTCCATTTCTTATGCGATTGTTTAGCTCTATCATTTGCTATTTATGCTGTTGGGCAACAAGTTAGTCCTGTTTGGCAGTTGCACCTAATATTTAGGTTTGTCTGGTGCTGCTCCTAGTATATCTTCCTGCGCTCTCCATTGAACTAGGGTTGATTCCCTGGCTTGATAGTAGTGATTGTGTGGATGAAATGCCAGGCTGAGGTTGCAGATTGTGCTGAAGTACAATTTTGCTGCTGTTAGCTCACAGCGCCTCAGATTCCTACTTGCGTTGCTAGATCCATTCAGTCTGTCCCATTTCGCACAGTGATCATGCCACACAGCATAATGAAGGGTATTCTCAATGTGCAGGCAGGACTTCATCCCCATTAGATGAAGTGGTCACTTTTACCGATTTGCTGTCATGGACAAATGCATCTCCAACTGGCAGATTGGTAAGGATTTTTTCCTCTTATTTCCCTTACCACCTGCCACAAACCCAGTCTAGAAGCTGTGTCTCACAGCTAGTCCCTGACCAGTTTGATCACTAGTGCTGCTGCCAAGCCACTCTTGGTGATGGTCATTGAAATCCCTCTGCCAGAGTACATTTTTATACCCTTTCCATTCTCCAACTTTCCCAAGTGTTCAATATTGAGTATGATTCATTAGCGGAGGGAGGACAGTGTGTGGTAACCAGCAGGTGTTTCCTTGCCCACATTTAACTTGAAGCCATGAGATTTTATAGGGTTAACGGCCATTTTGAAGACTCCTAGGACATCTCTGTCCCGACTGTATGCCACTGAGCCGCCACCTCAGCTGGGTCTGTCCTGCTGGTTGGACAGAACATATCCAGGGATAGTGGTGGTGGCTGAGACATTCAGATATGATTCTGAGAGTATGATAATGTTAGGCTGTTGCTTGACTAGCTTGTGAGACAACACTCCTAATTTTGGCACTTGCCCCCAGATGTTAGTGAGGTGGACTTCACAGGAACAACAGTTCTGTTCTGTTTTTTCTTTTTCTGGTGCCGAGGTTGATGTCAGATGGGCCATCTGGTTGAATTTTTTTTTTTGTTTTTGAGGCTTCGTTGTGATTAATGCAGTTGAGTGACTTGCTAGGCCATTTCTGAGGCCATTTCAGAGTAGACTATATTGCTGTAGATAGAGAATAACGTGTAGGCCAGACCAGGGGAGCATGGCTGATTTCCTTCCTTGACAGACATTAGTGAGTCAGATGGGTTTATCTGATTATCAATAGATTTTTAGTTACAGGTATAGATTTTTAAAAATTGAATTCAAATTCCACAATCTGCTGTTGCAGGGTTCGAACCTGGATTCCTAGCTGAGTTTCTAGATTACTAATCTAGCGCTAATAGCACAAGGCCATTGTCTTCCCTAGATATCAATGGGAGTCGCTTACATCTGTTCAAACAGACAGATGAGCTCACAGTTCAACTTGAAATGAGACATGCCAAACAATGTAGAGCTCCATCTACAAGAATACCAGCCTAGGTTACCTACCTAAATTCTGAATTGGGACTTAAACCTAAATCCTATAATGGAGTCAAGCTGCTTATATTGGGGCAGAAAAAAGACAGCAATGGCAATAAAATGTTGTGGGGGAAAAGGTCAAGGCCTTTATTCTTGCTCTTGATTGGCCACAAACATGTTCAGATGGATCTGCTGCCAGAATTTACACCTGATTCAGGCTCCATGCACTCATTCCAGGCAAATCCAGCATGAAGTCATACTGGGGTACAACTGGATGGAATGTGCACCATGCACATTCTGTCCACTTTGACCAATTGGTGAAGCTGAAAGAAAGCTGTGGGGATGTATGCATTTTGGCCTCTGAATAAATAAGCCCATTGACTTTTCTCAAAGTTTAGGTGAAAGTGAGGACTGCAGAGTCAAAATTTGAGTGGTGCTGGAAAAGCACAGCAGGTCGAGCAGCAAAATTGGCATTTTGGGCAAAAGCCCTTCATCAGGACTCAGGATGCTGCCTGACCTGCTGTGCTTTCCCAGCACCACTCTAATAGTTTCTCAGAGCTTGGCAGACCTCTTCTTGGCATGTTAACTATAAACCAGCCAGTGCACTCTTATAGTTGCATGGTAAAGTAATGTAGATTTACCTATCTTAAACACTTTTCTTTTGGTTTGGTATCGCCTAGGTTTGATTTCAGATTTGTTTTCTATGGCTGTCTTGGGAGAGGCAAAAGCAATAACGATCAATGGAATGACTGAACCAAATCCAACTGCCCAGTTTAAAATATTCTCAAACTTAAGCAATGTTCTCTCAAAAGTAGGGCACACTGGGTGGGTGCTGTTGTCATGCTTATAACTTGCTGGATTGTATTCTCTGTTGCCATGGTGTTGACAATAACTACAGACTTCAACTGCTGACAGACTGCTACTGATCTGCTTGTGGTCAGAAGATAGCTTAGTGTACATCAGCTGTCCCCCAGCTACTGCACTTAGCTGTGAAGCAACTATGATGCAACCCATATTAACTGCAGATCATGTTATTGTTGAGATGTTTTAAACCATATTTTGCCTTCAGAATTTGAAGTTGGAAAATAATTGCTTCAATAATTGATACTGGATGTTGAAAGTATTCAATGGTTATTAAGGTCAGGTAATATACGTGGAAAGAGTAACAGAGTTGCAGTTTCATGCCAATAACATTTACAGTGTTTGTTATATCTTTAATTATGGTTTGAGTACTCTGATACAATACCTGATGCAAGTATTTTTCATGCACTTTGGCTGATTTTAAACTGGTGTGGTAGTACACATGGGTTCAGAATTCTTTGTTTTCTTCAAAATTAATTTACTATATTCATTGTCAAACCAACATAAAAGCCTTAACTCCACACCCAGGAAGGAGACTAAACATGTCCAAGGCCTCTGTCAACACTAATCTGAAAATGTTCAACAGGGAGTGTACATTTTTCTCACCCATTGTCAGCAGCAAGGCTAGGTGTGGGAGTTTGGTTTATGAACAATTTCACAGTTAGAAATGAGTAACTGGTTGATCTGTAATGTGCTCTCCAAATGATAGTTTCTTGAGTAGATATCCTCTGACTTCAGTTTTATTGTTTAGATATAACATCTAAAGCACCATAGGGTTACGATTTGACCAGAAAAAATACTAGAGCAGCAATATAAATACAGGTTACAAGAGCAAGTCAAAGGCTGTGAATTCTGTAATGAAAAGTTGCATCTTAACTGACATAGGCCAGTCTACTATTTGCCAGGCAGAAGTCAGAACAATGACCTATTGTAAACTTGAGATAAATGCAGTTGAAAAAGACAACTCTGAAACATCTAGGATGAAACAGCCGACTTTATTGGCAAGCCATCACTGAAGTATAATGGCTGTGATGTTCACTATCTAAAAAGTACACTGCGGTGATTCACTAAGGTTCCTTTTCCATCACTTTGCAAACTCTCAACTTCTGTCAACCTAAAAGGGCATGGACAGCAGGTTAATTTGGTCACCATCCACCTACAAGTTTCCCTCCAAATCATGTACCGTCCTGACTTCACAGCACCTCAGAATTGTTATGGTGTTGAAGAACATTTGGCCTGTTCTATACACTGTTAGCATTTCAATTTGTGCCAATACTGGGAATGTATCACTGTTACTTCACTGTCAAAATCCTGGAACTCCCTATCTTTAAAAGAGTTGTTATTTCAGCCGTAGAATTAATGTTCACTACATGGTAGTATGTATGATTTTATATCATAAATAACTTTCACTTTAACTTTCAGTATGCAATGTACTTTGAGCTTGGAAACTATTATTTTTCTTTCAACATCACCAAAGTATTATGAAATAAATGTTCCCAGCAGAAGATATTGAAGACCTGAGGAACAACATTCAGCTTGTTGAGCATGCTCAACCATTCAATTAGATTATGGCTGACCATTTATGTGCATACCATTTTCCTGCACTATTTCCATATTCTTTTTATCACTAGTCTCCAGAACTCTCTCGATTTCTGTCTTGAAATTGAGCATTTTTTTGTAAATGTATTTATTAGCAAAAACTTAATAAAAATATGAAGCTATGGAAAATATGACAAATACTAGTATAATAAGCGCAAATTTCAATACAACCACTGTCTAGTAACCTACCCTATAAAACAAAACAAAATATTATGCAAAACAATACCAGTAAATATGTTTTGTTTTTTAAAAAAAAACATAAAGTAACGCACAAGACCACAAAATAACACTGCTCAGCACAGAGCTCCCAAACAAACGGGAGTGTTGTGTGTATATATAGCCGTATTAACTCAGGAGTCCTCCTTCCAGGGCCAAGGGCTCAGCAAACCTAACCATCCTGGTTAAACAAACTCACTAGTTAAGATAGCAGACAAATGTGTCCAAATAAATCAGAGTTGCCATGCCTTATAAAAAAAGGTCTGTTGTGTGGTGCACCATATTTGTGAAAAAATCCAAGGGAATGTGCTCCATAATTAATTTTCACCATCTCAGGCACCCAATTCATCAGAATATTCTTCCGTGCACAGTAAATAAGGATCTTGAATAGTTTCTTCCTGTGCCCATCTAAAGAAGATAAATTTGGTAGACCTAGAAGGGGAGATAGCTGGTTTACTTAACTTTGGTCCTCAATACCCTACCTATCTCTCCTGCCACAGTGCTCCAATAAACACTGAGTCTGTGGCATGTCCAGAAGCAATGGGTAAGAGTACCTACACTTATTTTCCACTTGGGGTACATTGGAGACGCCTTTTTTAAAAACTTCGCCAGACGGTCTGGTGCCAAATGAACCCTGTGCAGAACTTTTAACTGCATGCCGTATGTCCTCTTTCAGATTTGAGATCTTTCGTGCGTTCTCCTCTATGTCCTCCCACGTTTCAGAAGAGGACTCCACTCCTAGCTTTTGCTCTGACTTCACATAACCGGTTAATATCCTGCCAGGCCCTACCATCCAGTAGACGATAGAGGGCACTAAACAAAAGGGTGTTTGTGGCATATAGCAACAACCCCTCTGTATCTGGCTTAGTGAGAAGTGTAGTCGTCTTTTGGTTGAAATCCCTGACCTGAAAGATTGAGCTGTATTTGCGGCTCAATTGCTTAAAAGCACACAGCCTCCCTGTCAAACAAGTCTCCCAAACTGGAAACTCCTCTCGCTGTCCACAACTTGAACCCTAAGTCCATTTTCCCTGGTCAGAACCCTGGCATACCGACTATGGGGGTGAGTGGTGAAGTTTTGGATAAATAACCCTCACTCTGACACATTGCCTTCCATGCCTCGACTGTACGAATCACAATGGGATTCCGGCAGTGGTCCATAACTGTCCTCAACTTATCCATGAACAACAGGTTACTAAGAGGGCACTTTGCCTGTGTGGCCTCGATATTCAGCCGTATTGAGCCTGGATCGTTACCTACCCAATCGCGCACAAAGGACAACAGAAGTCCTCAGGCGACTGTGCGGAGTTTGCACATTTTTCCTGTGTCTGCGTGGGTTTCCTCTGGGTGCTCCGATTTCCTCCCATAATCCAAAAATGTGCAGGTTAGGTGAATTGGCCATGCTAAGTTGCCCGTAGTGTTAGGTGAAGGGGTAAATATAGGGGAATGGGTCTGGGTGGGTTGTGCTTCGGTGGGTCGGTGTGGACTTGTTGGGCCAAAGGGCCTGTTTCCACACTGTAAGTAATCTAATTTAAAGGTGGGTGGAGTGGATAGGTGGGAAGGAAGATTGGCAGGTAGGACAGGTCATGAGTATGGTGCTGAGCTGGAAGGTTGGAACTGGAGTAAATTGGGGGGAGGGGAAATGAACAAACTTGTGAAGTCCACAATGATGCCCTGGGGTTGAAGTGTTCTGAGGCAGAAAATGAGGTGTTCTTCCTCCAGGCATTTTGATAGTGAGGGAGTGGAGATGGAGGAGGCCCAGGACCTGCATGTCTTCGGCAGAGGCGGCCTCCATTTGCACTCTTAGCTACCTTCTCCCCAGCCCCACTTTATCTCCCAGCCTCATTCCTGATGAAGGGCTCCTGCCTAAAACATCGATTTTTCCTGCTCCTTGGATGCTGCCTAATCTGCTGTGCTTTTCCAGCACCACTCTAATCTCGACTCTGATCTCCAGCATCTGCAGTCCTCACCTTTCATCTATATTCTAAGCTGCTTCTCCTCACTATTTACCACTCCACCAATTTTTGCATCTTTTGCAAACTTACTGATTAACTCTCCTACATTCCAATCTAAATCATTTATGTAAACCACTGACAGCAAGTGTGCCAGAATTGACCTGTGTGGGATGCCACTGGACTTGCTCAGACTCTCCTTCTGCTTCCTGCCACTCAGTCAAATTTGCCAAATTTCGTTAGAATGCTGTGAGTCTTCCATGTGCAACCTTATCAAAAGCCTTACTATACACTGTCAAAAGCATTGCCCTCATCTACACACTTGAAAAATTCAGTCAAAATGATCAGACATAACCCTATTCATGACTAACCTGTATCTTCAAATGCCGATGAACTGAGCCTCAGAATTGTTCCAATAGTTTCCCCAGTACTGAGGTTAGACAGATGGCCTGTAGTTTCCTGGTGCTCACTCGCTCCTCCGGCGCCTCTGCTGTGGCCAGAGAAGCATAGACATTGTATTCAAGGCCCCTGTATTTTCTCATCTCATTCAAACCTGCATTTCATTTGGCCTGGCAATTTATCAAATGTTAAGCCAGCCAGGCCACTCAATCTTCTGTCAATGCTAATTTCTTTGTATCCATAGATCTTTTTGTAGCCCTATAGTCCCTCTCATTAGTGAACACCAATCCAAAGTACTTGTTTAGAAACCCTACCTGCATCCTCTAGCTCCATATTCACATTACCACCATTGTCCTTAATGGGCCTGTTTCCCTCTTCATCCTTTTATCCTTTTAATGTTCCTTGAAAACAACTCAGGATTTTCTTTATTTTACTTCCCAGTATCCTTTCACACCCCCTTTTGCCTCTCCTATTCCCCTTTTATGTTTTCTGTTTATACATTCCATTATCCTCTAAAGCTTCAGCATCTTCAGGGGAAAAAAAACACCTCCAGATTTGTCAAACATTTACCTTTCATTTATTTACATTAACCTTGAAAACAGTTGTCCAATTTTGAGAAGGTCTGTTATCACATCTTTAATAAGAAATTTCAATATTTTCCACGCTACTGACATCAAATGGACAGTTCTGTACTTGTCTGTCCTCCCTTCCCTCCCTCTCTCCCTTCCAACAGTGTATTTACATTTGCTTCTTTTATAGTCTGCAAGGATGTTCCTGGAATCTGCAGAATTATGAAAGATAACCACCAATGCATCTATTATTTATGTAGCCATCTCCTTAAACACTCTGGAAGTGGCTCATTGGTTCAGTAGACAAAGAACCTTTAATCCATTTAACTTTCCAGTTGATGTGGTTTACATGGAGTTAAGTAAGGCCTTTGACATGGTGTCATGTGAAAGGTTGGTCCAAAAGATGAGCCCATGGGAAACAAGGCAAGTTGGCAAACTGGATCCAAAATTGGCTTTCAAATAGGAGATAAAGGGTGATCGCAATGTTTTTGTTTCAAAGCCTCTGACTAAGGTGTACCACAGATTGTTGTTAATGCTTTCATTATACCTTCTACATTCAAGTTATTAATGAATAAGTTTGCAGATGACAGGAGAATTGATGGTGTTGAATAGTGAAGAGGATGGTTTACAGCTACAGTCTGATGTTGATCAGCTGGTAAATTGGACAGGCGCATGGACAGATGGAATTTAATTCTTCTAAGGGTGAGGTGATGCGTTTTGGGAGGTCTAATAAAGGATTTACACAATGAGTGGTAGGTCCATAGAGAGTATTGAGGAACAAAGACACCTTGATGTACAAGTGAAGAGGTGTCAGCACAGACGGGGTGGTGGAGAAGGCATGTGGGATGCTTGCCCTCATTAGCCAAGTATAGAATACAGAAGCAGTGAAGTCTTTTTGCAACTGTCTAAAACATGTTAGTCAAAAATGCATGCATCTATAGTCTGTTTTGATCATGTAGCAATGTGATTACATTGGAGAGGGTGAAGAAGAAAGTCACCAGGTTGTAGTCTGAGATGGAAAGTCTGTTATAAGGAGAGACTGGATAGGCGAGGTTTCTTTTCCCTGGTTCAGGTGACTGAGGGAAATCTGATTGATACAAAATTATGGGAGGTGTTGATAGGATACTTGAGAGAATGTTTTTCCACATGGTAGATTTATCCAAGACCAGAAGGCATAAGTTAAAAGTGAAGAGTAGCTTTGAGCGGATCTGAGAGAACTTTTCATCACAGCGCAGCAGAAATGTGGAATGTGCTTCATAAGAGGATGGTGGAGGAGGAAGGAATTCTCTGAACATCTTGGGAGTATCTGCACAAGCACTTAAAATGCTAGGATAGTAGACTCTGGACCAAGAGCCACTCTTTAAGAAGGGGAGTAAAGACAAGTCAGGGAACCAGTGAGTCTGACGTCAGTGGTGGGCAAGTTGTTGGAGGGAATCCTGAGGGACAGGATGTCCATGCTGTACATCTCTGACTCTAAGTGCAAGCAAATGGGATTAATATAGATTGGTGTTTGTTGATCATCTTGGATGTAAGGGGTGAGGAGCCATTTCTATGCTGTGTGACTTAGTTTGTCAAGTCATCAAGACTCTAAAAGCAATTCTTTTATCTCCCCTAAAAGTTTTGGTTTGTGTTTTCCAATAAGCCATATCTAGACTACCTTCTCTTTGACTTCCTTTCTTTTAAAAAATACTTTCATTTCCAAGAAATCGCATGACAAAACCTCTTCAAACCAGCAACATCCAAACAGTTCCATAAATGTAAACATTCCAGCAGTTATTGTCGATACAATATATTTGTATTTCCAACGCTGATACCTTCAAAATTAATGTATAATTCTATCATATTATGGTTGCTGTTTCCTAAAGGCTGCTTTGTAGCATGATAATTCATTTTCCCTTTCTCGTTACTTTGGATAAAGGATATCGCTTGATCCTAAGTTGGTTTTTCAACATGCTGCTTCAGCAATTCATCCTCCCAGCATTAGTGCAGACTTTGTCCATATGCAATATGTTACCCATGTTACATTAGTCTCCAATTTGTTGATTAAACTGTACCTAGCATTACTACTACTATTACTTGGCCTATAAACAGCACTGGCCAATGTTTGCTGGCCCTTGCCATTCCTCCATTCCACCTTAACTGGTTGATTGATTGTATATAGAGATGTACAGCACGGAAATGGAACCTTTGGTCCAACTCCTTCATGCCGACTGATATCCTAACCTAATCTAGTCCCATTTGCCAGCACTTGGCCCATATCCCTCTAAACTCCTCTTCCTGTTCATATACTCATCCAGATGCCTTTTAAATCTTGTAATTGTACCACTTCCTCTGGCAGCTCATTGCATACATGCAGCATCCTCTGTGAAAAAATTGCTCGTTAGGCTCCTTGTAAATCTTTCCCCTCACCTTAAACCTAGTCTTGGACTCCCCCACCCCAGGGGAAGACCTTGTTTATTTACCCTATCCATGTCCCGGTGATTTCATAAACGTCTATAAGGTCATCCCTGAGTCTCCAATTCTCCAGGAAAAACATCCCCAACCTATTCAGCCTTTCCCAATATCGCAAATCTTCCAGCCCTGGCAATATCCCTGTAAATCTTTGCTGAACCCTTTCAAGTTTCACGAAATCCTACCAATAGGATGAAAACCAGCATTGCATACAATATGTCAAAAGTGGCCTAATCAACTTCCTGTATAGCTGCAACATTTCCTCCCAACTCCTATACTCAATGCTCTGACCAATAAAGGAAAGGGTACCAATCCTATCTATCTGCAACTCTACTTTCAAGGAACGATGAACCTGCACTCCAAGGTCTCTGTTCAGCAAAACTCCCTAAGACCTTACCATTAAGTATATAAGTCCTGCCCTTGTCTTTCCAAAATATAGCGCCTTGCATTTATCTAAATTAAACTCCATCTGCCACTGTATGGCCCATTGGCTCATCTGATCAAGGTCCTGTTGTACTCTTGAGGTAACTTCTTCACTGTCCTCTACACCACCACCTATTTTTATGTCATCCATAAACTTACTAACTGTACCTCCTACGTTTACATCCAAATCGCTTGGATAAATGACAAAAAGCAGTGGACCCAGCACCGATCCTTGTGGCACAGGCCTCCAATCTGAAAGGCAACCTCCACCACCACCCTGTCTTCTGCCTTCGAACCAGTTCTGTATCTAAATGGCTAGTTCTTTGTGTGTTCAATGAGATCTTACCTTTATAACCAGTCTACCATGAGGATTGTTCTCTAATGCTTTACTGAATTCCATATAGATCATGTCCACCACTCTGCCTTCTTCAATCCTCTTCGTTACAACTTCAGAAAATTCAATAATTAGTGAGACCATGATTTCCCATGAACAAAGTCGTGTTGACTATCCCTAATTAGTTCTTGCCCATCCAAATACATGTAAATCCTGTCCCTCAGGATCCCCTCCAACAACTGGTCCAACACAGATGTCAGCCTCACTCATCTGTAGTTCCTGGCTTTTCCATACCACCTTTCTTAAATAGTCGCACCACGTTGCCAATCTCCAGTCTTCAGGCACCTCATCTTTGATTATTGATGATATAAATATCTTAGCAAGGGACCCAGCAATCACTTCCCTAGCTTCCGACAGAGTTCTAGGTTCCTGGGGATTTATCCACCTTTCTGCTCTTTAAGACATCCAGCACCACCACTTCTGTAATGTGGGCATTTTTCAAAATGTCACCATCTATTTCCCTCCCATTCTAACCGCTGCAGCTTGTTTTTCTTTCAGTTGCGGAAAAGTTGAAGATTTGAGTTGCGTGAGCTATTATTGTGGGTTCAGCTCAATACATTGCTAAATAGTTACTTTCTGTGTCCTTTCAAACAGACTGAGAAAGACTGTTGAATATAGGATAACACTGACTTAGTGGTTAGCATTGTTGCTGCACAGCACCAGGAACTTCTGTTCACTTCTAGCCTTTGACTGTGCAAACTCAACACAGACATTCTCCCTGTGACTGCATGGATTTCCTCCCATAGTCCAAAGATGTGCAGGATTAGAACATAGAACATAGAACATAGAACAATACAGCACAGAACAGGCCCTTCGGCCCACGATGTTGTGCCGAACTTCTATCCTAGATTAAGCACCCATCCATGTACCTATCCAAATGCCGCTTAAAGGTCGCCAATGAATCTGACTCTACCACTCCCTCGGGCAGCGCATTCCATGCCCCCACCACTCTCTGGGTAAAGAACCCACCCCTGACATCTCCCCTATACCTTCCACCCTTCACCTTAAATTTATGTCCCCTTGTAACACTCTGTTGTACCCGGGGAAAAAGTTTCTGACTGTCTACTCTATCTATTCCTCTGATCATCTTATAAACCTCTATCAAGTCACCCCTCATCCTTCGCCGTTCCAACGAGAAAAGGCCGAGAACTCTCAACCTATCCTCGTACGACCTACTCTCCATTCCAGGCAACATCCTGGTAAATCTCCTCTGCACCCTCTCCAAAGCTTCCCCATCTTTCCTCAAGTGAGGCGACCAGAACTGCACACAGTACTCCAAATGTGGCCTAACCAAAGTCCTGTACAGCTGCAACATCACCTCACGACTCTTGAATTCAATCCCTCTGCTAATAAACGATAATACTCCATAGGCCTTCTTACAAACTCTATCCACCTGAGTGGCAACCTTCAAAGATCTATGTACATAGACCCCAAGATCCCTCTGTTCCTCCACCTGACCAAGAACCCTACCATTAACCCTGTATTCCGCATTCTTATTTGTTCTTCCAAAATGGACAACCTCACACTTGGCAGGGTTGAACTCCATCTGCCACTCCTCAGCCCAGCTCTGCATCATATCTAAGTCCCTCTGCAGCCGACAACAGCCCTCCTCACTGTCCACAACTCCACCTATCTTTGTATCATCTGCAAATTTACTGACCCACCCTTCGACTCCCTCCTCTAAGTCATTAATAAAAATTACAAACAGCAGAGGACCCAGAACTGATCCCTGCGGAACTCCACTTGTAACTGGACTCCATGCTGAATATTTACCATCTACCACCACTCTCTGACTTCGACCGGTTAGCCAGTTTTCTATCCAATTGGCCAAATTTCCCTCTATCCCATGCCTCCTGACTTTCCACATAAGCCTACCATGGGGAACCTTATCAAATGCCTTACTAAAATCCATGTACACTACATCCACTGCTCTACCCTCATCCACATGCTTGGTCACCTCCTCGAAGAATTCAATAAGACTTGTAAGGCAAGACCTACCCTTCACAAATCCGTGCTGGCTGTCCCTAATCAAGCAGTGTCTTTCCAGATACTCGTAAATCCTATCCCTCAGTACCCTTTCCATTACTTTGCCTACCACAGAAGTAAGACTAACTGGCCTGTAATTCCCGGGGTTATCCCTATTCCCTTTTTTGAACAGGGGCACAACATTCGCTACTCTCCAGTCCCCTGGTACCACCCCAGTTGCCAGTGAAGACGAGAAGATCATTGCCAACGGTACTGCAATTTCCTCTCTTGCTTCCCACATAATCCTCGGATATATCCCGTCAGGCCCGGGGGACTTGTCTATCCTCAAGTTGTTCAAAATGTCCAACACATCTTCCTTCCTAACAGGTATCTCTTCTAGCTTATCAGTCCGTTTCACACTCTCCTCTTCAACAATACGGTCCCTCTCGTTCGTAAATACTGAAGAGAAGTACTTGTTCAAGACCTCTCCTATCTCTTCCGACTCAATACACAGTCTCCCACCACTGTCCTTGATCGGACCTACCATCGTTCTCGTCATTCTCAGGTTTCTCACATACGCATAGAATGCCTTGGGGTTATCCTTGATCCTATCCGCCAGGGATTTTTCATGACCTCTCTTAGCTCTCCTAATCCCTTTCTTCAGGTCCCTTCTGGCTATCCTGTATCCCTCCACTGCTCTGTCTGAACCTTGTTTCCTCAACCTTATGTAAGCCTCCTTCTTCCTCTTTACTAGACATTCAACCTCCCTCGTCAACCAAGGCTCCCTCACACGACCATTTCTTTCCTGCCTGATCGGTACATACATATCAAGGACACGTCGTATCTGCTCCTTGAAAAAGTCCCACATTTCCACCACATCCTTCCCTGACAGCCTATGCTCCCAACGTATGCTCCTCAAATCCTGTCTTACAGCATCGTAATTTCCCTTCCCCCAATTGTAAAAACTTCCTTGTTGTGCGCACCTATCTCTCTCCATAACCAAGGTGAAAGTCACAGAATTGTGGTCGCCATCACCAAAATGTTCACCCACTAACAAGCCCACCACTTGTCCCGGTTCATTACCGATTTGTCATGCTGCACAGCACCAGTGCCCTTTAGTGTCCAGGAATCTGCAGGCGAGGAGGCTGAAATAGATCACCTGTTTGGTACTTCTGATTAAACATTGTAGTGAATGCTTCAGCCTTAACATTTGCACTGATGTGCTGGACTCCCCCATTAATTTAAGATGGGTATGTGTTGTACAGCCTTTCTGCATTAGTACCACATCCGATCTCCTCCTGGGCTGCTTGGCAAGTCAGCTTCATTTTTGCCAATTGCACGCAATCACTTGGAAAAGGTTTGTCAAAAAGTTAAAGACCAATGTCTGATGAAATTGTTGATCATGTTAGTGCCTGGAGTGAAATGTTCAATGCCTTTATGGTTGCTAGTGGCTCTAAAGCATGTGGTTTCCAAACTATTCAATCTCCTCTTATGACTGTAAGACCCCCCAGAAGCAGAAATTAGGCCATTCAGCCCATCAAGTCTGCTCTGCCGTTCAGTCATGGCTAATAAGTTTCTTAACTGCGTTCTCCCGCTTTCTCTCTGTAACCCTTGATCCCCTTGACAATCAAGAACCCATCTATCTCTGTCTTAAATATACTAAATAACCTGGCCTCCACAGCCTTTTGTGGCAGTGAATTCCATAGATTGACCACACTGTACCTTGAAGTTTCTTCTTCTCTCCGTTCTCAAAGGTCTTCCCTTTACTGTACTCTAAGGATGTGCCCTTAGGTCCTCATCTCCGACCAATGGAAACATTATCTCAACATATACTCTGTCCGGGCCATTCCGTATTCTGTGTGTTTCAAATTGGATCTCTCCCCTCCCCCCACCCCATCCTTCTAAACTCTATCAACTCTATCGAGTATAGACCCAGAGTCCTTAAATGTTCCTCCTATCTTCAGCTTTTTATTCCTGTGACAATTCTCGTGAACCTTCTCTGAACGTGCTGCAGAGTCAGTACATCCTTCTTGAGATATGGGGCATAAAATTCTGCACAATACTCCAAATCTGGTCTGACCAGACCCTTACAGAGCCTCAAAAGTACATCCCTGCTTTTATATTCAAGCCCTCTTAAAATAAATGACATCTGACTCAACCCGCAGTTTACCTTGAGAATCCTGGACTATAACTCCCAAGTCTTTTTACACTTCAGACTTCTGAATTTTAGAAAATAGTCCATGTCCCTCTTTTGTTTCCACCCAAAATGCATGACTTCACATCTTCCCAAGTTGTACTCTACCTGCCACCTCCTTGTCCATTCTTCTAACCTAGCCACATTCTTCTGCAGCCTCCCCGGTGCCTCAGTGCTATCTGCTCTCTCTTTGTATCATCTGCAAACCTAGCCAGAATGCCCTCAGTTCCTTCATCCAAATCATTACTATATAAAGTGAAATGTTGTGGTCCCAACACTGACCCTTGCAGAATACCACTTCTCACTAGCTGCCATCCCCACTCTCTGTGCTTTCTGCCAGACAGCCAAGCTTCTGTCTATGCTCGCACCTTTCCTCTAACAACATGGGCCCTTATCTTACTCTGCAACCTCCTGAATGGCACCTTGTCAAAGGCCGCCTTGAAGTTCAGGTCAATAACATCCATTGGCTCTCCTTGGTCTAACCTGCTGAATACTTCCTCAAAATATTCTAGCAGATTAGTCAGGTATGACCTCCCCTTAATGAAACCATGCTGACTTTGCCCTATTTCACCATGCACGTCCAAGTTTTCAGATATCTCCTCCTTCACAATGGACTCCAGGATCTTTCCCATGACTGAGGTTAAGCTAAGCAGTTGGTAATTTTCCATGTGTTGACTTACTCCCTTTTTAAACATGGGGTCATGTTAGTAATTTTCCAGTCCTCTGAGATGTTCTCTGGCTCTTAGCAATTCCTGAAGGATCACCACTAATGCCTCCATTATTTCTTCAGCTATCTCCCTTAGAACTCTGGGGTGTGGTTCATCTGGTCCAGGTGATTTATCCGTTTAGCTTTTCTTGTATCTTCATGATGGTCATCATATTCAGCTCTACCATCTGACATTCTTGAACTTTTGGGATATTACTTACATTTTTCACTGAGGACTGACACAAAGTAATTATTCAGTTCCTCAGCCATTTCCTTGTTCCCCACTACCATCTCCCCAGCATCATTTTCCAGCTGCCCAATGTCCTCTCTTGCTGTTATATATCTAAAGAAATTATTACTTCTGTCTTTATATTACTGGCTAGCTACCCTCATTTTTTTTAAGGAGTCCCTGCAGTGTGTAAATAGGCCATTTGGCCCTACAAGTCCACACTGACTCTTCGAAGAGTAACCCATTCAGACCCATTCCCCTACCCTATTACTTTACATTTGCCCCTGACTAATGCACCTAATCTACACAGCCCGGAACACTAGCGTCAATTTAGCATGGCCAACTCACCTAACCTGCACATCTTTGGAGTGTGGGAGGAATCCAGAGCACCCAGAGGAAACCCACGCAGACATGGGGAGAATGTGACAGTTCCACACAGTCGCTCAAGGGTGGAATCAAACCTGGATCCCCAGCGCTGTGAGGCAGCAGTGCTAACCACTGAGCTACCGTGACAGCTGAATGTAATCTTCTCCCTCTCATTTCTCTTTTTTTCTGTTGCCTTTTGTTGACCTTGCTTCCCAATCCTCCAATTTCCCACTGTCATTCAGCACATTATATGCTTTCTCTTTTGCTTTTATGCTATCTGACTTCCCTCGTCAGCCATGGTTGCCTCATGTTCCCTGTTTAGAGACAAAAAAAACTGCAGATGCTAGAATCCAAGGTAGACCAGCAGGAGGCTGAGAACACAGCAATACAGGCAGCATCAAGAGGTAAAGAACAAAGAAAATTTACAGCCCAGGAACAGGCCCTTCAGCCCTCGAAGCCTGAGCCAATCCAAATGTACTGTCTAAACCTGTCGGTTAATTCCTAAGCATCTGTATCCCTCTACTCCCCACCTATTCATGCATTTATTCAAACGCATCTTAAATGAATCTACTGTGCCTGCCTCTACCACCTCTGCTGGCAATGCGTTCCAAACGCCCACCATCCTGTGTGAAGTACTTGCCGCGTGTATCCCCCTTAAACTTTCCACCTCTCACCTGGAAAGTGTGACTTCTCATTATTGAATCCTTCACTCAAGGAAAAAGCTAGTCTCTATCCACCCTGTCTATACCCTTTGTGATTATATAAACCTCAATCAGGTCCCCCCTCAATCTCCTTTTTTTTGATGAAAAAAAACCTAATCTACCCAACCTTTCTGATATTTTGGCTGTAACCCTTCGGGACTGTGGGTGGGAGTAAGGGGAGCTGCAGATAGAGGTTGGGGCGTGGCAGGGTGGTGAGGAGGGGATAGGTGGAGACAGGTACAGGGTACATCCTGATTGGTCGTTACGGGGGGATGAATCTAGTAAGTGGCTGAGAAGAATGGAAGGGAGGGGGAACACCTGGGAAGGGAGTTGGATGGGAAGGGAGGTTATTTGAAATCTGAGAACTCAATGTTGAGTCCTCTGGGCTGTAGGCTGTCCAAGCGGAAGATGATGTGTTCCTCCTCTAGTTTGTGGTTTGATTCGTTGTAGTAATGGGAGAGGCCAAGGACAGTCATGTCAGAAAGGGAGTGGGAGGGGGAATTAAAATGGATGGTGACTGAGCGGTCTGGTTGGCCACTGCAGACCTAGCTGAGATACTCAGTGAACTGTTCCCTTAATTTACATTTGGTCTCCCCAACGTAGAGAAGACCGCATCGGGAGCACAGAATACAGTAAACTAGGTTGGCGGAGAGGCAGGTGAACCTTTGTCTCATCTGAAAGGGCTATTTGGGGCCCTGGGAGGAAGTGAGGGTGTTGGTGCGCCAGCAGGTTTTGCATCTTTTCTGGTTGTAGGGGAAGATACCTGTGGGTTCTGGGAAGAGTGATGCAAACCAAGGATTGGTGAAAGGAATGGTCCTTTTTGGAAGGTAGCGAGGGGTGGGAGGGGAAGATGTCCTTGGTGGGGTCTAGTTGGAGTTGGGAATTGTTTTAAGGATGATTTGAGTGCAGAGACTGGTGGGTGGGGACAAGGGCGACCCTGTCTGTATTGCGTTTGGAGAAGGGTTGTTATAGCAATGGAATGGGGAATGGAGGTGTTGTGCTGGAGGGCTATCTGGAGGTAGGGGAAAGCATGTTGCTTGAAATAAATGGACATCTGGCATACTTGGGAGTGGAATGTGACCTCGTCTGAGCAGATGCAGTGGAGGCAGAGAAATTGGAAGACTGGGATGGAGTTCTTGCTGGATACTGGGTGGGAGGAGGTGCAGTCCAGGTAGCTGTAAGAGTTGTGGTTTTATAGTAAATGTCTGCCTGGAGGCTCACTGGAGATGGAAACGGAAAGGTCAAGAAAGGGTAGCGAGGTGTCCGAGATGGACCGAGGGTGGGGTGGAAGTTGTGGGCAAAGTCGATTTACTGCTCCAGTTCAGCCTGGGTACAGGATACTGCATCAATGCAGTCATTGATGTAACGGCAGAAGAGTTGGGCACAGTGCCTGTGTAGGTAGTGAGGATGGATTATTCAATGTGGCTAACAAAGAGGCAGGCAATTTCCTTGTACCATGCTGCTTTTTCCTCAGGATGAATCTTTGCAGTGTCTCTGGAGTACACTCTCAAACTGCTGCCATTGCTGTTGCACTGTCTTTCCTGCTAGACTCCTCTCCCAGTTAGTTCTGCCCAGCTCCTCCCTCGTGCCTCTATAGTTGTCTTTATTCAGTTGTAATGCCATTATCTCTGATTCTATCTACTCCCCCTCAAAATTGCTGAGTAAATTCAATCATATTATGATCACTGCCTCCTAAGAGTTCCTTCACTTTGACCGCCCTTTATCACGTTTGCCTCATTGCACCACAGTAAATCCAGGCTTAATAGGCTGGCAAGTTTTTTTTTCACTGGAGCATAGGAGGTTGAGGGATGACCTTCGAGGTTTATAAAATCATGAGGGGCAAAGAAAAGGTCAATAGGAAAGGTCTTTTCCCTTGAGTGGGGGAATTCAAAACTAGGGGGCATATTTTTGAAGGAGAGAGGATGAAGAAATGAAGATGTGGTACAGGTCAATGATTATGATTGAACCGTGAAGCCGACTGAAGAGGCTGATCAGCCTATTCATGTTCCTAACATAGTATTCTAGTTTGGTGCGATGGAGAGATAAACCTCTTATCATTTCAAGTTAAATTAGTACTGTGGGCCAAGTTCAATAGGTGATACAACATTAAAACGAAGTGGAATTTTGAGAAGCACACATTTTGTTTCCCCCAGGAATCTTGAGAGTTGACACTGTAGTTCAGATATTAATCTCCTCAGTAAGTGTCTACTGGCCATGATCAGTAATTATGGACTTGTTAAATCCACATAGAAATGGGCTACACACTTCTGGCAACAGATTCCATTTGATTGACTTAAGATGCAGTATTGCCAAAACAACTTGAATGTTGGCCAACAACCACCTTCAAATTCTTTTGTTTATCATCTTTTGATGTGTTGTGTTTTGTTTCCTAATTAAATTAAAATTTTCAGACTAGTGGTGTTGAACAGATACCTAGGGGTTCAGGTACATAATGGTTTGGAATTTGTCATAGGTAGACAGGATGGTTAAGAACATGTTTAGCATGCTTGCCTTCATTGCTCAGACCTTTGAGTATACGAGTTAGGACATCATATTGAGGTTGGTACAGGACATTGGGGAGGACTCTTCTGGAGTGCTGTATGCAGCTTGGTGGGCGTGTTTTCAGAAGGATATTATTAAACTGGAGAGAAGTGAGAAAAGATTTACCAGGATTTTGTTGTGACTGGAGAGTTTGAAATAAAAAACACTCAATAGGTTGGGAATTTATTTTGTCACTGGAGTTTAGGAGGTTGAGGATGAACATATAGAAGTTTATAAAATTTGAGGGGCAAAGAAAAGGTGCATGGGGGGGGTGGTGGAAGACGTTAAAACCGGGAGGTATGTTTTTTTAAGATGAGGACAAAGATTTAAAAAGAAGGGACAATTTTCTTTAAAATATAAAGTAGTTTGTGTGTGAAATGAATTGCCAGAGAAAGTGGTAGATGCAGGTACAGTTAGAATATTTAAAATACATTTGGAAAAGTTCATGAATAAGAAATGTTTGGAGGATATAGGCCAAGTGCAGGCAGGTAGGACTAGTTTAGTTTTGGGAACATGGTCAGCATAGACTGGTTGACCTAAGGGTCTCTGTCCATACTGTGTAACTGAGTCTTGATATTTATATGTAAAAAGTACCACATCGAAGTCATTGGCATCTCTGCTCAGTCATTCTGTTTCTGAGACAATTGCACAAGTTTTTGTAGTTGGCAAACTACACAGTGCTGACTTTGGTCTGCTTGTCTGGTTATTGTCTATCATGTTGATTGTCAAAGTATTGTTCCAAGAGCTGCTCCCTGGGGAACTCTTAGCCACTTCCTCTTTAAGTACTGCCCATTGAAAAATGAATTGTTCTTGGTTTCTTATTATCTAGCTCATGTTTGATTCACTTTGTTTCACCTTTAGTCCTGTAATCCTTTGCCAGTGCTAATTTTTATTTAAAAAATTTTAAGATCTATAATCTGTACTAACATGGTCGCCTATATATCAATAAATTGATGTTACTATGGTAATTGTATGGCTGGTTATCCATGTTGGTTTTCTTGTCTTTTTACATGTTCAGTTTAGTTGGAGGGAAAGAGATACATTAAACAATTATTACTTGCAGCAAAGTCTTTTGTAAAAATTACCATTGCATCATATTAAGGAAATAAAAATTAGGCCTTTCGGCAGTGCATTGGATCACTTTTAGATTACGTCTGCAAGTCTTGAAGGCAAGACTAAATGGTTAATACAAGTTGCTGTCTCTGAATCCTTTTTTTTGCTGGAACTTGTCTGTTAGCTACTGTTAATGTTAAATTTAAGACATTTATCTTTTAGTGCACCATTGTAGTGGTGAAGGTTAGTTTGGTGAATTGGTGGGCAGGCTCCTGACTCCAGTAGATTCTACAGGGTCAGGCTATTCAAATGATTAGCATGTGTCTTTTGCCATAGATTGAACACTGTTAAGGAAATGCTCAGTGTTGCTGGAATACATGTGACCTGTGTTCAACAAGTTGAATTCATGTGCTGCTTTAATGTAGTAAAGAGTCACAAAAATGTTATCAAACAAAGTTAACATTGAACTGCATGAGACATATTAGACATGGGACTAAGAGCATGGTTAAAGACAGAGGATTAAAGAAGGATAGGAGGTCACAGCTGCTGTTGATGAAGCAATTAAAACAGAGGACACAAGTTAAGATTGGAGAAGTTTCATCCCAGAATGTGTCTGAAGAGGAGAGAAAGCATGGAGCAAATTTGTGGGGGGGGGGATTTGAAAACAAAGGTTTTTTGACACCAACTGAATAGAATAGCTTTTATTCTCATGTGTACGTGAATAAGTGCAGTGAAAAGTTTATAATGTCCCCTTTCGACACCATCTTAGGTACATAGTACCTGGGTACAGATACTTTTAAGTGTAATTAAGAGTAAAAAAAAAGTGTTGTTACAGACTTTTTAAAAAAATTAGATTAGCGTGGAACATTTGGAAAAAGTCCTGAGTGATAAGTGAACGTAGGTACTTCAGTTCTAGTCTGTGCCTGCCAGTCCCAGAGCACACATCCTCCATATGTTGGCCTCCATCCAGGACTTTGCTCTGTCACCACTCTGGGAATCGACATATTTGCTTCGCCACCGGACTTAGCCATAGAAAAAGAAAAGCTATGAAGAGGAGGGGGGGGAGAAAAGGAAAAGGAAAGGTACTGGTAAGCAGAGGAGCTCTGACTGGAGCATTGCACTCTGCCACCATGTGAGTGATAGCTGACTGCTCTTGATGCATTTTGGGATATGAGCAGTAGAGATTTGGTTGATTTGAGGCTTGGAGTGCAAGCTGTAGTATAAAGAATGATGTAACTGTAAGCAGGATAAACTACCTCATGGGAAGTGATGTAGTAATGCATGATTTCTAGGAGATGGTTCTCTCTAGAAGCTTTTAATTAAGTCTTGTCCTGTATACTACACAATGTTTACAGTTCTGAGGAAAGGTCACTCGACCTGAAACGTTAATTCGATTTCTCTGCACCAACGCTGCCAGACTTGCTGAATTTTTCCAGTAATTTTTATTAATATTAATTTATATAATGCATTAATAATTTGGATGAGGGAACAGAATGTAATATCTCAATGTTTGCAGATGATAGAGTTGGGTGGGAGGATAAGCAGGGTGCAGAGATCCTCCAACATGATCTGGGCGGGTTGGATGAGTGGGCAGATGCAGTATAACTTGGATAAATGTGAGGTTGTTCACTTTGGAAACAAAAACGTGGCAGATTACTACCTGAATGGCTGTAAATTGAGAGAGGAGTGTACACAACAGGGCCTGGGTGTACTTGTGCACCAGTTTTGATTAGATTAGATTACTTAGTGTGGAAACAGGCCCTTCGGCCCAACAAGTCCACACCGCCCCGCCGAAGCGCAACCCACCCATACCCCTACCCCTACATCTACCCCTTACCTAATACTACGGGCAATTTAGCATGGCCAATTCACCTGACCTGCACATCTTTGGAGTGTGTCTTTAGGCATAGAGTCATACAGCACGGAAACAGACCCCTTTGGTCCAGCCAGTCCATGCCAAACATAATCGTGAACTAAACTAGTCCCACCTGCCTACTCCTGGCCTATTTCCCTCCAAACCTTTCCTATTCATGTATCTATCCAAAATGTCTTTTAAACTTTACAATTGCACCCATACCCACCACTTTCTCAGGAAGTTTCTTCCACACACAAACCACCCTCCACCTAAAAAAATTTGCTTATTTATTTTTCAAATCTCTTTCCTTTCACTGTTAAAATGTACCCGCTAGTCTTGAAATCCACTAGAGGTCAATTTTTAATGTCTTTATTCAGTTAAAAGTTTGCATCAAATGATTGCCAGAATAGAGCGTGCATGTGCAACAGAAAAGTTGAACAGTCAGATGTCCAGCATGGAAACAGACCTTTCGGTCCAACCTGTCCATGCCAATCAGCCTAAATTAATCTAGTCCCATTTGCCATACTTGGCCCATATCCCTCTAAACCATTTCTATTCATACAACTATTCCGATACCTTTTAACTGTAATTGCACAAGCCTCTGCCACTTTCTCTGTCAGCTCATCACTTGAACATACAGGCTATTAGAGGAGACAGACATATGGCTCATGAAACAGTGCAGAGCATTAAGTGATACACTGAGAAAACTGTAAAGTGAATACAAGTTTACAGACATCTGGAGCATATATGCTCAAACCATTGATGACATAAGTGGTCAAGAATAGGGCTAATGAGTATACTGAATCTTGTGCTTTTATAAATAGAGGCAGAGTGTATAAAAAGGAGGAGAAAGTGAGGACTGCTGATTCTGGCGATCACAGTTGAGAGTGTGGTTCTGGAAATGCACAGCAGGCTAAGTAGCATCCGAGGAGCAGGCAGAAAGTAAGCATGCAGGCGGTGAAGGCGGCAAATGGTATGATAGCCTTTGTTAGAGGAGTTTTGAGTACAGGAGCAGGGAGGTGTTGCAGTTAGACAGGTCTTTGGTGAGGTCGCACTTAGAATATTGTGTGCAGTTTTGGTCTCCTTTGAGGAAGGATGCTCTTGCTGTCAAGGGGGTGCACCGAAGGTTTACCAGGCTGATTCTGAGGATGGTGAGACTGACCTATGAGGAGAGATTGATGAGGATTGATTCTGCTGGAGTTCAGATGAGTGAAGGGGGATCTCATAAAAACTTATACAATTCTAACAGGACTGGACAGAGTAGATGCAGGGAGGATATTCCTGATGGTGCATCCAGAACCAGGGGTCACAGTCTGAGGATTCAGAGTCGACCATTTAGGACTAAGATGAGGAGCCATGTCTCCACTCAGAGTGGTGAGCCTGTGGAATTCATTACCACAGGAAGTAGTTGATGCCAAAACATTGAATGTATTACAAGAGGCAGCTAGAGAGAGAGCCTGTGGGACAAATGGGATCAAAGGTAAAGGGGAGAAAGCAGGATTAGGCTATTGTTGATTTTTAGCAGCCCTACAATAGAACCAGACAATCCCAGGTTGCAATCAGAGATATGAAAATATTAAACTTACTAGTAGCAACAAAAAAAAACTATATATCCACTAAACCCCCTCTTTTGTTTAAGACATACCTAACTCTTTTTGAATAATATTGCTCAGTTGACACTTGAGCCTACTTATGTTGCACATTTCAATGAGGGCTTTCCTTGTAGCTTATCAACATGGATATTTTCTGGGGGGGAAAATATCCAGAGGTCCCTAGTACTGACCAACCTCCCAGAGAATGCTTGTTCTGGGTCAACTGTTAATTGCTTATGTATGCTTGAAAACTTCAGTTTTTATCAGTGCAAAACTAACAAACCTATCATTTCAGCAGTATTCAAGGCCAGATAGCTAAAGGAATCTGAAGGATTTTTCAACTGGAAGAATGTTTGTTTATTTTGAATAGACAGTGGGGCTGTTTTCACTTTTAGTTGCACATTTGCAAGTATGCTTCATATTGCTAAGGTTTTATAGGTTTTATATTAGTCATGAAGTCCTAAAGATATACAGCATGGAAATTGACCCTTTGGTCCAACTCGTCCATGCCGACCAGATTGATCTTGTTGTATTTGCCAGCATTTGGCCCATATCCCTGTAAACCCTTCCTATTCACATACCCATCCAGATGCCTTTTAAATGTTGTAATTGGACCAGCCTCCACGACTACTTCTGGCAGCTCATTCCATATACACACCACCATCTGCATGAAAATGTTGGTCCTCAGGTCCTTTTTAAATCTTTCCCCTCACCTTAAACCCATGCGACCTAGTTCTGGGCTCCTCAGGGAAAAGACGTTGCCTATTTACCCAACCATGCCCCTCATGATTTTATAAAGCTCTATAAAGTCACTCTGCCTATTCAGTCTCTCTCTACAGCTCAAACCCTTCAACCCTGACAACATCCTTAAATCTTTCTGAACCCTTTGAAGTTTACAATATCCTTCTGCTAGGAGGGAGACCAGAATTGCACGCAATATTCCAACAGTGGCCTAACCAATGTCCTGTACAGCCGCAACATGACCTTCGAACTCCTACACTCAATGCCCTGACCCATACCAAATGCCACCTTCACTATCTACCTGTGACTCCACTTTCAAGGAGCTATGAACCTGCACTCCAAGATCTTTTTGTTCAGCAGCACCCACCAGGATCTTGTAATCCAAATATTACTACCCTTGAGGACTTCCTTTTTTAAAATTCCTGTATTTTCCTTTTAGAATCTCATCCTTTTCCCTTCCTGTGGTGACCAAACAAGTGGATGAGGGTAAAGCAGTTGATGTGGTGTATATGGATTTCAGTAAGGCGTTTGATAAGGTTACTCATGGTGGACTATTACACAAAATATGGAGGCATGGGACTGAGGGTGATTTAGCGGTTTGGATCAGAAATTGGTCAGCTGAAAGAAGACAGAGGATGGTGGTTGATGGGAAATATTCATCCTAGAGATCAGTTACTAGTGGGGTACTACAAGGATCTGTTTTGGGTCCACTGTTGTCATTTTTATAAATCACCTGGATGAGGGCATGGAAACATGGCTTAGTAAATTTGCAGATGACACAGAGGTCGGTAGAGTTGTGGATAGTGATGAAGGATGTTGTAGGTTAGAGGGACATAGATAAGCTGCAGAGTTGGGCTAATAAGTAGCAAATGGAGTTTAATGCAGAAAAGTGTGAGGTGATTCACTCTGTAAGGAGTAATAGGAATGCAGAGTACGAGGCTAATGGTAAGGTTCTTGGTAGTGTAGATGAGCCGAGAAATCTTTGGTGTCCAGGTACATAGATCCCTCAAAGTTGCCACCTAGGTTGATAGGGCTGTTAAGCCACATTTGAAGTATTGCATACTTATCTGGTCACTGCATTGTAGGAAGGATGTAGAAGCTTGGAAAGGGTTCAGAGGGGATTTACAATGATGTTGCCTGGTTTTGAGGGAAGGCCTTTCGAGGAAAGGCTGAGCGACTTGAGGCTATTTTCGTTGGAGTGAAGAAGGTTGAGAGGTGACTTAAGACATGTAAGATAATCAGAGGGTTAGATAGGTTGGACAGTGAGCCTTTTTCCTTGAATGGTGATGTCTAGTTTGAGGGGACATAACTTTAAATCGAGGGGTGATAGTTTCTTTGCTGAGTAGCAAGGGCGTGGGACACATTGCCTGCAATAATTGTAGACTTGCCAACTTTAAGAACGTTTAAATGGTCATTGGATAGGCATATGGATGAGAATGGAATAGTGTGGGTTAGATGGGCTTTAAACTGGTTCCACAAGTTGGCACAACATCAAGGGCTGAAGAGCCCGTACTGTGCTGTAATGTTCTATGGCGTTAGTTCCAATGTGTACAAAGGCCTCCTGTTGGTCCCTCTCCCCTTTGAGAATATTCTGCATTGTCTCTGATCCTGGCTCAAGGGAGGCAGCACACCATTCTGATTTCTTGCTGTTGGCTGCAGAAACACCTGTCAGTGCCTCTGATTCGTGTCCCCTACCACAGTTAATCGCTTGGAACATGATGTTCCCCTCATTACATTAAAGCTAGTCTCGGTACCAGAATTTTTGCTGTTCTTACTACGTTCCCTGAGAGTCCATCACACTCTCCAATTTCCAAAACAGGATACTTGTTTGAGATGGGAATACCCACAGGACACTCTTGCACGACCTGCCTCTCCCTTCTACCTTTCCTGCAGGTAACCCATCCTCTGATTGTATTTGCAGTTTTTCTCCCTTCCTCTAATTGCCATCCATCATGCCTCCTTGCTCCTGTAAGTTCCTCATTGCCTCTAACTGCCACTCCATCTGATCCATCTGATCTGACAGGATTCGCAATCAAATACACTGCAGACATAATCATCATGAAAATTCTCTCTAATCCCCCACATGTGACAGGAAGAGCACATTGCTCAGTTAAAGGCTATCTTTGCACCTTGATAATCTGCAGACCAGAAAATAGTAGTCTTGCGTCTCTTTTTAAAAAAAAACTGTTCCAGGCTAACTTATTGGCTAACCTATGTTTTATACTTTTAATCAAGCAACAGATCTCAATAAAACATACGTTATGACAGTGGGTAAGCCTCTGCTAATTTAAATTTGACACAGAGAAGCTCACCTTGCTCTGTAGTCTGTTAAATTTTGAAAGGCAAAGAACCATCCTGTAGGTCACTATTTAAAGTAAAAATTAACAATTTTATTCTTTGGTAAGTCCAGCAGAGAACATTAAAGCAACAGCTAATTACAGCACCTTTCTCTTAAACCTATCTTTTGCCTCCCACTCGACAATACTGGTCCGATTTTTTAAAAAAAAAGGCCCAATTAAGATTTACAAAAAATTAATCATGTTTCAAAACAAATTGGCTTTGTAGATTCTTCTTGTAGATTTTTTTTCTCTGCAGACTTCTCTGTCTGTATTTTCCTTGGTAGCCTTTTCTTCGGTCTTCTGCTGCACAACTTTTCTTACGAACAGCTTTTTCAATTCTCCTTTGTAGATTTCCCTCTGTATTTTGCTGGGTTGTCTCTTCAGTCTTCAGCACAACTTTTCCTTATGGGCTTTCAGAGAGCTATGCGGCCAGCAATCTGTACTTATTGGCACTCGTTGCTGTTCTCGCCCTAACTGTTCAAAATGTCAGGTTTTATACCTCAAAACATCAGATCATTTCATTGGTTTTATGTCATCCCAAACAGTAAAATTCAAATTTGATTGTATTTTGGTATCTGGGGCATAATTTAAACTGGCTGAATTTGAATTTGATTTTGTTCCGTGGCAAAGCAACGCTAGGTATTTGTTTCAGCCAAATGTTACATTTTTAAATTGTTCAGCACACCGTACTTTCAGTCCGTCCTTCCTAGCTTCCTCTCTCTTAAAGGCACATTTACACACCTATACCTTCATAATCCTATAATCAAATAAGAACCCATTCTACTTGTTAATTTAGACTTGCAAAGAAAAAGAACAGTAAAGTTATACTTAAAAACTATACACTTAGCTAGTTCTATACTGTGAACTCTCGCACACATTCCTCCAAGGTCATCTGTGAATTTCACTGTCTGTTTTCTTAGATGCACTCCGATGTTGAGAGATACTTGACCTCAAACAACAAAGGCTGTAGCTGTACAGATTCACCGCTGTAGGTTTCTTGTTTCATTCTCTGACCATGTTGTCCTTGCCTTTGTCTCTTCCTCCTTTTTAAATTGCCATTGTTTTGACCTATTTCCTAGAAGTTCTAAAACAATGCAACAGATTATAAAGCAGTTATTACTACTCCTGGAATTCAAGGAAACTAGCTCCAACCCCTAAAATACCTCAAAAAAAAGCTCATGCAGCCACAATTCTTTCCCATCCTCCATCTTGCATTACCCAGGATGCTTTTCTTTGGATTTTCACGTATTTGGTAGCACTTTGGTTCTGCGATAACGTTTGTTTCTTCAATATGAATTTGTTTTAACACAATTGAAGAATTTAGACAGTTAC
The DNA here is from genome assembly GCF_047496795.1 of Chiloscyllium punctatum. Taxonomy (NCBI): domain Eukaryota; kingdom Metazoa; phylum Chordata; class Chondrichthyes; order Orectolobiformes; family Hemiscylliidae; genus Chiloscyllium; species Chiloscyllium punctatum. The sequence continues at coordinate 13,119,616 of NC_092742.1, forward strand.
TTGTAGAAAGTGAACTTTCCTTACCTGTATTGGCTATAACGCAATACTAGCCCCATTAGTTTACATAGAGTGGCAATTGTGAGATTTTCTTAGTGAGATGGCACTAGAACAGATCCTTTTTGATTAAAACATTTGGAATTCATTGCACTTTTGTTAAATTTCAATTTGCTTTGTAGTCAAAGCTTGTCTCTTTCTGCTGGGATAGTTAAAATCTTTGCAATATTATTATTTGTCCTTTGGTAAGCTAATCAGCCACAGGGGTCATCACTTTAGCTCAGCCTAAATCCAGTCATAGAGTTATACAGCACGGAAACAGACCCTTTGGTCCAACCAGTCCATGCAAACATAATACCAAACTAAACTGGCCCCACCTGCCTGCTCCTGGCCCATATCTCTCCAAAGATGTCCTATCCATGTACTTATCCAAATATCTTCTAAGTATTGTATCTGTGCTCACGTCCACTACACACTCCAGAAGTTTATTCCACAAACTAATCACCCTCTGTGGTAAAACATTTGTCCCAGATGTCTTTTTTCACTCTGTCTCCTCTCATCTTTAAAAATGTGCCTGCTAGTCTTGAAATCCTCCATCCTAGCAGGGAAAAAAACATCTACCATTAACCCTATCCATTCTCTTAATTTTCTACAACTCTATCAGGTCACCTCTCAACCTCCTTTCCTCCAGTGAGAAATGTCCCAACCTATCCAGCCGTTATCCAGTCTATCTCTTCTTAACCCTCTCTTGTTTAACAATATCCTTCCTATGTGGGCAACCAGAAGTGGGCACTGTTCTCCAATACTCCAGAAGAGCCCTCACCAGTATCCCATGCATCCTCAACATAATGTCCTACCTCCAGTGTTCTGAGCAATGAAGACAAGTGTGCTAAATGCCTGTCTATATTTCACGCAAACTTCAAAGCATTATGTGCCTGCACCCCTAGGGTTCTGTCTTCTACAACACTACCTGGGTTCCTATTATTAATTGTATAAATCCTGCCTGTTTGTACCAAAATGCAATACATAGTTCAATCTGGATAAACACAATTTGCCGTATTTCAGCCCATTTGATCAAGATCCCTTTGTAATCTTATAACTACTTTCATCATCTACTATGCTATCAATTTGGGTGTCATCTGCAAGCTTACTAGCCATGCCTTCTATATTCTCATCCAAATAATTTATATAAATAACCAAGAAAAGTGGACCCAGAACTGATCCCTGTGAAACACAGCTGGTGACGAGCCTTCAGTCCGAATCTGAAATCCTGGTTTGTACATATCTAGCGGGGGTATTGGATAGCAATTTGATGAGACTGGTTTTATACTCTGAAGTTTAGAATAGTTAAGGTGATCTAATTGTAACTCTGTTCTGAGCAGATGTAGTTGGGAAAGAAGTTGTTTCCCTTGGCTAGAGAATGAGAATGGAGGTGAGGGGTGGGGTATTTAGGAGGATTGAGAATCTTTGGAATTCTCCATCTTTGATGATATGGCTTTGAGGTGTATTTTGTGCTGGTCTTTGTTTTGAAGAGAAGTTTTAAGGCAGTTATAGAAATAAAGTCTATTGAAAGCCAATGAACAGCTTGGAACAATAGGAACAGCCTGAATGGGTATGGTCAAGCTCCCACAGAACCAGGATTTTTGTTGTTAGTTTTCTGTAGCAGCTGTTGCTGGGGAGTCAGCAGGGTTTGGAAGCTGCAAAATATCTTTCCGTGCTACACACATAGTTTTCTTTTGATGTTTTTAGCTCCTGCTGCTGGAATTGCATGTGAGGCAATCTGTTTTTCTGAATTTGCCTTTCCTGAGGATGTGTTTGAGGTGTTACTGTTTGAAACAATTAATTAGTAATGTTATTGTATTTATTGTTGTGTTAAACATTTCAGTAGAGTTACAGCTAAGCCAATTCTTTTTCTCTTTTGATGTAGTGTATGAGTAATTGTGTTTTGCTTAACACAGTAGTTTTACCAATCAATTTGCATCTGGAGTGCGACATCTTACACGTGTATTTAACTTAAGAAAATGTTAGGGTCTGGACTACCTTAATATATTTTGGTATTTGGTGTAGTCCATGACATCATTGCACAGAGCTATGGATGACCAATCATTGTTAATATTCAAGGATGTGATTAATAGATTCTTTCAGTGTCCAGAAATCTAAGATGTGGCAGGAAAGTGAACTAATGCTTTACTCACTGGCAAAGCAGGCTTCAAGGGCCAAATGGCCTGCTTGTACTCCTATTGTTTTTCTATCTGGAGCAAACTCTTGCCACCCTCTTCAAACCTGGAAGGCCAGTGCCAAATTGTTGCCACCAATCTGGCTGAAACAGTTAATTAGGGCTGCCAAAATGTTACTCAATTGTCTTAATTACTTAACTACTGTGGATGTGCAGGGTCATTGAGTTAATTGGTCCAATAATAAACCATTCCTATTGCAACGTTCTCTTAATTTCAAATGTTTTTGCCTCCCATATTTTGGAAAACTAGTTCCTATGTAGAGCACTGTATAAAAAGTGCCTAGATATCATCTTGAATTTTTTTGTTTCACTAATATATAAGAATGCCATAGAGACCCCAGGGTTCTTTGTTTTTTTTTGTTCACAGTCAGGATCAACATCAGCATTGTTTCCAACGTATGCATGCCTCCCTCCAATATTAACCATTAACTAGCCTTGCTGGACCAAATCATTTGTAGTTATCACATTGGCATTTGTAGAAACTTGTGCACATTCTTCATTACTTCTGTTAAGTTGACTGCAAAGTACTTAAATACAACATTTCCCAAAGTAGGGGTTAGGACCCCAAGCGAATTGGGAACTGGATTTTGTTTTATTACAGCAGTGGCCACAGTGGAACTCTGTTATGATAGCCTCTTCACTGTTTTACGATGTCTTGAGCTCATGGACAGCTGCTGCATAAGTTTAATTTTTTTTATTGTCATATTTTTTAAAAAAGCAGCACAGGGCAGATGTTGTCTGATATGGAGTGTTATACAATATGGTTTAGATATCCATAAATTTATGTTCTAATATTTTGGCAGTGTAGTTAAACCTTTATTCGTTTTCTAGTTGGGCCAGTCTGGAACCTCACTTTGTTATCGATTAATTAAGGCAGTTATGTATAAATTAAAAATTGAAACTGTAAGAAATAAAAAAAACTAAAGGTTTGAAATATGGATTTTTTGAATGTAGTTAAATCAAAGTTGCATGCTACTTCAGATAATTTTGCAAATTAATTTTCATTATGGATGTGATTTCATCTGCACTGTGTTGTCTGGTACTTATTAGGTCAGAGTATACAACTGCAGATTGTGGTCCAGTATTAGTGTACCTGTGTCTGAGCCAGGAGGCTTGGGTTCAACTTCCCCCAGCTCCAGAGGTGTGTCTAACATCTCTGAACTGGTTAATTTTAATATACCTACTGCAATGGCATTTCACTTCTCCACTCTGAAGCAATCATATCATTCCAAACCCCTCTACTTCAGTCAGGTCACCATTCATAATGCTTAATAGTGAATTGAAACCTCCAGTTTTGTTTCCTTTTTCCTTTCCTCACCTCATGCTGCACAAATCAATAACTTGTTGATATATTTATTCATGGGATATGAGCTTTGCTGAGAAACATTTGTTGTTCATTCCTTATAGCACTTGAATTGAGCAGCCAGGTCATTTCAAAGGGAAGAACCAACTACATTTTTGTGTCGCTGGAGACACATAGGCTGGCTAAGCAAACATGGCAGCTTTCCTTTACTTACGGGCATGAGTGAATCAGATGGCGTTTTACAACAAAGACCCTTACTGAGGCTAACTTTATATTTCAGATTTATTAATTGAATTTGATCAGTTTCCATGGTGGAATTTGAACAGTGTGTTCATCTGGGTCTCTGGATTACAAATCCAGTGCCACAATGTTTGTACATTGTTCCATACCTTTGCTGTTTACTGGAGCTAGATACAGTGTAGTTGTGCTGCCACTGCTTAGAATTTGAGTTTTGTATGTTGTAATAGCACTCACTGATTTTTTTTTTTCATTCTTTATTTCATATATCCAATGTTGGTTTGAAACTGGGGACAGTGAGCCAAAGGTGACTTTTGGACTTTGGACTTTGGGTAACAACTTCAGTTAAAAAGAAAACAGACCAAAGCTTTTGCTTGCTTGTGAGGCCAGGCTTGGAAGTTAATTGCAAGTTGGTTCCTGATCAAAAGGTTCTCTCAACTGTTTGCTGTTGGAGGAGTGCATCATGTCTAAACAGATAGAGGAAGTTGGCTATTAAAAAGGTCAATACTTGGGAATTAGTTCCAGCAACTCCAGCAACTCCAGAAAGACCTTTCATGCTCAAGTAAATGGCAGATGTTGAATGGGACTTTGAGGTGGTTAGAGTTTGAATTAGGATTTTGAATGTGTGGCTGATGTTGGAGCATGAAGATTTGAAAGCTCTTTACCTAACCTCCCATAAGCAGTCTTGGAAGTTCAGAGAGTAGAAAATGAAGGCATAAGCATTTACTGTTTTTATGTGGATGAATTGCAAAGGTGACCTCGATTGACATCTTCAGAAAATCAACAAAGAAACCATCATCTTTACTTGTGGACTGAACTGGGCTAATTGTTTAAATGCTATGACTGCAAGATCAAGTCAGACACTAGGAATTCTGTGTTGGGGTACTCTTCCATTGTCTCCAATGCTTGTCCACCTTCTAAAAATCACCAAGTTATCTGGGGCATGCAGTTCCAGGATATAGCAGCCCACCTTTATTGTTCCCACATTCGACACTTCCAATATTCGCACTCTGCATCACTGGACAGTGGCAGAACTGTGTACCTTCTCCTAGATGCACTTTCAAAACTCACTAAGGTTCCTTCAAAAACTGTGACCTCGAGTATCTAGATGAATAAAGGCATCAGATGCACAGAAGCATCACCACTGCATGTTACCCTCCAAAACACATACTATCCTGACTTGGGACTATGTTGCTGTTTCTTCACTGCTGCGTCAAAATCCTGGAACTTGCTGTTTGACAGCACTGGTGTGCCTACACACTAAGACCTGCATGTTGCTCATCACTGTAACACATACTACATGAGGAGTTATGGTTGGGTAATGTGTAGACCTAGGAGGCAATACCCCACAAATGAACAAAAAAGAGCATTTGAGAAATTGCATCAGTAGTGTCTCTGTGCATCTTCTTGATTCAATGAGATGACCAATGGGATAGATGTTAAATTTCTTCTTGAAGCTAGGTGCACAAGCATTTCTATTGCGCAGTCAACTTCTGTGGACTGTATTCACATAGCTGGAAATTGCTCCCCAATCCCCAAAAAATCCTTTTGTTTTTGCTTTCTCAACTGTAAAATGGCCTGGGGAGGACCTCGGAACACCTAAAAGTAGTTCTGGAACCTCTTTAAAACTCAGCATTATAAACTTTTAATAACTCCAAATTACTCAATGGTCACAAACTTGAGTCCTATCAACTAGTGATGTGGTTCCAACTACTTCATGGAATGTCATTTTATATGTGCCCAGCGATCTCTGGTTGCCCAGCCCCTGGCAGAAATTCACCGCCCTGAGCAAGTGTGCTACTCTAATCACAGGACACTGATGATTTCAGCACTGTGTGCTGGGAGACTGATCTATTAACTGCTTTATCCTCTGCCCCACACTCCTCCAAAACAAGGAAAGAAACTTGTGTCATCATTGGTTAATGCGATAAAATGCAATTGCAGTTCCTTGTACTGTTACCAAATTATTTAGATAAGCACATGTTGCCTTCTTATGGTGACATCTTAGGTAAAAATCACTCCAAAAGCTTGTGATTTCAAATAAACCTGTTGGGATATAACCTGCTGTCATCGGACTTCTGACCTTGTTCAACACTGGCACCTCCAAATCAAGGTCCAAAGAACCATGTTCATCCATATAATAGTTCAAAAAAGTATCAAGAACAGCTTGGGTTGGGCAGCCATACTTGAGTTTGAAGTTCATTAATACTGTATTTGCCCATTAAGTTAATGTCTCTCCATGTTTGCATTTCACTTTCTGAATTATCCCCCTTCGAGCAATTTTATATTTCCTTGAAAATCTATTAAAAATAAATTAGGAGTTCAACGATGATTGCTGCTTACAAAAATAGTTCTGATTTGGTTTTAAGTTCTGGTGATAGAAACCCCAGATTTTGTTTCATTGGGGCAAATAGCAAGCAAGAACACACACAGCGAGAGCACAGAGTTAAAGATTGCACTATGAACCAGTCCAGAAGTCACATTGAAAATAAGCCAGCTTCAAGCAACAGTAAATATTCAAACAATTTTCCTATTTCCCCATCCCTCAAAATCCCTCAATCCAATCCCAAAGAACAAATGGCAAAACATTCTACAATAAAAGTAATTTATTATTTTCAATAAACTTGCCAACAAAAAGATGGCATTTGCATAACAAATGAGAATTGTCAGAGAGGCACGAGTTAAATTCTGCACAGAAGAGGATGGTTCCCATACTAAAGCAATAAGAGCAGTCATCTGTGCAGTTTGTCAATAAGTGTGAACTGGAAAGCTGATTCATATGATAGGTACTTCAGGTATCGTGAAGTAATCTCAAGGAGCTCTCTTTTCTGGGAGGCTTTGCCTTGTGGTTAGATTTCTCTTCCAGTTGACTGAATGGCTTGGGTAGCATCCATGATGGGATAATTTGTGCATCGTCTTTTCCAGTTCCGTGGCCTGTGTTATTACTGTTTTCAATAATGTAAACTGTATCAAAATTATAATGACATATTAAGATACCTAAAATATCGCTAATTATTCATTTGGGTAGTCATGGTTTGGAGGTGCCAGTGTTGGACTGGGGTGTACAAAGTTAAAAATTACCACCAGGTTATAGTCCAACAGGTTTATTTGGAAGCACTAGTTTTCTCTGTGTATTCTTGCTTGCCACTTGCCCCAGTGAAACAAAATTTGGGGTTTCTGTCATCGGAGCTTTAACCATATTATTGTAAGCAGTAATCAAATCATCTTGGAATTCCTGATGTGTACTTTAGATATTTTCAAGGGAAAATAAAACTGCTCGAAAGGGAATAATTCAGAAAGTGAAATACAAACATTTGTAACAACCACCTGATGAAGGAGCAGTATTCCAAAAGCTAGTGCTTCCAAATAAACCTATTGGACTATAACCTGGTGCTGTGATTTTTAATTTAACTTTATTTGGGAACTGTTACACTGTATCAACTCCAGTATGGCTGACCAACCCAAGCATGTACTTGATACTTTTTGAAGTATTACATGGATGAACATGATTCTTTGGTCTATGATTTGGAGGTGCCAGTGTTGGACAAGGTCAGAAGTCCGATGACACGTTATGGTTCAACAGGCTTATTTGGAATCTCCAGCTTTTTGGAGTGACTTTTACCTAAGATGTCACCATAAGAAGGCAGACATTGTAAAAGCTTTTCACTTGACAAAGGGGCAACATCCTAAGCTTGTGATTTCAAAAACACCTGTTGGCCTAACACCTGGTGTTGGCTGACTTCTGTTTTCGAACCACAGCAGTCTTGACCATAAAATGAAAAGAGAACAAGTTGTGTTTGAATGCTTACCGGAAAATGGTAAAATACGTAACTTATTCAATTCCACTTCATGTTCAAGTAAAATATCTAAATGTTTATTCATAGTGATAGACTTCCTATTCACAAATTTATCCAATTGTCTTTTTAAATTTTGAAACTATACCTGCATCCACCACTTCCTGACAGTTCATTCCACGTATGAACCACCCTCTGTGTGGGAAAACAGTCACTGAGGTCCCTTTTTGTAAATCTTTCTCTTCTCACCTGAGAAAAATATGCCCCCTACTTTTCAAACTTGCCCCATACAAGGGAAAAGTCCTTGGCTATTCATTTTGTATATGCCCCTAATGACTTTATAAACCACCTATAACCTCCTTCAACCTCCTGCGCTCAAGTCCCAGCCTATCTTTATAACCCTCCAGTTATAAAATCCTGGTAATTGTTTTCTGAGCCCTCTCCAATTTAATAATATCCTTCCTCTATCATGGAGACCAGAACTGTGTATACTACGAAAGTGCCATCACCAACATCCTGTGCAACCTATTTGGATTTGTTTTCTCTTTGAAGAAGCCAACTTGAAAGGTCAAATGGGTGAACCTTGAACAAAACTGTATTTGGCTCTTACAGAAAATTTTGTGGTGTACCACAAGGATCTGTATTGGCTCCACTGCTGTTGGTCATTTTTATAAATGACCTGAATGAGGGCCTAGAAGGGTGGATTAGTAAATTTGCAGATGACACTGAGGTTGGAGTTGTGGAGAGTATGGAAGGATGTTGCAGGTTACAGAGAGGCATAGATGAGCTGGCTTGAGAGGTAGCAAATGGAGTTTAATGAAGAAAAATATGAGGTGATTGAAGCAGATGCACACACACACACACACATTCGAACTGCTATTGTTAGAATGGACTCACAAATGCTTAACATTCGCCTATACCTGTGTTTTTGTTCTTGCTGCTGTTCACCTATTATTTACTATCTATGCTACTTAACTCTGATCTGCCTCTATTGCTTCCAAGACAAAGCTTTTCACTGTGTCTTGGTACACGTGACAATAAATTCAATTCAGTTCAATAGGGTGGCACGGTAGCTCAGTGGTTAGCACTGCTGCCTCACAGTGCCAGGGACCCAGGTTTGATTCCAGCCTTGGGTGACTGTGCAAACTGTTGACATTCTCGCTGTATCTGTGTGGGTTTCCTCAGTGCTCAGTTTTCCTCCCACAGTCCAAAGATGTGCAGGTCAGGTGAATTGGCCATTCTAAATTGCCGATAGTGTTAGGTGTATTAGTCAGAGGGAAATTGCTCTGGGTGGGTTACTCTTTGGAGGGTCGGTGTGGATTTGTTGGACCAAAGGGCCTGTTCCCATACTGTAGGGAATCTAATCTAATTCAATTCACTTTGGAAGGAGCAGCAGGAATACAAAATACTGGGGTAGTAGTAAGATTCTTGGTAGTGTGGATGAGCAGAGAGGCCTAGGTGTCCATGTGCACAGATCCTTGAAAATTGGTTGGTAGTGTTATTAAGAAGGCTATAGTGCGTTAGCTTTTATTGGTGGAGGGATTGCGTTTTTGAGCTATGAGGTCATGTTGCAGCTGTACAAAACTCTGCGGCTGCACTAGGAGTATTGCATACAGTTGTGGTGCAGCATTATAGGAAGGACGTGGAAGCTTTGGAAAGGGTGCAGAGGAGATTTACCAGGATGTTGTCTGGAATGGAGGGAAGGTCATGTGATAGACTGAGGGACTTGAGGCTGTTTTTGTTAGAGAAGGAGGTTGAGAGATGACTTGATAAAGACATACACGATGATCAGAGGATCAGATAGGCTGGACGTTGAGAGCCTTTTTCCTTGAATGGTGATGGCTTGCATGCAGGGATATAGCTTTAAATTGAAGGGTGATAGATGTCAGAGGTAGGTTCTTTACTCAAAGTAGTAAGTGTGTGGAATGTCCTGACTGCAACAGTAGTAGACTTGCCAATTTTAAGGGCATTTAAATGATCATTGGATAAACATATGGATGATAATGGAATAATGTAGGTTAGATGGGCTTCACATTGGTTGCACAGGTCGGTGCAACATCGAGGGCTGAAGGGCCTGCACTGTGCTGTAATGTTCTATATTCTGTATATTGTATTCTATTGCAGAGGGAAGTTAACAGTTTAAGTTGAATGAAGAACTCTCACTGTATTTTTAGACTGAACCTCTCCCGTTGGTTTCTACAATTTTCTCACTGAGAAAATGTAATAAGGAATGTTGTTGATTTAGTCCATTTTATATCTAATTATTTTTCTAAGAATAGTTGCTGCAATTATATAGCCAAATAGGACGCTAAATTTCTAATCATATCCCACAAAAAGTAATTGAATGATCAGTTCACCTGTTTTGCTGCTGTTGGCTGAGGAATAAGTGATAGCTAGCATGCTGCAAGAGTGCCCTGCTCCTCTTTGGATTATGCTGTGGAAACTTTGTAGCCAACCGAGCAACTTATTGCCATCTCAGTCAGATGATTTTCAAAGCAGTGTTGTCAGTCTAGGTTTGCTTGGGCAGAACCTATAGCTTACAGGGAGCGCATGCTATCTATTGAGCCTCAAAAGCAATAAGTAGGAAAGTGAGTTTCCAAAGTGAGTTGGAAAGATTCGACTATAAGAAGCTGAAGCAGGAACCGAAGTACAATAGTGTAAAAAATGCAGATAGGATGAGAGGCTTGCTAGGAGATCAAGACGAGGGGAGATGTGATGGAAACTAGCAGTTGAAGGGTGCTAATATTTCAATGATTTTTGTTAGTAAAGAGAACACTGATTCAGTATTACACTCCTATGTATCTGTTGCTGAAACTCTCAATACGCAGGGCAATTTAAAAAGTAAGTGCAAACTGGTTGTTTGAAAGTTTGAACAAAAAAGGCATTATCGCGCAGGAAAAAAATACAGTAACATAATTGAGTTAGGGATTTTTAGTCCTTGAGATGCAAGAAAGGAAGCTTTATAATTTCACCTTGCCAGTGAGTTTGAAGGTTCAAAATTAGCATCAAAAAGTGCATCAAAGCTACATTATGACTTAGAGAAATGCAAAAGTATTGAAACAACAAAAATCAGTCCAACTGACACTGGTTTGTGTAAAATGTCCAGGTAGCTGTAAATGCTGAGACACACCAGTTCACAGCCCAGTGAATTCAGACACTCCACCTGACAGGAAAAAGTTACTCGGAAGATGAATTCAGTCAGGGTTGTATCCTGACTTAATTTCTCTTGCTCACCAACTTAACTCATTCTAAAGCACTCTGTTTCTCAATTCCTAATTTGGAACTTTCAGTTCCCCATAGACAATGGAATGGAAATTAATGAAACATTGGCTCTGTTTTTCTCTTTGGAGAAAGTGAGGACTGCAGATTTTGGAGATCAAAGTAGAGTGTGTGGCGCTGGAAAAGCACAGCAGGTCGAGCAGGAGAATCAAATTTTCGGGCATTAGCCCTTCATCTTGATTCTCTGATATTGCCTGACCTGCTGTGCTTTTCCAGCACCATGCTCTCGACTCTGTTTTTCTCTTTTCACAGTTTATGCTTGACCTGAGTATTTCCAATATTACTTTCTTTTTCACCATCTGCATGTTCTACGCTCTAATAGAGTGCAAAAGCTCAGGCACAAGGGCAGTATTGTACTCTCTTGTCCACCTTTTTATTTGGTATTTGTCCTCTTCCTTTTCTTTTACATGCCTCTGACCCTTGTCTTTCTCCTCCCTCTCTTTATCTTTCTTCCTTACACCTCAATCATATAAAAAAAAGACTGTCATACTGAAGAATGCAAAGTTGTTTATTTGATTTGGGGTAAAGTTTGTACTCACTGGGAAGCTCTGTTGACAGATTGAACATTACACCAACCCATTTATAAAATGCTTGTTGGGGGGGTGGGGGTGCGTTATGAATGGGTTATTAAGTGGTATATGGTCAGTATTTGAATTTTCATAGCATGTATTTAACCTAAAAAAAAGTGTACAAGTTCTTTCTCCAAAACTGATGGTGATTTTTTTTCTAAACAATGGCCATGCGTTTTGCTGGAACTACTTTCCAGCTGCTTTTAAGCTTGTAAATTGTATATAATGTGTATCATATAGTACTGGCAAATTTACAGCTGTTTAATCTGAAAAGATCAAATTTGAATTTGCAGCCATGTAAAACCTGCTGTGTACAGATTTTTAGTTCAATGGCATCTGCTGTCATGCAGAAGCTTGCTAGTTGCTAAGCAACTATACAGGAGAAGAATTATTGGATTTTTCTGCCACTGAGATGGAAATCGCTCAGTGATAGTTTTAGAATGATTGATGTCTGACAATGTCGTGTGTCTGGCTAGTTGCCGTTGAGGAGATGGGATGCAGGGCAATGGGAATGAGGGGATGATTCATGGTGCATGACCCACTCATGTATGTATGTGAACTTTAATGATGTCATGTTGCTTGCTGAGAAGATTAGTTAGTGTGCTGAACACCCTTTTCAATGGCAAGTGTTTAATCAGCCTGTTATTGAACCTATTATTTCTGTTGGCAACCAACCAAGTAGTTTGGTGATTGAGAAGTCTTACTGTGTCAGTGTTCACCATGTTTTTTTTTTGAGAATCGTTGACTGTATCTGAGAAAGGACAATTGAATTAATTGCGTTGTACATTTATGATTCCAGTCAACAGGCTGGCTGCATTTTGTGTTCAGTTAGCTTCTGTCAGTCAAAAAGGCCCTCCAGTTTCAATCAAGACTTTTGATCTAATGGTGGGAAGTGGTGGACGGTCAGTGAATGGGAGGGAATTAGCCAGGGTTATTACTACACTGACCCGTGCCATAAAGTCTTGTGTGGAGATTGATTCATAGCAGAATTAGGCTTGGCAGTTGTACTCCCAAGACTGAATTGCTTCCTGATTTGAGGTAGGATTACTCAGGAAGAATGACCACTTAGACAAGTGAGGGATACAAATCATTGGCTAGAATCTTCCACTTGGTTGCACTTATTTTAATGTGAGGAAAGTTGTTAGCTAGTGATCATGGAAGCTAAAAAAGTCTTGCTTTGAAAGGTGTGGGAAAATAGAATGTTTCAATTTATAAAAAGGTAAAATTTTAATAAAACTACCTTCTAATGCATTTTTTTGAGTCTTTACATTCAAGGGTGAGCCAAACTCCTCCACCACCCCCCCCCCCCCCCCCCCCAAAAAAAAACACATGTTTAAAATCTGCATGGAGTACTTCAAAAAAATTAAGTTATGAGCATGTTTCATGAGTAGATTATATTTGTTTATTTTTCTGTTCAAGAGTACAGTAAAGTTTGGGATCTTTTGTGGCTTGAATTGGTACCAGACTGCTGCTGCTGCTTTTCTACCAAATAATATACAGTTGGAAATTCATTGTTTTCAACATGAGAACATTTTTACCAAGCCAATTGAAAGTTGCATATTTGAGGACTATTCCAAAGAACCAGTATTCGAGCTAAAAAAAATCCCACAAGAATCTTTTTTTTCAATAGGTCCTTGAATCCAAATGATGCACATCTGATGTTGCAAAAGGAGGCTGGAGAGGAAATAGTGAAGCATCAAGTTGTGCCAAAGGACAAATGTTCCATCCCTTTTAGGGAAAAGGAATTAGAAAATAGTTTGTCTCTGAAAGGAGGACCATCTAGGGGAGGCTCTGGCTTAGTGCTAAGTTATTAATCTGCGGTTCCTGGATTAGTGGTGCTGGAAGAGCACAGCAATTCAGGCAGCATCCAAGTAGCTTCGAAATCGATGTTTCGGGCAAAAGCCCTTCATCAGGAATATTTGTCCTGAACTGCCTGGGCTTTTGCCCGAAACGTCGATTTCGAAGCTACTTGGATGCTGCCTGAACTGCTGTGCTCTTCCAGCACCACTAATCCAGAATCTGGTTTCCAGCATCTGCAGTCATTGTTTTTACTTTATTAATCTGCGGTCCCAGATTTGAATTCAGCTATGGCAGGTAGTGGAATTTGAATTCAATTTTTAAAAAAAAATCTGGAATTGAGAGTCTCGGGTTGCCTGTACTGATCGTTCGGAGGGCAAAAAAAGTCTACTTTACTCATGTTCTTTAGGGAAAGTAACTGCTGTCCTTATCTGGTCTGGCCCACAGCATTGGTTGACTCGTAACTGCCCTCTGGGCAATTAAGAATGGGCAATAAATGCTGATCTAGCCAGCAATACCTATGTCCCATGATTGAATGTTTCAAAAAACTTGAAGTAAATGTTTGCAATTCAGAGTAATCCATTAATTCATTAAAGTCCACAAGCTACTTAATGATGTGATATTGGTATTGAAGTGTGGACTATATTTGACTTATTTAATATTTAGGGGATATCAATGTGTAGATAAAGGGAATGAAGTAATTGCTGTTTTTGACTTAAGTTTTTCTCCGGAGTTTGGTAAAATGATGTAAGAGACATGAAATGGAAATTAAGATAATGATGAAAGAAGTGTGTACCTGTAGAGATGGTTCAGGAAGAGAAGATGATGGAGTTCGGGCGGCAGGGTGAAGTTGTTTGTGTCTAAGGCTAATAGTTGGAGATTCTTGATCAGGGGAGTTGAGGGTTATGGGGAAAGGGAAAGAAAGTGGATATTTGGAGTTTTTGATGGATCTTTGAATGGCAGAGGAGCCTTAAGGGCCAAATGGCCGACACCTGTTCCAATTTCATTTGGTCAATTGATGTGAAGCTGGAAAAGCACAGCAGGTCTGACCGCATCCAAGGAGCAGGAAAGTCAATGTTTCAGCCTGAAATGTTGACTCTCCTGCTCCTCTGATCCTGTCTGACCCGCTGTGCTTTTCCAGCTTCACATCAATTGAAACTTGCTTCCAGCATCTGCAGTCCTTACTGTCTCCCAGTTCTCATGGTCTTAAGAATGAATGTAGGCAATAGCGTGTTTCAAACATCTGTGCTTGAAGGTCTCAGGTTTTCCATTTTATAAATATTAGCATGAGTAATTAGAGGATTTTATTTAATAAAGTTAAAGAACACCAATTAGTGATGTATTACAGATCAGCAGCTGGGTGGCAGTACAAAGGAACACATTGTATTGGTAACAAATAGTGACTGGGAATGTAAGTCAAAAGGCTTTTTGCAGAATATGGTTAAACATCTAAGGTTGTGGAGAAATGAGACTGCAGATGGAAAAAGCTGCAGTGGGATTCTCGATTTTCAGGTATTACAATCAAATGATGAACTTGTGTATTATATTTCCTGTATCCAGTTCCCCTTGGGAAGGTGGAACTGCTGCAGTCCTTGGGGTGGAGGGATACCTGTGGTGCTGGTGGCGGGGGGGGCGGGGGGGCTTGGAAGAGGGGTTCAAAGATTTTATCACCGCATCTAAGAAAGAACAGTGATAAAGTTCCAAGTCAGGATGGTGTGTGGGTTTATGGGGAGGTGTGTGAGGAACTTGTAGCTGATAGTGTTGTGATGCATCGTGACTTGTCCTTTGTCGGTGGTAGAGGTCAGACATTTTGGAATTTACTGGGGGCATGCATGTACCCTGTTACTTAGGCATGTTTTCAGAAAAATAGTCTGTTCATTAAGCCTGTTAGCCATTAGATATTCTGTACTTTTTATAGGCAATGAGACCCAATGTTTCACACTCTTGAGACACTTGATTCCAGAGGCATGATGCTGCATTCACAGTGATGCATAAATGAACAGCCCTGGACTAGTAGGTCTGATTTGAAGATTGAGATTTCTTTGTACAGTCTCAACTGAGGATCTCTTATATTACACTATAATAGAAATGAAAATATACAACACCATTCTTATTTGCAGTATACAGATGGTCTTGGGTTTCAACTGTTAACAGACACAAAATTTTCATAAACTGTAACCTAACAGTATTGTATCTGTAACAGTACTGTGGATATATCTAAACCCCAAGGATTCCAGCAGTACCACGTGGCGGCTTATCACCTTCTCGAGGGACCTTTAGGTATGGACAATAAATGCTAGGCTAGCCAGTGACGTTTTCATCTTATGAATAAATTTTAGAAATACTCAGTGCAGACTCTGAATGTTTGTTGCTTGTTTATCATTGATATATCAATGGAGCTATAACAAGTGCAACACAGGAGGTTTCAGTCTTTGCTATGGATTGTAATGTTTGTTTTCTATCACTATCTGTTCCTTGGAACAATGATATACCTGAATCTCTGCCAGGAGAGCATTCCCTCACTGCTGCAATGCAGTGTCAACCCAGAGACTTGTGCTCTCAACCGTGCCACCGCTGATACTATTTGGTAAGATGTGTTGTGAGTGCTCAGATCACAAGATGTCCTGACCTCCTGACCACATGCCTGTTTACAAAGGCGCATTCTGAAATCTGGCTATAGGTTTTGAGGGCACTTGAAAAGGAATGGTTGCTGCCTGACAATAAAGTGCATGATATTCACTTGAGGTGATTTGTCATAATTACTAGAGAGTTTACATTAATTTGATGTAAATTAGTATGATCCAAACTGAGCGTTTATTTTTGCTGCATGTTAAAAGCAACATCTGTTGGTACAGCATTAAATTGCCATCTAACATACATGCTGAGTTAATCTTCCCCAGAAAAATTAGAGATTTGCACCAAGTATCTTGGACTGAACACTCTTCAGGTACCTTTGTGTGCAGTCAGGTTAATTGTGGCCAAGAGGTGTTGAGATTCTTTCAACATGGAACTTTGGAAGTCATAAGGGTCAAGATGGACATTGGAGTGTTCAATGCAGTATTGTTTGAAGATATCCTACCTATATAATCATTCACTAGATTAGGCATTCATTAAAAATGGCTGAATGCCTTTGGAAATCATAAAGCATCATTAAACAAATGTATTTTCCACTTGGATTTATTCCTATAATGAGGTTACATCACGGATGAATGTGAAGGACAATATCTGGATTTACGGAATTGAGCAATTCTCTAAACTATGAAAGTATGACTCTCCTAATTCCTAGCACAGTTGATTTACATTGGCTTTTCATTTATTGGCTGTTGGTTGGAAGTTTCCCAGGTTCTTATTGCACTTTGATTTCTAGTTTAGTTTGCACTTTATTTATCAGTTTATGTCAATAAACATCAATGCTGTAGAATTATTTTTACAGATATGTCTGGAGATTCAAGTTGGTAACTAGTGTGGAGGATTACTTAACTGAATAGTTACTTGGATTGCTTTAGAATATATGCATGGTGCAGTTGTAGTTTTCTTATCAATTTTTAAAAAAATCCACTTATCTTCTTAAAAACATCATACAGCGTTTTTGTTTGTTTTCTTTTCCTCAAACTGCTGCTGCACTTTTTGAAGCCCCAAATAATTGATGATCTAGTAAGCCTATTGTAACTCCTGTTGTAATATCTGGCTGAAGAAGGCATTTATTCAGGTTGCTGGCTAAGATAACGAGTACACCTGCTTGTGAGTCCCAATGGCAATCCTTTAATAACAATTACCATCCTTTAAATACACTTGAGAAAGCAACTGCAATATGATGTGACAGCCACACAATCTGGTGTTGTGGTGTACCTGTTTTTCAGACAAAGCTAAGCAGTTTGTCAAAAATTCATTTGTCAGATGTTCTGTAGATTTTGGGTATTTCATGGTTTTGTTTTTATCATTTCACTTTTTTTAGAACATAGAACAATACAGTGCAGAACAGGCCCTTCGGCCCTCAATGTTGCGCCGATCTGTGAACTATTCTTATCTCATCCCAAAATCATCCATGTGCTTATCTAAGGATTGTTTAAATCTCCCTAATGTGGCTGAGTTGACTACATTAGCAGGTAGGGCATTCCATGCTCTTACCACTCTCTGCGTAAAGAACCTACCTCTGACATCTGTCTTAAATCTATCACCCCTCAATTTGTAGCTATGCCCTCTCGTACAATCTCATCTAATCTTGTTTGATTTACCTAGTGTATTTCAGGCAATGATAAATTTCATATGCTTTATTTTGAGCAATCTGGTAATTTCACAAGCATGCCATTGTTTTAACCATTTTAGTGACCCCTTGCAAAACTAGATTTTACTTGTCCTTTGAACATTTTTGTCAAATGGGATTCTTTCTAATGTATCTGGATGAATAGTCAGGCCTTCTCCTATCTACAAAAGATGTTAGACATGCAGCAAAAAACCCATTTCAGTTGGGATGTCTTCATATGGTGTATCCTTGTCGGCTGAAAAGGTCAATCTGTGCCAAGCGTCTGTCACAAAGCAGTTGAGTGCTATTGTTGTTTTTCAGCAATGGCATCTGTTGCCATTGCACTGTAGCCATGGGTTACAATGGTGGTCCACACCAACCAGAAGGTGCTGCATTTTCTTGTCATCATTGCTTCAGATGTGATAATTGATGGTGGATGAGAGCAGGTGCAATAACACTCCGGGTGGACCACAGCTAGGATGAAGCATTTTGCTTGTTTTGCACATCATTCCATTGCAGTCTGTACCAGCTACAGGATGAAGCAATCCTTCAAAGTTTGTTACACGGCATCTTGCAAGATCCAGAAGTTCCATCTCATCTAGTAGTGCAAGAGAATATCATCCCGTGTATCCAGACTTGTCAACTAATTGTAAAACACTGAACCAAAAAAATTAGTTTGTTGAGCCTCTTAGGCAGCTTTGACTAAGCAGTGATGCCTAGTTCCACATACTTTAATTTTGTTTGTAACCCTGTAAATTCATCATCCTCAAGTACTTGACTAACTCCTTAAACTACTTAGGCAATAGTCTTCTACCAACATTTTCAGTTTGTGTTACCAGTAACTCCTGAGTGAAAAATACTTCTCATCTCTCCTCTTGATTTATTTTGCCATTGATTTCAAATTTAGGACCACATTATAAATTCTCCATTTATTCCCAAAACCTGTCATTTTCTTATTTCTTACACCTCTATTGGATCACCTCTTAACCATCTATGTTTTACTAGAATTGTCTCATCTTTTCCAATTTCTCAAAACTGAAGCCACTTTTTCCTTATACCAAATTGAGAACCATATGTACCATTTGTAAGGCTTTTTACACCTTACATATGGTGCTCAGAAATATCAATTATAATCCAGACTCAAACATCTTTGGTATGATTAGTCGAAGGAAAATTTACACTTTGGTATCAGGTGTGTTATAATCTTGAGTCCAGTTGTCCCTACTTGTTGTTCCAGGTGGAAATATATGCTGGTTGGTTTATTTAAATATTTCAATCGTCAATTTTTGTTTTTCCCCACAATAGAGAATGTGAAGGGGAGGATACAATCTGTCTTCCTCTGAAATTCTACTGTTTATGTTTAACTTTGAAGTTGAAGATCCAGGTTTAGATGCCTGGATCTGAAGGCTCCTTTGTATTATTGTCAATCAGGTGAGCACTTGATAAAGTTAACCTTTTCTTCCTTGATGTATGCATTGGCACTTTACATGTATTTTGGAAGGAGCACAGAGGTGAGCACATAGTTCAAAACGAGTGACTGCCCCTCGAGAGTGCAGCACTGAGAGCTTCACCTTGCAGAAATCTAGAATATTCCCACAAACAAAATAAAATTGAGAGGCACCACGGACACAAAATTAAGACCACCGACATACATGCACACACCCTCCGTTTCCGTCCAGTATCCAAGGGCACACTCTAAGTCTTAGAGTGGGAGACTGTAGATAATCTATTTGGTGATTCAGTGATATATCAACCACCAATACTGCTGCACTGGATGCAAACAATTATTTACTGTTCAGTAAAATAATTATGCTGACGTGTGCATGCGAACACCCTGAAGCTCAGGAAGTTTATCTACTGAATAACTGCTTTGACTTGAGCTGCATATTTTTTTAGTTCAGCACATATGAACAACAGAACAACAGACTTCAAGTTCAAATGCCATGTTTATGGGTATTGGATGAGTGGTGCTGGAAGAGCACAGCAGTTCAGGCAGCATCCAAGTAGCTTCGAAATCGACGTTTCGGGCAAAAGCCCTTCATCATTCCAGCATCTGCAGTCATTGTTTTTACCATGTTTATGGGTATTCCTGTTCCTGAGTTGCATTCCAGCCATTATTATTGAACGTAGGCACGTTTATTTTTTAAAATTAAGAAAATGCAGATGGGGTGATGATTAGATCTATGCATGAAGACATGTTGAATTTATCTTGACAGGGAAACATGAAAGCAGGAAGAGCCTCTGATAATGTGACTTGGAAGTTTGATTGAAAAATGAATTTAATGAATGAAAGAGGGAGAGATGTCAGGAGAGTGCCTAAAAGAATACTGAGGTGGTTAAAACTGTGCCATTGGCTGAGCTTAGAGTTAAAGCTCAGAAGAGTACAGGATGGGGGCTATTCATGAAAAAGGTTGCAAGCAAGTTGAAGTAGTGGAAAGATTTGATTTATGAAGTATTTTAATTTTGGAATGACGGTTGACTACATGTCTGGTTTAATTTTTGAGGGCAAGGTTGCTGTGTCTGGAGATAATTGACAACTTCGCTCTTCCTTGACAGTCACTTAGTAGGTTGAGTGACAAAACAGTGATGGTGTGATGGAGTGGAACAATAGAAAAAAGAAAGTGAGGATTGCAGATGCTGGAGATCAGAGCTGAAAATGTGTTGCTGGAAAAGCGCAGCAGGTCAGGCAGCATCCAAAAAGCAGGAGCAGTTTCCTGAAGAAGGGCTCATGCCCGAAACGTCGATTCTCCTGCTCCTTGGATGCTGCCTGACCTGCGCTTTTCCAGAAACACATTTTCAGCAATAGAGTTGAGTTTCTAGTAAGGAAGAGTAGCAAATCAAAACTGGAAGAAAATATATTATTGGAGATGTCAAAAGTCACGAAAGAGTAGTAGTATTAAATTCAGGGCAGTTGATACCTATTGTGACAGCTAAAAAGAGAACTTTGTCTGTATGGAGTTTGCACGTTCTCTGTCTGCATGGGTTTCCTGCCACAGTCCAAAATTGTGTAGGTTAGGTGGACTGGCCATGCTAAATTGACCATAGTGTCCAGGGATGTGCAGGCTAGGTGGATTAGTCATGGGAAATGCAGGGTGACGGGGATAGGGAAATGGAGTCTGGGTGGAATGCTCTTTGGAGGGTCGGTGTGGACTCGATGGGCTTCCACACGAGGGATTCTAGATTGCGCCTTTCAATACCACAGGATGTCCAAAAGCAGTTTGCAGCCACTTTTGTAATGGAGTAATTATTACCATGTGAAAATTAGAGCTAATTTGCCAGTGCCCACAACAAGGTTGCAATGACCAGATTACCTGCTGTGATGATTATTAGACCATAAGACATACGAGTGCACTTAGGCTGTTTGGCCTATTAAGTTTGCTTGGGGCTGATCTGGCTGATCTGTTTCTCAACCCCATTCTCCTGCCTTTTCCCCATAACCCTTGATTCCCTTACCAATCAAGAACCTGTCTGTCTATCTGAAATGCTCTCAATGACTCTGCCTCCACTGTCTGCTGAAGCATTGCGTTCCACAGATTTATTACCATTTGGCTGAAGAGATTTCTCCTCATCTCAGTTCTGAAGGACTGTCCCTTCACTCTGAGATTGTGCCCTCAGGTCCTAGTCTCTCCTACAAATGGAAATACCTTTCTCTATGGCATTGTGGCTCAGTGATTAGCACTTCTGTCTCACAGAGCCAGGGACCCTTGTTCAATTCCCACCTTGGGGTCTGTCTCTGTGGAGTTTGCACATTGTCAGTGTCTGTGTGGGTTTCGTCCGGGTGCTCCAGTTTCCTCCCACAATCCAAATATGTGCATGTTAGGTGAATTGGCCATGCTAAATTGCCCATAGTGTTAGGTATGTTAATCAGGGGTAAATATGGGGAATGGGTCTGGATGAGTTACTCTTCGGAGGGTCAGTGTGGACTTGTTGGGCCAAAGGGCTCGTTTCCATACTGTAGAGAATCTAATCCAACATGCATTATGTATAGGCACCTCAGTATTCTGTAAGTTTCAATCCGATCCCTGCCTTATTCTTCTAAACTCCAGAGTATAGTCTCAGTCTCTTCAAACGCTCCTTACGTGACAAGTCCTGAATCCCCCAGGATCATTCTTACAAATCACCTCTGGAACCCCTTCAAAGCCACCCAAAACCGCTCACATTGAGGGATAGATAGCAGAGAGGACATCTTGGAAAACTGGTGTTTTCTGAAAGTGTTGTGGAACCTTTCAGGCTCTCCTGGCAAGGTAGAAATGGAATGGCTTTGTTATCTGAAATACGTCATGTGGTAGGAAGAACCTGAACCAGTTTAACAGAGTTACGTAAAGTGTTTACAGAATTATCCCAACATGTCAATCGAACTTAGCTAATTGTACCCTGTTATGGATGAGGCCAGACCGCTCAAAGTGTTCTTCAGCAGGCAGTCCAGACCATAACTTTACAATTTGTTTTGATATGTGTAAGTTAGTTAGGTTGACTACCAGGGTTTAAAACAGACAAAAATTTATTCACAAAATTGCACAATGAAACATGAACAGAATGAAGAACCCCTACAGAACTCAGTCTATCCAAACTAGACTTAATTATGCTGTTCCAAATATAACCTTAGTCCCAACAAGCAAACCCCCTTAGAAAACAGTAAAAATGTAACAAGTGCTGACAGATTTTAAGTTGAAGGGCAGAAGGAGAGCCTGAGAAAGCCTGTTTGCACATAGCTCACTGTTGAACTCCTAACTAGTTCTGGGCTGAACTGCTCAACTGGAGAGCTGACCACTCCCCTTTCATTCTACAGGTCACTTCTAAAACATGGCCATTTTGGCCTGAAGTCTCCTCTGTTTACAAATAAACAAAAAGGCTTCTCAATGTCCTTTAATCTCTGTACCAAACCAGTGTAATTGGAACCGGGAACTGTTTTACAACCCTTCTGAAAAAAGCCATAGACCCAGTATCCTTGAGAAAAGGAACAGCTTTTCGAAAAAAGTGACCAGCTTTGTGACAACCCACTGGTCAAATCTTTGCATAATTAAAAGTTCCTCTCCTTCGGTAGAGGCTTTAGTAAATCATGAACAAAATGGTGCACACCTAAGCCATGTGTTTAAAGTGTTTGTCCTGACACTGGCTTAATGACTGTGTAGTGATAATTTGGCTTATAGTTGAGGCTGTGTAAAATTACTTGTTTCCAAACATATATTTGGTTTCAGTAAAGGTCTAACTGATATGTTATTGGGATATACATTAGTGTAGATGTGATATGCTGTACTTCCTTCTCCACTGTACTCTGAGGATGGTATTGTGCACCTACTGGTTATGGGTTGGATTTTAGGCAATAAAGGATGATATTCAAGATCTTTATTGCAGCATTGCTTTAGCGCTTTTGTGCCATTTCTATTTTGTGATAAATTTTAAACTAGGGTCACCATATATGTCTGTTTTCTGGGAGTGGTCATGTTAACAATGCCAGTTTGCATCAGTCCCCAAACTAACATCCTAAAGGTTACAGATATCGGATTTAAATCAGGAACCACATGAGGGTGGTCTGTAAAATTTGCAAGGCTGTGCTCCCTGGTAAGTTCAGATTGGTGAATGAGATAACAGTTTCTTTTGCTCACCATGTTGAGTAGATGGGCACACTGACCCCAATTTAGCGTAGAGATCATGCTCTTTGCTGTTGTCCTCTTCCATTGAATCCTAAGATTGAACTGTTTACTTGTGTAGTGTGTTGATGTGAAATCAGCTTGGGAGACCATTGGCAACTGGACTAATGAACAGCAGCTAAAGCCATGCTATGTGGATGTCTCAGAAACCAGATCAGTGCAAGGTCTATGGTTTCAAAGGTGATGGTGACTGTCAGGTTGGTTGCTGCTAGTTTTGGTTCATAACCCTTACCCTAATTTAAAAGCAAATTGTTACAATTATCTTTATTAAATACTGTTCATTCAAAACAGCATTAATTTCTTTCCTATTGTTGCTGTCACAGTTGTAGAACATGTTTGTGATGTAAAGTGGTTGGATACTGAGAAATTATTGCAGAAATACTTCTGATGTGAAGTTGAGATGACATTCTCTCTCTTTCAGCTTCAGCAGTTGCACTAAACTATGTTTCCACTTTTCATTAAGCCGCATAAGCTCTCTTGAAAGCTTAGTGAATCTAAAAAAACAATTAGCTATACCACACTGTTAGAACCCAGATTTTATCTTAAGGGTAGTGTAGAGGCTTGATTGACCTTGGTCAGGGAGTCTCGGACAGGGAGGGGAATTCTTGAACTGCTTTTTGAATGATTCTTAATGCAAGCTCATACTCTCTCATGAGGATCATGTTGGACTTGGTTGTAATACATCTCATTATCATACAGCCCACCAAAACCCACCATTGTGAAACATACTTGAAGAATTCCCATTTTGGCAGTTTCTAAGAGAAAGTCAATCTTTGAAGGAACTGTGCTGCAACAAGGTAATAGGACGTGGAGTTAAAGGGAAGAATAGAAGACCAAGTTGTGATTTTATTTTGCATGTCTAGTTTGTCTCCATTGCTGTGAAATTCACTTTGAAATATGAGGTAGTATGGGTCATGCAAGTATATTGCTGAAGTGCTTGTGTCGTAAAGTAGTGAACAATGAAATTGTGATTGAAATTGAGCAATCACAATTAAAGAAATTTGTGCACTTGTGTGCCCACAGAAACCAACCTGATGAGCTGTGAGAGAGACTAGAATATTGTCTTACATTGGATTGTCTTGATTTGCGTTAGAACATAAACATAGAAAAATACAGCGCAGTACAGGCCCTTTGGCCCCAGATCTTGCACCGATCCAAGCCCACCTAACCTACACTAGCCCACTATCCTCCATATGCCTATACAATGCCCGTTTAAATGCCCATAAAGAGGGAGAGTCCACCACTGCTACTGGCGGGGCATTCCATGAACTCACGACTCGCTGAGTAAAGAATCTACCCCTAACATCTGTCCTATACCTACCACCCCTTAATTTAAAGCTATGCCCCCTCGTAATAGCTGACCTCCATACGTGGAAAAAGGTTCTCATGGTCAACCCTATCTAAACCCCTAATCATCTTGTACACCTCTATCAAGTCACCCCCTAAACCTTCTTTTCTCCAATGAAAACAGCCCCAAGTGCCTCAGCCTTTCCTCATACGATCTTCCTACCATACCAGGCAACATCCTGGTAAACCTGTTCCAGTGCCTCCACATCCTTCCTCTAGTATGGCGACCAAAACTGCACACAATACTCCAGATGCGGCCGCACCAGAGTCTTATACAACTGCAACATGACCTCAGGACTCCGGAACTCAATTCCTCTACCAATAAAAGCCAGTACACCATATGCCTTCTTCACCGCACTATTTACCTGGGTGGCAACTTTCAGAAATCTGTGTACATGGACACCAAGATCCCTCTGCTCATCCACACTACCATTAGCCCAGTACCACTCTTACCAAAATGAATCACCTCACACTTACCCACATTGAACTCCATTTGCCACCTTTCTGCCCAGCTCTGCAGTTTATCTATATCCCGCTGTAACCTGCCACATCCATCCTTCCTGTCAACAACTCCACCGACTTTCGTATCATCCGCAAACTTGCTCACCCAACCTTCTAGCCCCTCCTCCAGGTCATTTATAAAAATGACAAACAGCAATGGTCCCAAAACAGATCCTTGTGGATCGCGTTGTGGCGATCCTTTTCTGTAATACGTATGAACAATCCATTTTGGAAGCAATTTGACTGTTTCTAAATCCAGGAGGCATAGTAATGGTCAAAATCAAAGTTCATTCATTCCCTGTTATTTTGCACTCCATCCACCTACTCATGTTCTTGCTCTTTTGTTTTTTCCAAAGTTGTTTCTCATTTATGAAAGTACTGTAAATTCGAGCCAATATCACATTGCAGTACAAATTGTCATTCTGTGCCATTTTAATTGACTTTTAGCAGCAATGGAGGTAAAATTGTATACTGGAATTGTTTGCACTTACCAAGGCCAGAACTACTCGAGGGTAAAACTGGGATTAAAGGGACAAGAGTAAACCATTTAGTCCCATTCTGCAAACCTGAGAAATCATGACTGATCTCTGGTATTAACTATAATAGGATGTTTTCCCTCCCATCAAATAATAAATGATTATCAATCTCAAATTAAAATTAATAAATGCTGGTTCAAGAATATGCTCCAATCTTCTACCACCAATTTATGTAGACGTGACTTTGGTGAAAAAGCTGGTACAAATTTTTAGCCTATGGCCCTGGACCTAGACTCCATTGCCAGGAGATAAGGTTTCTTTCTCTCTCCTTAGAAAATATTCACCCGAATTGATTAAGTTCTAGGGATTTGTTTCTGTTTATTTGCTTATTTTACCTTTAATATGTTTCCCTTTTCTATTGTTTATAATTGTGCCACCAGTACTTTTGTTATTGGCAAATTGTAATGGGTAATTTAATATGTATTTGTACTATCAAACGCAAATAAATATGTTAAATAATTGAAACCCTTTCTCACATCCTTGTGGAACACAACCAGTTATCTCCTGCCATACAGAATACCTGTTACTCCTACCTTCAGTCTTTTGCCATTTGAATAACTACCTTGCCAAGTTGACAATTTGCCTTGAATGTCAAGGACTTCAACCAGGGTTCCCTTTTAGATTGTGTAGTGAGCAGCAATTGGTAATATGCCGAACAGTAAACAAACATGCTGTGGATAAGCAACATTCCTTTAAGGTACACAAATGCATGGTCATACATTAATCTTAAAAAGACAATAGAGTATGTACACAAAAAAAACACCGGAGGGATCACTCACCGGTCAACTTTATCGGGTAGGCTCTTATATTTCGAGACAATTAAAATTCCACATATGTAGACATTCCTTTGTCCAATACTTAGCCATCTCTTACACAACAAATCATATCAATTTTTTTTTATGACTTATCCACTACACATCTATGCAGTTTCTCTTGGATTAGCTGATTTCTTAATAAACTTTAATTTCTTGCCAACAGATCTGGTCAGGTTACGCCAGGGAAGTATAGGACAGTGAATTGTGTCACCAGTGGTGGGGAAGCATTTGGGGGAAAAATATTTTGAACACCTGATTAATCCAAATTAAGATTAATTAAGGGTAGTCCATATGTCTTTGTCAGAGAGGCATCATGTCTGTTAGGTTAGATTTTAAAGAGATGACTGTAGATGAAGGTCATGCAGTTGAAGTAGATCATGTGGACTTAAGACTGGTCAAGATGGTTAGAGCTCATGCAAGCCTGGGCAATTTGGCAAACTGAATCCAAAATTGGCTTAGTAACAGGAGTCGGTGGATAATGGAATTTAGGAATTTTGATCAGTAAGATGAAGCTGACATACAAATTCATGTAAACTAGCCTTAAATTACAGGGTAATTTAGACAGGCTGGTCAGATGGGCAGAAGGCTCTATAGCCAAATTTGTGGGTGACACAAAAATAGGCAGGATGGTACATTGCAGTGAGGAAGTGAGAACTTTATGGATATAGGTAGGTTAGGAGAGTGGACCAAAATGTGGCAGATGGAGTTTAATGTGAATAAGCGTGAGGTCATTTATTTGGACTGAAAAAAAATGTAAAGAATTGTACCATCGGTCCATGTGGCACTCCATTAGTAAAGGTTGCCATCCTGAAAATGTGCCCCGACCTCTCTTCCCACTCTGTTTTCTGTTAGTTCTCATGTTAGCAATAATAGAGGAGTGGCTGTCTTCAATGTTCTGGACTCTTGTCTTGAGTAGCCTAATGTGTAGTACCTTATGAAAATCTAAATATGTTAGATCTACTGTTTCCCCTTTATCTAACATTCTAGTAAAATTGTCAGGCATGATTTCCCCTTCATGAATCAGTGCTCAATCTGTTTGATCATATTATAGAATTCTAAGTGCTGTGCTCTGATATCTTTTATAATAGATTCAAACATTTTCCTAATGACAGACATTAAGTTAGCGACTGTATAGTTATCAGTTTCTTGTTTGCTTCCCCTTTTTTGAATAAAGATGTCACATTGGCAGCTTCCAAATGTGCTGGGACTTTTTTGGAATCTAAGGATTTTTACAATGGCACATCCACTGTCCTTGTAGCGATTCCTTTAATATCAGAGAATGCATCCCGTCAACTCTAGCGAATTATTGGTCTTTAGCCCCATTAGTGGTTTTTCACCAGTGATAGTCATTAATTTTTTTTCCTTTTTGCCCCTTGAGTATTTAGTAATTTTGGAATGCTATTTGTGTCTTCTCTTCAATTCATTCAACTTGTGCCATTTCCAGGTTCCCCATTATTATTTTGCAGCCTTGTTATGTAAGCGTGGTAATATTTAGGAATAGCAGATGTAATTCATTTTTTAGGTCAAAGTTGACCAATATTCAAAGGATTTTGAGGAGGGAACAGGACATTGGGATTGTCTGAACAAAGATCTCAAACAGTGGACCAAAATAGTTTTTTATGCTGTAAATTTATCTGATTATGCTTCATTCCTCGAGATAGAGTTGTTACTGAAATTCTAAGTGCAAATGAAGCCAAATGCCTTTTCTGGTCCAGTTTGAAATGAAGTTTTTTATTGCTGCTGAGGGAGGACTGAGCCAGTTGTGGATGATTGGAGAAATTTTATGCATGAAAACAATTGATTATGGAATTTAACAGCTCTGACATTTTGGTAATCAAGCTAGCATTTTATTAATCAGGATAATACAGAACCTGCTAAAAGCCAGGTGTGAGGCCTTCAGATCAGGAGACCCACTAAAATATAAGGAATCCAAGCTTGACGTTCGCAGAGCCATTAAGACCAGCAAGGACCAATACCGATCCAAACTAGAGACCCAGACAGATACCCGGCGACTATGACAAGGACTGAATGACATTGCAGGTTCTAAAAAGAGACAGTGCAAAATAGCAAATGCTGACACCTCCCTCCTAGATCGTCTGAAGACCTATGCTCGCTTTGAGCAGAATTTCAACAGAGTCAGAGATGTAGAGCACCAAAACAGACCCTTCGGTCCAACCCATCCATGCTGGCCAGTTATCCCAACCCAATCTAGTCCCACCTGACAGCACCTGGCCCATATCCCTCCAAACCCTTCCTATTCATATACCCATCCAAATGCCTTTTAAATATTGCAATTATACCAGCCTCCACCACTTCCTCTGGCAGCTCATTCCATACCTTTGCTGTTTAAATTCGTGCATCGCTGGACATCGGAGTGTGTCTGGGAAAATTTAACAAACCAGTGAAATTCACAACTGATCTTGGAGGAACTGTTTGGGTGAAGTTGCAGCACAGAATCAGATAAGTGAATAGCTTTAAGTGTGGCCTACAGAAAGTCTGCAGTAGTGAGTAGAGTGGGTTCTTTCTTGATTGTGTTTTTTTGAGATATGTCTCCTGATTAAACATAAAATATAAGCCATAACTATTAATTTAACCTGGAGCAGTGTTTTGTAGAGTAATAAGAATGTTATTTTCTGGGTCTGTAGATTGTGAAGGAGCAAAAATAGCTTTTAGTAGAGTAATATGTGCTGCTTGTCAGATGTGGGAGTTTAAAGAGTTTAAGGGTTACTGTGGATTATATCTGCAATAAATGCTGTTGGTTGCGAATCCTTTTAGATCGAATGGATTGGTTGGAGAGACTATTAGAGGCAGAGGAATTTGCAACAGCAACAGTATGTGATGGATGGCACTTATAGGAAAGGGGAAAAGTCACATTGATGGGTTAACTCCAGGAAAGATAAGAGGTAGGCAGTTAGTGCAGGAGTCTTCTGTGGCTGTCCCCATTTTAAACAAGATCGAGAGGTAACACCAATTCCGACCAGTCCTGATGAACCTATCCAACAGTCACTGCATCAGAGGTCAGATTGTTTTTCCTTTGTGAATCCAAGGAAAGCAGTGGGACCAGATGGAGTAGCAGGCACTGCACTCAGAACATGTGCAGATTAACTGGCAGATGTCATCTCTGACATCTTCAACCTCTCCCTGCAGCAGGCCACTGTCCTGTCTGTTTCAAGAGGGCCAACATCATCCCTGTGCCTAAGAAGGCACATGCAGCATGTCTCAATGACTACCACCCAGTCACCCTAACTTAGGTGGTCATGAAGTGCTTTGAAAGGCTGGTCATGGCATTAATCAATTTCAGCCTCCCCACTACTTTTGGCCCACTCCAATTTGCCTATCGGACCAACAGATCCACGTCAGATGCTGTATTACTTGTCCTTCACTCCTCCCTAGAACATTTTGACACAAAGAACAATTGCGTAAGAATCCTACTCATTGACTACAGTTCAGCCTTCAATACCATTATCTCCTTGGGACTGATTGCTAAACTTAGTGATGTCGGACTAAGCCCACTCTGTAACTGAATCCTCAGTTTCTTGACCCACAGGCCACAATCAGTGAAGATTGGGGACAATATTTCATCCTCACACTCAACGCTGCAACCCCCCCCCCCCCCCCCAGGTAGACTGGTTAGAAAGGTTAGATCATGTGGAATGCAGGGAGAACTAGCCATCTTGATACAGAACTGGCTCGTAGGTCGAAGACTGAGACTGGTGGTGGAGGTTGTTTTTCAGACTGGAGACCTGTGACCAGTGGAGTGCCACAAGGATCGGTGCTGGGTCCACTGCTTTTTGTCAATGATCTAAATGATTTGGATGTGAGCATAGCAAGTATGGTTAGTAAGTTTGCAGCTGACACCAAAATTGGACGTGTAGTGTACAGCAAAGAAGGTTGTCTCCAATTACAGTTGGATCTTGATCAGATGGCCCAGTTGGCCAAGGAGTGGCAGATAGATAGAGTTTAATTTCGATAAATGTGAAGTGCTCCTTTTTGGAAAGGCAAATCAAGGCAGGACTTTTTCACTAATGGTAAGGTCTTGGGGAGTGTTGCTGATCAAAGATACCTTGGAGTGCAGGTTCACAGGATAGTGAAGGCAGCATTTGGTATGATTGACATTATTGGTCAGAGCATGGAGTAGAGTAGTTGGGAGGAAATATTGCAGCTGTATACGACATTGGTTAGGGTACTACTGGAATACTGCGCGCAATTCTGATGTCTCTGCTGTAGGAAGGATATTGTGAAACTCTGAACTCTTTTCTGAACCCTTACAAGGGAGGGAATATTTTCATAGGGGGTGTGTGTGTATGGAATGAGCTGCCAGAGGAAGTGGTGGACAAGCAGGAGGCTGGAAAAACACAAGCCAGACAGCATCAGGAGGTGGAGAATCAATGTTTTGGGTGTAACCCTTCAGGACTGGGGGTGGGTGTAAGGGGTGCTTCAGATAAAAGGGGTGGAGGGGCAGGGTGGTCAAGTGGGGATCTGTAAACACAAGTCTAGGGTATTATCTGGTTGATTAATTCGGTAGGTGGCAAGGAGGAATTAGGGTAAGGGAAGGGAGTTTATTGGAAATTGGAGAACAGTTTACCGAGATGTTGCTGGGAATGGAGAGTTTGAGTTAGAAAAATAGGTTAGCTGGCTAGGACTACTTTTCACTGGAGTGGAGGAGGTTGAGGGGTGACCTTTATGGAGGTTTATAATAAGTGTCATAGATAAATGGTACGTGTCCTTTCTTTCAGGTGGGGGATTTTCAAGGCAATGCAGTCATGAGTATACAGTGAGTTTCAGGTGGGGCATATTTTCAAGGAGTAAGGATAAGGATTTGAAGACATGAGGGGCAACTGTTTTTTAGCAGTTTGTGTGTGGAGAAAACTGCCAGAGGAAGTAGTGGATGCAGGTACAGTTACAATGTTTTAAAGACACTTAGATAATTTCATGAATAAGAAATGTTTGGAAGGATATGGGCCAAGCACAGGCCGATGCTAGTTTAGTTTAGGATTATAGTCAGCATGAACTGTTTGGACCAAAGGGTCTGATTCTGTGCTGTATGACTCTGACTCAGTGCCAATTTGAGTGCACTTTTGATCACAATTGATTGGCTTATTCCATGTTTTCACCTGGCTTCATTTGTTGGCCTTGTACAGAAGTACTTTTGTTTAAGCTGCTGTTAGGCTGTATGTACGTTTTGTTTATGCAGCCATATATTTTGAATGCTTGTGCTTTAAAGCAATACACAAGACAGGGCTCTGGGTTAGTGTGAATGAAATTTCTAGAATATAGAATGAAATTGTTTCAAGCACTAGTGCAGTGTGACAGTTGAAACTTGTGCACTATTTCATCCTGAACGCAAGGTGCTTGTCGGCCCCAGCAAAATGATATTAGAATAGTGAATAATGCAAGGAAACAGGGACATGACAACTTCAGAATCAAAACAAGTGGAATAAATTTTTAATGTCAGAAGTTATTTTTCCCCCAGGTCATTACACTTTATGCAACCGTAACATGCCAACTTCTGTGAACAAGCAACCAAATTTTATTAAGCACAGTACAGTATAAACTTTGGAGAAACCTTTTAACGTACTTCGCGGGGCTTACGGGGTCATGGCAAAAGTTCTTTCCGAGCAAAGGAAACTGTCCTTTCTTTACCCGTATACAAAATCTTTATCATAGTTCGTAATGCCCACGAGACAGCCCCCAGTCACTCCCTCAGTCACATGCCACTCTAGATACAATGCAGTGACCATTTCACCTCCAGAGACGTTGAGTTCTAACGCTCAACACTGGAGCTTCCCAAGGATGCGTACTCAGCCCCCTACTGTGCTCACTGTATATCCATGACCGCATTGCCAAATACCAGACTAATGCCATTTATAAGTTCACGGATGACACCACCATAGTCTGTCGAATCTCTGATGGCGACGATACAGACTACTGACAGGAGGTGGAAGACCTGGAAAAATGGTGCACTGAGAACAACCTAGCTTTCAATGCCAGCAAAACCAAGAAACTCATTATTGACTTTTGGCGGAATATTCCTCATGTCCCCCTACACATTAACAGCACAGAGGTGGAACGAGTGGAGAGTGTGAAGCTCCTGGGAGGGGTCATTCACAACAAGCTTTCTTGGACTCATGTGGACACACTGGTTACAAAGTGCCAACAACATTTCTTCGGCAGCTGAGAAAATTTGGCATGACTGCAAATACCCTTGCCAACTTTTATAGGTGCGCCATCAAGAGCATTCACTTTACCTGGTGTGGCAACTGTACCATTCAAGATCAGAGACGGTTACAGAGTGTGGTGAACTCGGCCCAGACCATCACAGGCCAGCCTCCCATTTGTCGAATATATCTCAGGCCTGCTGGCAAGGAAAAGCCGCCAGCATTCTCAAAGATCCATCCCATCCTGGCAATGTTTTTCTACAACCTCTACTATCGGGGAGAAGGTACAGAAGCCTGAACACGCACCAGCCAGTTTTGTAACAGTTTCTACCCTACTGTTATTAGAATATTGAATGGACTCTCAAACTCTTAGCATTCGCTTGTACGTGTTTTTGTTTTTGCTGCTTATGTATTATTTGCTTATCTATGCTACTTAACTATGTGACCTGCCTGTATTGCTCGCAAGACAAAGCTTTTCACTGTGCCTCGGTACATTTTGAACTATAAATTCAGTTCAATTTGGTGAGTTTTTTGTACTGTAATCTGTTGTTGTTAATTCATGGGATGAGTGTCACTGGCTAGGCCAGTATTTATTGCCGGTCCTAATTGTCGTTGAGGTTAGCTGCCTTCTTAAACCCTGCATTGATTTGGTGTAGAAACCCTACAGTACTGTTAGGGCAGGAGTGCTAGGATTTGATCAAACAATAGTGAAATAATACTGATGTATTTCTAATAATGATTGGCTTGGAAGTGAACTTACAGGGAATGGTGCTTACATCTTCAGGATGTCCTTCTTGATGATAGTGGAGTGATTTGGAATGTTTTGTGTAAGGAGCCTTGGTAAATTTCTGCACATCTTGGAAATGTTAATACTGGTACTGAATGTTAGTGGTACAGGAAGTGGAAGTTTGTGATACAGTGCTAATCAAACCGGTTGTTTTGTCCTGGATGGTTTCAGGCTTCTTGAATGTTGTTGAAGCTGCGTTCAACCAGGCAAGCAGAGAGTATTGCACCACACTCCTGAGTTGTGTCTTGTAGATGGTGGACAGACTTTGGGGAATCTGTTGTATGTGGTTTTCAGAACAAAGTTTTTTTGCTGCAAAGGTGGAATTTGATAGGGCTTTAAGAAGAGTTTATCTCTTTTCCCAAACTTAGGCTGGTTTATTAATGAGATCTAGTTTTAGTGCCGTTATACTTTTTAATGAGCAAAACTGAGAGAATAGTTATTGTAGATTTTTTTGTCCCTAACTTGATTCTAACTGTGTGCTCACTTGTTTGTAATGTCAAAGTAGTGTTTCGCTTATTGCCAAAAAAACTTCTCCATTCGGCTTTGCAGAATCCCTACGGTGCGGAAACGGGCCATCTGGCCCAACAAATCCACACTGACCGTCTGAAAAGCAAACCCACCCAGACCCATCTCCCCACCCTTTTCCTGTACCCTACATTTCCCATGGGTAACGCACCTAGCCTATATAGCCCTGAACACTGGGCAATTTGTCATGGCCAATCTGCCTTCTGTTTGCAGTTAAGCATATTAGGCAGTGATTTTAAAACTGCCAGGTATGAATTAATTGATCTGTTTTTCCACTTCATAATTTCAGTAAAAAGAGTTAATATTATCTATTTTGGCTCATTAAGATCTCTTTGAAATAGGGAAAAAAAAATCTGCACCAGAACACAATATTAGATTGCTTTTTTAAAGCATGGCTTTCAGTAGGAGAAAAGTTTGATTAGCAAATTAGATGAACGTGCATTAATTATTTTTTCCTTTGAAACCTGCAGTACAAATAAGCTGTCGTCAACGTTGTCATGACCTGTGATCAGTTGGATAAAGAAACTGCTCATAGAAGAGGTGATGGCAATCCTCTTAGCACTCCTAAAAATGAGATTGTGAAGTACTTGGGAAGTGCATGGTAAAATAAGATTGAGTCAGCGTAGCTTCAAGGAGAGGTCATGCCTGCCAAATCTGTTAGGATTGTTTTGAGGAGATTATGAGCAAGTTAGACAAAGGAAAGCCAGTGAATGTGATTTATTTGGATTTCCAGAAAACCTTTGACAAGGTGCTGCATAGGAGGCTGCAAATCAAGATAAGAGCCATTGTTGTTAGGGGGCAAGGTACTGTCATGGAGAAAGGATTGGCTGACTGGCAGAGAGTGGGGGGTAAAGGGATATTTTTCAGGCTGGCAGCTGGTGACTAGTGGGGTTCTGCAGGAGTCTGGGTTGAGACCACAATAACATATAACATAACATGAATAATGAGCTGGTCAAAATGATGGAAGACAATGATAAGTGGAGGGGCAGGTAGTGTTGAGGAAGCAAGAGGCTGTAGAAGGAATTGGACGAGGGCAAAGAAGTAGCAGATGAAATGCAATGTGGGGGAAAGTAAGAGGTTGTACACATTTTAAGAAGCATAGAAGTGTTGACTGTTCTAAGCAGGGAAGGCTTCAGAAATCTGAAGCATAAAAGGGACTTGTTCAAGATTCTCATTGGGTTAATGTGCAGGTTTAGTTGGCAGTTAGGAAGGCAAATGCAATGTTAGCATTCATTTCAAGAGGGCTAGAATACAAGAACAAGAATGTTCTGCTGAGGCTGTATAAGGTTGGAATATTGATGTTAGGTTCTTTTCTCAAGATTTCTCACTTGAGATGCAATTCGTACACACCAACCTCTGCAAATAGTTAACGTTGATTAAAGCTTGTACAAGCTAGGTGACCCCTTTTGATCCTCTTCATAGGTGTGCAAAGTCAAGTCAAAAGAGGCCCTGAACAAAAAAAACACATCCCATTTATACAGGTCAGTTGGTAATGCTCACAGATACTCCTGCCACTCCCTCACAGTCACATGCCACTCAAGACAACCCCCATAACTCTGTTACCCAGGTACAATGATAGGATGAGGTCATCATCAGAGATGTAAATGTAAATGCCCTAATTCTGGGGAATCGTTATGCAAATGATTTCCTGACTTAAGGATTTCCTCCAAGACAATGGGGAAATTGATAGGATTAAATCTCGGCACAACATCGTGGGCTAAAGGACCCGTTCTGTGCTGTACTTTTCTATGTTCTATAATTGAATGGAATAATTGTGCTCCTATATCTTAATTCATTATCACCCTTTTTCTTCTTGCTTTCTCCCAGGATATTCATAGTTCTGGTCATCCTAAATTATTGAACATAGGCTCCTTTAACTGGATGAATAACTGACCACTGAAAATTATTAAGAAAAATTGAGAGTCAAGTTTTTGGTGGCTTCACCATTGAAACTCTGCTTACCTTTTGAAAGGATGCCTTGATGTCAAAGAAATCTTCTCCATGTAACTGATTCAAGCAGTCCAGTCCGCAGTTTCATCATGAGGTGACTAGTTATGCCCCTGTTTGTTATCCGTTTGGTACTGTTTATTTTTAAAAAGAAAAGAAAATTTGCACTCTTGACTCAACCAGCGTGATCTTAAGTGGTCTTCCAATGATATACAAACCTTATTGTTGCACGTACCTGAGTAAGTTTAATACCATTTAATTTAACAGCTTCAGGTTTGTTGCCATTGTTTTTAGAATTGATTTCATAGTTCAATTTAGAATTACCCTCCTGAGTTTTTATTGCTTTATATGATAGAATCACATTTTTAATTTTCAGAGGATTATAAGGGTGGCTTGGTTTTCAGTGAAGGCTACAAATTGCTTTACCAGCACAAAGCATATCTGGAATCATGCCATAAGCCCAGTGCAGAGAATTGTGGGAATAGATGCAGTGCGGATTTGTTACCTGACTTTTACAAGTTGGTATCTCTTGTGCCAGTATAAAATCTGGGCATCTAGGAATTGATGTGGCACCATTTGTATATTTTGCTGCTTCATACTAAATGGTTGTGATGCAAGGAGGTACATCCACATGCTTAATGGGGGAAAAAACAGATTTAATAGGAACAACTCACTTTTATATTTATGAATAGAGTTTGTCATATGAGTTGCTTGCTTTGCATGATTCTTCCTGGCCATGAGAGAGATTTTGTAGTGATCTATCTATTTGTAATTAGGGACACTATTCATTAAAAGCTGACAACACTGAAAGCTTTGGAACCTTTTACAGTAAAGACATGCAAGTTCTGGATGTGACAATGTGGCACTCCCTCAACACTGCTGAAATGTTAACTTAGATTATTGTGCTTGCCAGAAATTGGGCTTGTGCCAGTAATACTTTATTGACACATTGACATTTCAGTTCTGGCTGTTTTTTTTAAGGAACTTTAAACAAATGTTATTGTTTAATTTGACGACAAACTTGTCAACACAATGTCCTGAGCAAATTTCTTCCATAATGAGGATTCTTTGAAAACTCAATAAATAACTAAGTATATCAAATGGTAACAAATATTAATGAAAATTTGTTTTGAAATATGGGTGGAAGCTATTTTGGTCATTTTAAGACCTTTTAAAGCCTAAGTGATTTGGAATAAAAAAAGGCCATTCAGCTTGTTGATCGTGCTTTGCCATAAATTTAGGTTATCACATTTCATCTCTCTCAATCCATAGCCCTTTGTGTCATCAGTCTCAAAAAATCTCAGTTCTTTTTTGTACATATTTTATGATTGAGCTTCTGCAGCGCATCCCCATAGAGCATCAAAGATTCAGCACCTTCAGGTGAGAGAAGAACTCATCTCAATTCAAAATGGCCTACCCCTTATTTTGAGATTATTCTCCCTGGCTAGACTCACTTGATAGCAAAACATCCTATTTGTATCCACCTAGTACAGCCCTGTAAGACTTGGGTAAGTTTTGATTAGATCACCCCTTATTCTTTGATACTTTTGAGAGTGCAGACCGATTCCTCAGTCTGTCCCTATGAGACATACCAGGGATGACTTTGGTAAACCTCCATTGCGCTCCCTCTGGTTATATATCCTTCCATGGATAAGGAGACCAAAAGTACAAAATATTCCAGGTATCATCTCACCAAGGCGCACACTATTCAATTTAAGCCTCATACCTTTACTTCCCTACTTGAATCTCCTTTATGGTGAAGGTCAACATGGCCATTTGCTTCGGCTACTAATTGTCACAACTGAATACTCGCGTTCATTGACTCCTGATCAAGACCTCCAGTTTACCAGAGTAGGGTGGAGTGGAGAAAGGGGGTAGAGAGACAAATAGTGTGGGGGTTGGGGCAAGTAGCTGTGAAGCTTATAGGTAGGTGCAAAGCTGATAGGTAGATGCAGGTGGGGGGGGAGGTGATAGTGATAAGTTGGAGGGGAGGGTGGATAGTTGGAAAGGAAGATGCAGGGTTGGGGGGTTGTATCTGGGATGAGTTGTGAGGAGGGGAGATTAGGAAACCAGTGGAATCAATTCCCTCCATTACTCCCTCATTAGGTGCACACCCTCTACCAACCCACCCTCCACATTCACCAATTTTCCTTGCTGTTGCAAGAGGTATAAAGTCCGTGCTCTCACCACCACTCTTCTCTCACCCCTCTTTCCCCCCCCCCCCACCCCCACAACTCAACTCCACTCTCCATCCAAGGCCCCAAAGAATCTTTTCACATCCAGCAGAGATTTTCCTACACGTCCAAATATCTTGTTCTGACCTACCACCCTCTGCTCTGACCTATCATCATCGGCTCCACCCTCAGCTCTGATCTATCACCTGTTCCTGATGAAGGGCTTAAGCCTGAAACATCGATTCCCTCACTCCTTGGATGCTGCCTGATCTGTGCATTTCCAGCACCACACTTTTCAACCTCATCTACTGTGTCTGTTGGTCTCAATGTGGCCATCTCTACATTGGGGAGACAGGACACTAACTTGGAGAACGTTCCAGGGAACATCTCTGGGGCACGTACACCAAACGACCCCACCGTCCTGTGGCTAACCTCTTCAACTCCCTCTCCCACTCTAAGTCGTGCAAGTCCTCCACTGCCAAATCCAGGCCACTCAATGACTGTAGGAAGAATGCTATGTCTTCCGTGTTGGGACCCTC
This sequence comes from Chiloscyllium punctatum, assembly GCF_047496795.1. Classification (NCBI taxonomy): domain Eukaryota; kingdom Metazoa; phylum Chordata; class Chondrichthyes; order Orectolobiformes; family Hemiscylliidae; genus Chiloscyllium; species Chiloscyllium punctatum. The sequence goes on from NC_092742.1 coordinate 13,158,048, forward strand.
CAACCACATAGCATCAACGTCAACCACTAGTTTTCTGATCTTCCCTTCCCCTACATCATCCCAGATCCAACCCTCCACCTCAGCACCGCTGTTTTGAACTGTCCTACCTGTCCATCTTCCTTTCCACCTATCTGCTCCACCCTCCCTCTGACCTATTACTATCACCTACCACCTGTACCTACCTATTGCTTACCCAGCCACATTTACCACCCACCCCCACCCGGCCCGCAACTTCCCCAAGTGAGGCTTTCCTCCCTTTCTAGCATCCTTCTACGTATTTTATTTGATCCGTATTTTATCTTTAACTTTTGTTAGTTGCAGTTGATTCACCTTTCCCAATTTCCTTCATATTCCCTAAAATCTGCTTTCAGACCCAACCTGTCCATTAGTACAATGATTACTGTGACCTTTGACTGTTCACCAGCCTCTAGGAAAATGCCTTGCATCTGCTCTGACACATTCTTGATCCTGACAACGGGGAGGCACCATAATATCTTAAAAGATAAGTCTACAGCCACAAAAATGCCAGCCAGTTCTACCAGCTATCAGGGCAGTTATTCTCCATGCCATCTTTTGTATAGCTGAGCTCCCTACGCTACCACTGACTTGTCTTCATCTGCATTCCTGAGGAACTGTTGTTCTCACTAGTATCAAAAATGCAAAACTGATTGCCGTGCGACCTTCTGAGATTCCTGTGCTACCTGCCTGGTTCTCTTAAGCTACCTAGCAGTCTTGTGTGTCTGCCTGAAGACTCCATAACCTGTGCTATGATCACCTCCTAAACATGGTATATTTTTGTTTGCTGTCCTGTGTGTGCAATACAGTGACTCCAGCTGTTACTAGTGTTCTGAAACCTGGAGCTCAAGCCTGTGAAACCTGTGGGTTTCCTGCACATATTTATATCTGAGATATGTGGTTTGCCCATTAAGTTCTTTTTCCTTAGATTTTTACACACTTGATGCAACTGCAACACACCAGCTTCTGTGAACAACAACTAAATTTTATTAAACACGGTACAAACTTTCTGGAGGAGCTTTTAACACACTCACCTTGTGGGGCTTGCGGAGTCATGTCAAAAGCTCTCCAAGCAAAGGAAACAGTCCTTTTATACAAAATCTTTACATCACAGTTAATACCCACAAGACAACCCCTAGCCATCCCCCTCAGTCACATGGCACTCAAGACCCAATGCAGTTACCACATCATCTCCAGAAACAATGTAATGCAAATCATCCTTTCCTGGTCAAATCTATTGCAAATAGTTTTATTTGTAACTATAGGGGAGTAGTCAAATCCCAAATATAACGTTCTCACTGATTTCTGAATAGGCGATGAAAATGTAAGTAGTAGGAGATGACAATGTAAATTGCTCTGAATGGCAAGGAAATGGCCATGTAAATGGCCCTGAGTAATAGGTGCTAATGTAAATTTCTTACAATCTATCTAAGTCAGAGGCATCCCACCCTAGCCATGGGACATTCAATTTCCCGCAAGTCAGCAGAGCAAATTAACTCTTTGATATCACATACCCTTTATCATTCCATGATAATCACCTCAGTGGCGCTGCCACCTTCTTCATAAAATTCTTAATGCCAGTACTTTAGCAAGTTATTGACTCACAACATACAATTATTATAACAAGAATTACTAAGTCTATGCAGTGGATGGAATCTGCAGGATTCTCCCACAAGGGGGGGAAAGAAAGTGTTCACCAATAAAGTTCTTAAATCCACAGTCCTTAGTGACCACTCCATCCCCTCCAAGTTGAGGGGGAACAAGCCAGTTATCAAAAATCTCATTTAGTAAAATCCAAACTGTAAACAAAATCCAGTCTGTCCTTGCACACCATTCCACAGCAAAATCTTAAATCTTGGGTAAGGGCAGTTAAATACTTAACAAAACTGACGAGGCTTCCATCCTTGTGGAGATGCTTCAGATGGAGGATACCAGCGTGTTTGAGCATGAAGTGCAGCAGCTGCAACTGCAGCAGCAGGCTGGGTGAATGCAGCATTCTTTGCTGCTTCTCCTCCCACTCTGCTGTTAAATGTAAAAAGCCAACTGGGCTGTGATGTTAGCTTGATCAGTGAACCTTCATATCCCTTAAATGATCGAAGGCCATTGACAAAAAGCGTATGGACCTCCTCTTCACCGTTGTTAGCTTCTTCACTCTTCTTGCTCATGATTGGGGAGCTGATTGAATCCAATGAATCAGGTGGTGTTCCGAAGGCATGCTTTACCTGTGAGTGGAGAAACTCTAGAGATTGTTAGCTGCTGAAAGTATCTTTGCATACCACTTGATGACAAATACCTGCCAACAACAATGTGATTCACTCCCAGGGAGCTTAATAGTGTATGGGTGTGAACAAGATTAGCCAAAAGTCTATGGACTTCCAGAAAGTTGGGGTGCCTGCCTTCTGCAGTAAAAAAATCTTAAAGCCTGTTTATTATAAGCTGTTGCTTGTAATCAATAAGTCAGAGACTTCATAAGTTGTAAATTAGTCATTCTGCCTCCTTTGTGAAAGTACCTGAAGAGTGAGATCTGGTCAAATGGCAAGACCTGACAAACCATAAAGATCACATCTGCTAACACTGTGGGGCATTGCAATGTCATCCCAATTTTTCCCTCCACTTCTAACATGGATATTGTTTTGAGAGTCTCTGAGTGGGTGTGTGGGAGCAGTTTTATAAAGGGATTAGAGTTTTAATTCGTAGAGTTAGATGTTGATGGTTCATAATTGTTTATCTGTGACTTGAATCTATTTATTTGTCAAGTACAGAATCCTGGTCAATGTCTCTTCTCAACTTGGATCTTAGAGAAAAAAATGGGCAATTGTGTATACTTTGAATCTTTAATTTTTTCGATGATTGGGGATAACATGGTTTTATTTCCAGTTTACTACCCTGCTGAGGCGTGACAGTTTGAGAAGTGCCATCCTCCAGAATAGGATACTGTTTGCTATTAATCTGTTGGGTAGTTTGACTTTGCATTAAGCATTGACCTATGGAATTTTAATATTGCAAACTTGAGGCTTGCTGCTGAAGAAAAGTGCACCCACCAAAAAAACAGCACCAAGACAACGTTGGAGTACAGTGCAATTGCTACAGCCGAGACTGCCACTCACGTGTGGGCTTGTCCAGCCACAACAGGAGCTGCTCTACCAACAAAGATTGAAGCAAGACTTCCCAGGTGCAGATCCATGGTCGTGAGACCAATGGATGCCACAACAAACTTGAGCTGAATTTGGATATGTTATTACATGTAAAAGAGTTACCTGATCTCATCAGTATTAAACCCGGGTTGTGCTGAGCGACCAGATGCTTTCTGGACATTTTGCCTACTTGTTGACTTGAGGCCATTATCAGATTGACAAGTTGATTCTTTTCAATGCTATTCTTAATGAAAATTGAACTATTTATTTCCTAGGATAATATGAGCTCTTTGCCCTTTTTGTTTAATAGTGACTTTCATTGTACAAATGATTGCAAGCATATCCAACAAAAACAAGCTGTGATGTGCAAAAATGTCTTTGCTTCAGAGGTTTCTGTCTGTACAACTGAGATGTGAACATGAGTTGTTGCAATAAACTGTCACTGAAATAGTTTAGAAGCAATTTAACAATCCTTTCAATCATTATTCACTTGGTTGCTTCTGTAACCCAAGACAAAAATTAAAACTTGTATTTTTATTGTATCTGATTACAGTGCAGCAGAAATCTTCAAGGTCAAGCTAAATCAAATTACTCAAGTTTTACAATGGTGTTGCTTTCTAAGTCACTTCAATAACTTTTTCGCGTGAATGGAATTACTTGCATTTCTATAGCACAATCCATAATCTCGGGGTGTCCTAAAATATCCTGACTGGAAAGTCCGAAATCACCACCATCTTGAACAGTTAAGAATGAGAACAATTGCTGACCTTTCAAGTGGTACTCATGAAGATTGCAAGCAACCTGGTTTCGCTCTTCCCTCTGATGGGAGCAGAGTGTATTCTACGAATTGAATGAAGACTTTTGTCTTTATTTTTAATTTGACCTGCCCAAAATTTATTTCTCAACTACTTCTGCCAAGGATGAACGAAATAACATGTCAGTGTTTTTCTGCCTATCCTATGTAGTGGTGCCTACATTTGAAGGTGTCTGAAGGATATGAAAGGCATTATCTGAATGTAGTATAGGAGGATCTTGTGCACTGGTAATGTCACCACCTCTGGTCAGAAGGTCCACGATCAATTCCCACCTGCTCCAGAGGTGATATGTCTGAACAGGTTGTTCAAAAATATCTTTGTTTATTCTTTTAACATTGTGATCTCCCAGTACTGAAGGAGTTAATTTACTGACTAAATTGATCCAGGATATGATGCAACTTGTGCCCTGTTGTAAAATGACTTTATCTTCCATACTGAAATATAGCAACCCTGTGGGATAGTGCACACATTGTTGTATTTGTGCATCTATTCTTAAAAGCCCCATACTTAATTCAGCTTTGTGTCAAAAGTTGATAGTGAATTAATTGAAAGAACAGATTTTTCAGTTTATTTCTCTTTGCAAAACTGTCATTAATTGCAACAGTTGTTCCCAGAGTTATTTTATTTATTCTAATTTCCCCATTGTAAACTGGGCAGGGTTTATTTGTGTTGTAATTTTGTCCTGAAATGAAACTGACATCACAGTAGATATTATTAAAATCCAACTCTGATAGAGAGATGTGGCAGGAAGGCAAGGATTTCATCAATCTCTTGTAGGATGAGCCTGCTTGTTAAACAGGTTACTGGGGAAAGATGTGTTATTGTGAAACAGGTTTGCTGCCAACACCCTGTAGCAAAATGATGGTGAAATCCAGTTGGTTGACTCAGTGGCAGCTGGGAAGAATTTGTTTTATATCTGTTTTCGATTTACATTACTTTCCCATACCTTCGCTGCTGTTTAAATTTGAAAGAATGAGAAAAATTGATTAGAAGTAGCATGAATTGAGCAGGTTAGCGCTTAAGAAAATTCCAGAGATTAACCACTTAACTTTGTCAGGTAGCAAAGTCCTCGTGCAAGTCACAGCTAAATGAAGCACTTAGCAGAGCCCCCCCCCCCCCCCCCCCCCCCTGCAGTGAGGGCTTGGCTTCTCTTGTTTAAAGTTTACTTTTCTGAACCCAAGAGGGATCAGTGGTGGTGGTGAATAATTTATCACCACCATGAATGGGCTCATTAGGTGCCTTTTCAGAATTTAAATGAGTCTTGTGGTAGTCATTATGCGCGCCTTCTGTTCGGTTGAAATGACCATTTGGCAGTATCCTTGTTTGTAACAGGGGCAGCCTGCCTCCTTTTATTCGAGGATTTGCTGTTGTGTTTTGCTAAGATTGTTTGAAATATACAGTTAAAACTATTCTTGCTCGGCAGCTCTGTTTACCTAAACAGCGTCAAGAGCACTGGCATTGTAAGTTGTAAAAATTTTGTAAGATTTCTTTCAGAAATGAATTCAGCACTTTTTCATTTTAGTTTTCTCCAGTATTTGAAGGGATGGGGAGGGAGAATAATCACTGGAGTTATTTGTAGGTTACTTTCTAACAAACTATCACTTTTGATCAAAATTGCAGGATTAACTATTTGAGGAATTTGACCAGTTAACTTGCCAGGTAAACTTTTTTAATGAAATCATTTTTTGGGCACTGAGATTGAGGGCAGTTATTTTGACTATAAATAGTAAAAAATGATATGTTAAACTACATGTGTAGGTAGCATGCAAATCTGTATAATAAAGTTAAACTTACAATTTCAAATCTTTAATCTTCAATTTTATTAATTGCTGAAACACAGTATGATTTAAACAAGGTATGTATGGAGAAAATGTGGGATTTGTTGTGTCTGCATGATGTTACAAAGCAATTTATTCTTCAAAAGATTTAATTCATTGTAATAAATGCAGCAGTGTACAAAGCAGTCACAGAGTCACATGTATAGCACAGAAGCAGACCCTTCGGTCCAACTCGTCCATGCCAACCAGATGTCCTAAATTAATCTAAACCCATTTGCCAGATTTGGCTCCTATCCCTCCAAATGCTTCCTATTCAAACACACATGCAGCTGCATTTTAAATGTTGTAATTGTACCAGTCTCCCCCACTTTCTCTGGCAGCTCATTCCATAAATGCACCACCCTTTGCATGAAACATTTGCCCCTTAGATCCCTTTTAAACCTTCCCTTCTCACCCTAAACCTATGCTCTCAAATCCTGAGCTCCCCTAACCTAGGGAAAAGACCTTGTTTATTTACCATGTCCATGCCCCTCAGATTTTATAAACTTCAATGAGGTCCACCTCTGACCCTCCAGGGGAAACAGCCCCAGCCTATTCAGTCCCTCTCTATAGTTCAAACCCTCCAACCCTGGCAATATCCTTGTAAATCCTTTCTAGTTGATCTCGTTACTTTGCATTTAGGATCTTTTTGAGATTTGAATTGGCTTGATGTCCAATGAGAGTGTGTTCTTTGAAATAATGCCACATTATCATAATTATAAACTGGTTTTCTTGAGGTCTAAATTGGGTTTTGATTGCAGAGAACATACAGCTCCTTTCTTGGGAGACCTAATCACTTCTTTGTATCTTGTTCCGAGCCCCATGCTGTTCAGTTACTTGTGAGCAAATAGAACTTACCTGCTGCAGTGTGTCTGCAATTTAATCTTCAGTTACTGTTTGTCCATGCAGCTGTTTAAATGATGCTTACCATGACTCAGATTACTTTCAAAACAAGCAACAGTTCTTTAAAACACTGTTTTAGAACAGTCAATTCTCATTTCAGTCTACAGTTTTAAAAGGCACAAAAAAAACTTTCAGTTCTATTAGTTTTTTAGTATTTGAGGTCCAAGCAAATGAAAGAATTCGATACATGGGCCTTTCAGTGATTCGTGTAGATAATGCAGTACACTGCTGAATCTTGGTGATGAAAAGTTCTGCTTTGTGCTGAGTTGAGCCAGTTTTAGACAAAATACCAGTCTTGCATAACAAATGTCGGTTGTCTTGATTCCCCCAGGTGACATTGTTTTTAAAGTGTATCTTGAGTCATGGTGAAATTTGATTTGATTGTGAAGTTCTTCAGTTCTCTGACCTGTTCCCCTCAGTTAGACTAGCATGGTAACACAGTTTGTAAAGTGGAGAATAGGCAATTGGATGGGAATATCAAGGGGAGCTGCTAGACCTATAGAGACGAGCAACAGTCTGACACTGCTTAATGTTCCAAATTATGATGCTTCATATACCTGATGCTCTGCTATATCTGAGTGGACTCGCACAAACTCATAACGTTTGCCTATACTTGTGTTTTGGTTTTTGCTGTTGTTTACCTATTATTTACTTCTCTGTGCTATTTAACTCTGTGATCTGCCTGTATTGCTCGCAAGACAGTTTTTCACTGTGCCTCGGTACATGTGACAATAAATTCAATTCAATATCTGTAAGTCTCCAAGTTATGCCTACGATAGTTGGTCACTTTTGCATGCAGTAATCCACATGAAGAGCTTATGAAAGGGATTACTATGATGTGAAATGACTCTTCTAAGTGAGTTGAGATAAATATGTTTGAGAGTTATAGATATGTGTTACATATAATATTTGCCTTTTAGTTTTTGTCACCAATTTTTATTCTGTCCTTGTGCAGACACATGTCCTTTCATGGGTCCCATGTCCCCTTCCAATTATAGTGGAGTTGAATGTGTTCTGATATGAGGAACAAGCAGGGAGCTACAGGTCAGTTCACTAAACATCGGTCAGAGGGAAAATGTTCGAAACTGTTATTGCAGAAGTTATAGTAGGGCACTTGGATAAGTTAATGATAATCAAGTAGAGATAATTCTTTGAGAAGGTGACCAAACAGGTGGATGAAGGTAAAGCAGTTGATGTGGTGTATGTGGATTTCATTAAAGCATTTTGATATGGTTCCCCAAAGTAGGCTATTGCAGAAAATAAGGAGGCATTTGATTGAGGGTGATTTTGCAGTTTGCATCAGAAATTGGCTAGCTGTAAGAAGACAGGTTGATGGGAAAGATTCATCCTGGAGTTCAAAAACTAGTGGTGTACCGCAAAGATCTGTTTTGAGTCCACTGCTGTTTGTCATTTTTATAAATGACCGGGATGAGGGCATAGAAGGATGGGTTAGTAAATTTGTGGATGACCCGAAGGCTTTTGCAGTTGTGGAAAGGATGTTGCAGGTTACAGAGGGACATAAATAAGCTGCAGAACTGGCTTGAGAGGTAGCAAATGGAGTTTAATGAAGAAAAGTGTGAAGTGATTCACTTTGGAAGGAGCAACAGGAATACAGAGTACTGGGCTAATAGTAAGATTCTTTTGTAGTGTGGATGATCAGAGAGATGTGTGTTCATGTGCGTAGGTCCCTGAAAGTTGCCACCAAGGTTGATAGGGTTGTTAAGAAAGCGTATGGTGTGTTAGCTTTTATCGGTAGAGGGTTTGCGTTTCGGAGCCGTAAGGTCATGTTGCAGCTGTACAAAACTCCTGGTGCGGCTGTATTTGGAGTATTGCGTGCAGTTCTGGTTGCCGCTGTATAGTAAGGATGTAGAAGTATTGGAAATGGTGTAGAGGAGATTTATCAGGATGTTGCCTGGTACGGATGATGAAAAGCTGAGGGACTTGAGACTTTTTTGTTAGAGAGAAGGCGGCTAAGAGGTGACTTAATAGCGACATACAAGATGATCAGATAGGGTGGTCAGTGAGAATCTTTTTCTTTGGACAGTGATGGCTAGCATGAGGGGACACAGCTTTAAATTGAGGGGTGATGGATATTGGATGGATGTCAGGGTAGGTTCTTTACTCATAGTAATAAGGATGTAGAATGCCCTGCCTGCAACAGTAGTGGACTTGCCAACATTAAGGGCATTTAAATGGTCATTAGATATCCATATGGATGATAATGGAATAGTGCAGATTCCATTATGGGTTCCAATAGATGGGTTTAGATTGGTCTCGCAGATTGGTGCAACATAAAGGGCCAAAGGCTTTAACGTTGTAATACTGCGCTGTAATGTTCTATGCTCTACAGCTTGTTGTGCAATAGCCCTCAAGACTATCAATGGCTCCTTCAACCTTGTGTCATCGGCAAATTTACTAACCTACTTCTCAACCTCTTCGTCCAAGTCATTTATAAAAACTACAAAAAGCAGAGGCCCAAGAATAGAGTCCTATGGAACACCACTTACCACTGACCTCTAGGCAGAATACTTTCCATCTACAATCACACTCTCCCATCTGTCAGCCAAGCAATTCTGAATCCAGGTAGCCAAATCTCCCTGTATCCCATACTTCCTGACTTAATGAATGACCTTTGTCAACCTGTCTCGTCGTCACCTCAAAGAACTCAGTAAGGTTTGTGAGGCATGACCTGCCCCTCACAAAGGTATGCTGACTGCTTTTAATCACGCTATGCTTTTCCAAATAGTCATAAATCCTATCCCTTAGAATTCTTTCTAAAACCTTGCTGACCACAGATGTAAGACTGGTCTTTAATTATGCTGCTTGAAAAGAGAAACAACATTCGCCTCCCTCCAATCTCCAGTGGAAAGTGAGGAAGCAAATATGTTCACCAGCGGCTTAGCAACCTAGGATAAATCTGGTCTGGCCCTGGGGGCTTATCAGTCTTAGAACATAGAACAGTACAGCACAGAACAGGCCCTTCAGCCCACGATGTTGTGCCGACCATTGATCCTCATGTATGCACCCTCAAATTTCTGTGACCATATGCATATCCAGCAGTATCTTAAATGTCCCCAGTGACCTTGCTTCCACAACTACTGCTGGCAACGCATTCCATGCTCTCTCAACTCTGTGTAAAGAACCCGCCTCTGACATCCCCTCTATACTTTCCTCCAACCAGCTTAAAACTATGACCCCTCGTATTAGTCATTTCTGCCCTGGGATATAGTCTCTGGCTATCGACTCCATCTATGCCTCTCATTATCTTGTATACCTCAATTAGGTCCCCTCTCCTCCTCCTCTTCTCCAATGAAAAAAGTCTGAGCTCAGTCAACCTCTCTTCATAAGATAAGCCCTCCTGTCCAGGCAGCATCCTGGTAAACCACCTCTGAAGCCTCTCCAAAGCATCCACATCTTTCCTATAATAGGGTGACCAGAACTGGACGCAGTATTCCAAGTGCGGTCTAACCAAAGTTTTATAGAGCTCAACAAGATCTCACGACTCTTAAAACTCAATCCCACTGTTAATGAAAGCCAAAACACCATATGCTTTCTTAACAACCCTGTCCACTTGGGTGGCCATTTTAAGGGATCTACGTACCCGCACACCAAGATCCCACTGTTCCTCCACACGGCCAAGAATCCTATCCTAAATCCTGTACTTGGCTTTCAAATTTGACCTTCCAAAATGCATCACCTCCCATTTATCCAGGTTGAACTCCATATGCCACCTCTCAGCCCATCTCTGCACCTGTCAATGTTCTGCTGCAGCCTACGACAGCCCTCTATACTGTCAACGACACCTCCAACCTTTGTCTCGTCTGCAAACTTGCTGACCCATCCTTCAATCCCCTCATCCAAGTCATTAATAAAAATTACAAACAGTAGAGGCCCAAGGACAGAGCCCTGTGGAACACCACTCACCACTGACTTCCAGGCAGAATATTTTCCTTCTACTACCACTCGCTGTCTTCTGTTGGCCAGCCAATTCTGTATCCAGACAGCTATGTTCCCCTGAATCCCATTCCTCCGACCTTCTGAATGAGCCTACCATGGGGAACCTTATCAAATGCCTTGCTGAAGTCCATATACACCACATCCACAGCTCGACCTTCATAAACTTTTCTAGTCACATCCTCAAAGAACTCGATAAGGTTTGTGAGGTATGATCTGCCCCTCACAAAGCAGTGTTGACTGCATTTAATCAAGCCATGCTCTTCCAGATGGTCATAAATCCTATCCCTCAGAATCCTTTCTCACACCTTGCAGACGACAGACGTGAGACTTACTGGTCTGTAATTGCCAGGGATTTCCCTATTTCCTTTATTGAAGAGAGGAATTACATTTGCCTCTCTCCAGTCCTCAGGTATGACTCCAGTGGAGAGCGAGGATGCAAAGATCTTCGCAAGTGGCAAAGCAATCTCATTTCTCATTTTCCCAAAGCAGCCGAGGATAAATCTGGTCCGGGTCTGACGATTTGTCAATCTTAATGTTTGACAAAATTTCAGCACATCAGCTTCCTCTATCTCTATCCATTCCAGCATGCATACCTGCTCTTCAAAAGTTTCATTAACTACAAAGTTCGTTTATTTCATAAAGACAGAAGCAAAAAACTCATTTAGAGCTTCCCCTACCACCTCAGACTCCACACACAAGTTCCCTATGCTATCCCTGATTGGCCCTACTCTTTCTTTGACCATTCTCTTATTCCTCACAAGTGTAAAATGCCTTTGTGTTCTCCCTAATCCGTTCTGCCAAGCCTTTCTTGTGCCCCCTCCTGGCTCTCCTCAGACCATTTTTGAGCTCCTTCCTCGCTTGCCTGTAATCCTCTAGAGCTGAGCTTGACCCTAGCTTCCTCCACCTTATGTAAGCTACCTTCTTCCTTTTGATGAGAAGCTCCACCGCTCTCGTCATCCAAGGTTCCTTTATCTTACCACTTCTTACCTGTCTCAGAGGGACATATTTATTCATCACTCGCAACAACTGTTCCTTAAACAGTCTCCTAAAGATATAGTGCCTTTACCATGGAACAATTGCTCCCAGTCCATGCTTCCTAACTCATGTGTAATCGCATCATTGTTTCCTCTTCCCCAATTAAATATCCTCCCATTTTGCCTAATTCTCTCCTTCTCCATAGCTATGGTGTGCTTAAATTTTTAGCAAATGTTAACTTCCTCAATCTCTATCTGTTCAAGCCTGTTTCCCGGCTCCTCAAAGTTCTCATTCACAACAAGGTCCCTTTCCTTAGTGAAGACCAAAGCAAAAAACTCATTTAGGGCTTCTGCTGTCTGTTCAGACACCATGCACAAGTTATAGTGCTGATGGCAGAAATGGATAGGAAAGCAAGCAGTGAAGAGGGCGAGAGGTTACTAAGAGATATGAATGAGTCAATTGAGAGGGCAAAGATGTAGCAAATGGAGTATAATGTGGGAAAATATACAATGTCAATTTTGAAGGGATAGGAACAAATCCATTCATTTAAATGGAAAATTTACCTTCCTGGCAGGCTCCTTGGTTCTGGAAAGTTCCCTATAATATGTTTAGGCTGTGGTAAACTGCTGGTAACTGAAACCACAAAATGATTCTGCGGACATGGGGGTGAGGGGTCTCCCTGTAAAACCCTGAGGAGTTTTGATAGGGTAGTTCCTCAAAGGATGTCTGTTATGAGAGTATTTAGAGCTAGGAATTGCTATTCAAATTCAGGAACTACCTATTTAAAAGAAATTGGGTAATTCTTCTCTTGAGGGTCATGAGTCTTTGGAATCATTTATGAAGAGATGGAAGCAGAGTCTTTGATTTTATTTTAAGGTAGAGGTAAATTTTTTTTTTGAGATGTAAGGTCATCAGGAATATGTGGGTTTAAATTCCGAAGTGCCACAGTGAGAAACCGTAATGACCATCTCAGGAGACAGACACAGACTGCAACAGACAGGGAACCCTCTGTTGTCCAGTACTTCCCGGGAGCCAAACGACTACGCCATGTTCTTCGCAGCCTGCAACACATGATCAATGAGGATGAGCACCTCGCCAAGACCTTCCCCACACATCCACTTCTCTCCTTTAACCAACCACTGAACCTCAGATCATGATTCTTAGCAAACTGCCCAGCCTTCAGGTCAACAACACTGTACAATCCTGCCACAGCAGGCGCTGCAAGATATGTCAGAGTATCGACATGGGTAACACCATTACATGTGGGGACACCTCCCACAATGTACGTGGCAAGTCCTCATGTGACTTGCCCAACATGGTCTATCTCCTATGCTGCAGGCAAGGATGCCCTGAGGCATGGTATGTTGTGGAGACTGAGCAGACGGTATGATAACGGATGAATGGATTTCACACAGCAATCACCAGGAGGAGTGTTCCCTCCCAATTGGGGACATGTGGCCTTTGACCTGTGGGTGACCATCCTCCAAGGCAGACTTCGGGACAAGCAGCAACACAGAGTGGCTGAGCAGAAGCTGATAGCAAAGTTTGGTACCCATGTGAATGGCCTCAACTGGGACCTTGGGTTCATGTCACCACTACAGGTGATTCCACTGAATGACATGCACACTCTCGCACGTATGCTTGCTCTCATAAGGACATACATACACCCCCTCGCTCGCTCACGCACGCGCTCGCCCACGCACTCGATCTGTCATCCCTACGTGCGCACACACATGCTTAGGGGATTAATTTTGTTTTTGTAGAATTACATTTTATTTTGCTCAAAAACTGCACAAATTCATGTAAAACTAAACCGAGGGTTTGTCAGTCTGACATAGCATTGGGACACAGACAGACATCATATCGATTTGTTTAAAAACCTGAGCTATCTTGGGAACGTAATTTAAAAGAAGTTCTGGGATTTACATATCAAAGAACAGAAACTGGCATATCCCATTATAAAAGAATGAAGTTTTAATCTAAGATGGTTTACTGTATCACATCTCCATGACACTGGACTCCTTTTGGCTATAAATTCTGTGAGCATGATCTTAACCCCCACAACCACCTGATGAAGGAGCGCCGCTCTGAAAGCTAGTGCTTCCAGATAAACCTGTTGGACTATAACCTGGTGTTGTGTGATATTTACTTTGGTTTCAAAAGCATTACTGATGAACCACACTCAGTTGTTGGCATGTGAAGGAGTCAAGTCAGCATTGTCCTACTAGACCAAAGGGCTGCTCTCCCATGGATATTGAAACATTAGTTTGCTTGGAGCTGGGGTACTGTAGCAAACTACTTGAATTCTGTTATTTCTGCATAGACAAAATCGATCTAGGACCTTATGTCAGCAACCAGAGGAGTTCCATATTTTTGTACTGAAGGTATTTGTAGTGTCCAACTTGGCAGTTTTATAGAGCCCTGGGTGCAAACAAATGTTTTCTGTCCTTCAAATTAATTATGTCTCAAGTTTTAATCACACAAAATGCTTTAAACAGTTATTTTCTCCCGTTTCATGTGTTGTTTTTCCTTTTCTGTCACCACCTCAAACAGTGTTTTGAATGCTAAATTAAGATTACAGGAAATGTTAGGCTAAAAGTTGGCTGCAAAGTGCAAAAGAAATTCACAGTAAACTGCTAGTCAAATCCCTGTGGTTTTGACTTGTAATAAGCAAATAAAGCACAAACAGAGCAGTGAGTTGCTGTAGCAACAGTATAACTAAATTATTTTGCTGTCAGCCATGATGTAATTTTCCTGCTTAGATGCTCAAGGGAATTGGAGTTCCATTTGTAGCCAAAGTTATTGGCATAGAAAGAGGGAGGGTGAATCCATTTACTGATGATGTATGCATCTCGCCTAACTTCTTTCTATTTTGCCTTCCATTAGGAGCCTTGGTCTAAATGGGTCCAGTCATGCCTCCCAGTAAGAAGCCAGAAGGCTCTGGAATTAGTGTTTCGAGTGGACTGAGCCAGTGTTACCCAGGAAGTTCACTAACCAAGGCGTTCCAGGAAGTTGAGGAACTGGACATTACGAGCAGTTATTTGCCTGCCATCCATTTGGAAAAAGTAGCCATGGAGGATGAAGAGTTAACAAACCTGAACTGGCTGCATGAGAGCAAAAACCTGCTCAAAAGTTTTGGGGACACTGTACTTCGTAGTGTTAGCCCGGTTCAGGATATCGATGAGGATACTCCACCATCCCCTGCTCATTCTGACCAGCCATATGATGCCAAGCAGAACCCTAACTGTAAACCACCTTATTCTTTTAGCTGTCTCATATTTATGGCTATTGAAGATTCACCCAGCAAACGCCTGCCTGTTAAGGATATATACAACTGGATCCTAGAACATTTCCCTTACTTTGCAAATGCTCCGACTGGGTGGAAAAATTCTGTTAGACATAATTTGTCATTGAATAAATGTTTCAAGAAAGTAGACAAGGACAGGAGTCAGGTGAGCTGCCCAATTTTAATGTTTATTTGCTTCCATGCAAATCACTTGGAATCATTTTATGGTTTTGACTCTTTTAAAAAAAATGAAGTAAATATATTCAACTTTTATGTGTATGATTCTTAGATCATTTTGAGTCACAAAATGAGGCATTTTGGCCCTTTTTGTGGGGGAGAAAATGTACATAGATGTCAAATTTCTATAAATGAAAATTGTTTCATGGTCACAGTTAAAGATTCAAGCATTATAGAATTGAGATAAATTAAGGCCAATCAGTTGCACTGACTCCTTTGTCTTTGCAAGGTGAAACACTGAGTGTTCCTTAGATACACCATAGTTTGGCATCTGACCAAGTTAGAAAGGTATAATAAAATGATTCTATTTAAGTTACTCTAAAAAGAATATGAACAATATAATCATAATGGAAAAAAAAATTGGTCTTTGCCTTTAGCGCTCTCGCTCCCTCGCGCTCTTGTGCTCTCGCTCCCTCGCTCTCTCGTGCTCTCGTCTGTGTTCTTTTACATTCCTTCTTCTTTCAAACTCCTCTTGTGTATCATCCCTTTTTTTGTATTCCTTGTCCAGTTGTTTGTTTTCCTGTTCACATTTTTTCTCTCATTTTATCTATTTGTTTTTGTGATATTTTTCATCGTTTTTTTTTCCTTCTTTGGCACATCTTTCATTTTTGCATCCTGTCTCTCATTCCCTCTGTTTTGCTCTTGTTCGTGAAGACTAGTAATTTTCTGTACTATGGGATTGGCGAGAGCCAATTCCACTGCAACCAGAACTGACATACTGAATGCTACCAAACTACCATTTGGTAGCTAATGTTCTATTTGTTTCTTAGGTGATGCAGTAAAGTTAATGGAATATTAATACTTCATTTTAGATGATTATTCTGTCTCTGGAAGCAGCACTGTAATATTAATGAGGTGGCATACAATGTCCAGAGGCAGCAAACATCAATTGAGGAGAAAACTTTTTTTTTCAAATTACACTCCTGTAAACCCATTGGGACTTTTTTTTTTAAATGTCGTTATTTAAAAACTACGTTTGGAGTCTAGGGTTTCCAATGGTTTTATTTTGGCTGCAGGTAATCTTGGCTGACTACCATCAACCTTTCTCTTGCACTATATAGATCACCCCTCAAAATAACAATTGAGGTGTACACGTATAGTTCCACTATTTTCAGAGCTGATGTGCAGTACAAATTGGCCAAATCCCATAGAAGAAAATTCAAGGCATGTATTGTGAGTAACTTCATTGAACTGTGGTGTATATAGGGCTTTAATTCATACTTACTAGAGTCAGATGTACTGCTTGAAACAGACCTTCAGTCCAACTTGTCCATGCTGACCAGACATCCTAACCTAATCTAGTCCCATTTGCCAGCACTTGGCTCATATTCCTCTCAACTCTTTCTGTTCATAGACCCATCTATGCCTTTTAAATGCTGTAATTGGACCAGTCTCCTCCACTTCCTCTGGCGCCTCATTCCATACGCGCGGTTCTGTTGAAAAGGTTACCCCTTAGGTGTCTCCTATATCTTCCTTGTCTCACCCTAAACCTCGGCCCTCTAGTTCTGGACTCCCCTACCCCAGAGAAAATATCTTGGTCTATTTATCCTATCCATGCCCCTCATGATTTTATAAACCTCTATAAGGTCACCCCTCAGCCTCCAGTTCTCCAGGGAAAACAGCCCCAGCCTATTCAGCCTCACCCTATAGCTCAAATCCTCCAACCCTGGTAACGTCCTTGTAAATCTTTTCTGAACCCTTTCAAGTTTCACAACATCCTTCCAATAGGAAGGAGATCAGAATTGCATGCAATATTCAAAAAGTGGCCTAACCAATGCCTGTACAGCTGCAACATGACTTCCCAATTCCCATACTCAATGCTCTGACCAATAAGGGAAAGCATACTAAATGCCGTCTTCACTATCCTATCCACCTGCGACTCTACTTTTCAAGGAGCTATGAACCTGCACTCCTAGGTCTTTGTTCAGCAATACTCTC
The DNA here is from genome assembly GCF_047496795.1 of Chiloscyllium punctatum. NCBI lineage: Eukaryota > Metazoa > Chordata > Chondrichthyes > Orectolobiformes > Hemiscylliidae > Chiloscyllium > Chiloscyllium punctatum. Next base: position 13,175,125 of record NC_092742.1, read on the forward strand.
CAGGACCTTACCATTAAGTGTAGAAGTCCTGCTCTGATTTGCTTTTCCAAAATGCAGCACCTTGCATTTATCTAAATTAAACTCCATCTGCCACTCAGCCCACTGGTCCATCTGATCAAGATCCTGTTGTTCTGAGGTAACCTTCTTCACTGTTCGCTACATCTCCAATTTTGGTGTTCTCTGCAAACTTACTATACCTCCCATGTTCACACCCAAATCATTGATATAAATGATGCTAAGCATTGGACCCAGCACTGATCCTTGTGGCACACCACTGGTCAGAGGCCTCCAGTCTGAAAAGCACCCATCCACCACCCTCTGTCTTCTACCTTTTGAGCCAGTTCTGTATCCAAATGGTGAGTTCTCCCTGTATTCCATGAGATCTAATCTTGCTAACCAGTCTCCCATGAAGAGCCTTGTTGCACACCTTACTGAAGTCTATTTAGGTCACGTCCACCACTTTGTCCTCATCAATCCTCTTAGTTACTTCAAAAAGCTCAATCAGTTTCGTGAGACATGATTTCCCATGCACAAAGCCATGCAGAATATCCCTTATCAGTTCTTGCCTTTCCAAGTACCTGTAAATCCTGTCCCTCAGAATGCCCTCCAACAACTTGCCCACCAATTGTAGACGTCAGGCTCCCTGGTCTATAGTTCCCTGGCTTTCCTTACCACCTTCCTTAAATAGTGGCACCAAGTTAACCAACCTCCAGTCTTCTGGCACCTCACTTGTGACTCTCGATACAAATATCTCAGCAAGGGACCCAGGAATCACTCCCCGAGCTTCCCATGGAGTTCTAAGTACACCTTATCAGGTCCTGGGGATTTATCCACTTTTATGCATTTCAAGACATCCAGCAGCACCACCTCTGTAATATGGACATTTTTCAAGATGTCATTGTCTATTTTCCCACATTCTATGTCTTCCATGTCCTTCTCCACAGTAAACACTGATGCAAAATGTTTGTTTAATATCTTCCCCCATCTCCTACGGCTCCATATTTCAGCTGCCTTGCTGATCTTTGAGAAGCCCTGTTCACTACCTCTTTACACTTTTGTCCTAATGGGTTTATAAAATCCCTTTGGCAAATAGGGTTAAGGAGAATCCAAAGCTATCTCCTGTCCCCTTTTTGCCCTCCCTGATTTCCCTCTTAAGTATGCTCCTAATGCCTTTATGCTCTACTAAGAATTCATTTGATCTCTCCTGTCTATACCTGACGTGTGCTTCCTTCTTTTTCTTGACCTAAACCTCAATTTCCCTAGTCATCCAGCATTCTTTACACCTACCAGCCTTTCCTTTCACCCTAAGAGGGAATATACTCTCGTTATCTCATTTCTGAAGCCTTCCCATTTTGCAACTGTCCCTTTTACCTGCAAACATCTGCCCCAAATCAGCTTTTGAAAATTCTTGCCTAATACTGTCAAATTTAGCCTTCCTCCAATATAGAGCTTCAACTTTTAGATTCAGTCTATACTTTTCCATGACTATTTTAATACTAATAGAATAAGGTCGCTGGCTCCAAAGTTCTCCCCACAGCTCAGTCACCTGCCCTGCCTTACTTCCCAAAAGAAGGTTAAGTTTTGTACCTTCTCTAGTAGGTACATCCACACACTGAATCAGAAAGTTTTCTTGTACACACTGAACAAATTCCTCTCCATCTAAACCCTTAACACTATGGCAGTCCCAGTCTATATTTGGAAAGTTAAAATGCCCTACCATAACCACCCTGTAATTCTTACAGATAACTGAAATCTCCTTACAAACTTGTTTCTCAATTTCTCACTGATTATTAGGGGGGTCCGTAAAACAATCCCACTAAGTGATCATCCCTTTCTTATTTCTCAGTTCCACCCAAATAACTTCCCTGGATGCCTTGCCAGGAATACTACACCCAAAAATACAACGGTAATGCTATCTGGACCCATAGAAACACCTGGATCGATTTTGACTTTGTGTGGTAGCGAATTGACAGTCCACCTCTTATGTTGTCAAAAATTGAGACTCTGGAAAAGCACAGCTGCTCAGGCAGCATCTGAGGAGCAGGAGAGTCAGCGTTTCAAACATAAGCTCTTCAGGAATGAGGGAGTGAGGCGCAAGGGGGCTGAGAAATACATGGAAGGGGAGTGGGATTGGGGGGGGGATGTAGCTGGGAATGGGACAGGTGGATGAAGGTGGGGGGTGGTGATAGGTTGGAAATGAGGGTGGAGTGAACAGGTGGGAAGGAAGATGGGCAGGTAGGACAGTTCAAGACGGCCGTGCCGAACTGGAGTGTTGGATCTGGTACAAGTTGGGGGGAGGGAAGTTGAGGAAACTGGTGAAATTGACATTGATTGCATGTGGTTGGAGGGTCCCAAGGCAGAAGATGAGGTGTTCTTCCTCCAGGCGTCAGGTGGCTAGAGTTTGGTGGTGTAGGAGATCCAGAACTTGCATGTCCTTGGAGTGGGAGAGGGAGCCAAAGTGATCGGCTCCTGGGCTGTGGGGTTGTTTAGTGCATGTGTCTCAGATGTTCTCTGAAATGTTCTGCAAGTTGGTGCCCTGTCTCCCCAACGTGGAAGAGATCACATTGAGAGCAATGGACACAGTTTGTGAGGTGTTCGAAGGTGCAGTAAAATCTCTGCCGGATGTGGAAGAATCCTTGGATGGAAGTTTGTGGACACAAAGCTCTTCTATTGTCGTCAGTAGTGATAAGGATCAGGAGAGAACAAAAACCTTTTCTATATGATTGCCAAGTCTGAATTTACCTGATGAGTATTAAGTTATACTTCTTTAAAAAGGAAACGTTATTGAAACAATTTATATTTGCACAGTCTACATGTGCTTGTATGTAAGTAATAAATGCCACACCTGATGGAACCAAACTTCTTCAGCAGTTGGTAACAAAATAATTCTGCACAGTAAAATTTCAACTAACATTTTACTATGTAGGTCTAACTTTCACCTTTTTGGTTTAATGTTTTTGCATCGAGAAAGGAACAAAAGGTTATGGTTTAGCTTGTGATTTTTATTTTAAAACCTTGAATTGTATGGATTACATACAGGTCAGAATTGATTTTGGACCAACTACCAACTATCAACTGTCGCCCGTATGCCGTTTATTTACAAATGGGCTAACTGGGGTCAAAATTACCCTGTAGCCTTTGTAATGTCTTGGAATATTTCATTGTACAAAGTATGTTAATTTGGAATAACCTTTTCTTTCTGAAGGGAAATATTTGAAATGAACAGATCAACCGGTATTGTGCAGCAGACTCGATGGGCTGAATGGTCTACTTCACTTATGCTGTATGTTCATACAGTGAGGGGAGGGAGTCTTCAATTTGTGATTGGCCAACTACAAATGCTCATACAAACCATGTCCCATGTTACTATTTCCGGCATGTGAACTCTTACGTACTTGCGTTTGCTCATACTTGCAGATGTCTTGTACTGTATTGTTTGGCTTTGTATGCAAATTGATTTGCCAGCCGACTTAAGAGCAAAACCTGTTCATAATCCAGAGGCTTCCTTCATATAAAATGTTATGAAGCTACCTCTGTGGCAGTGTATAATGAAAAGCATTTTTTTGTTACCTGTTTAGTTGTCCCACGCAGTGCCTTGGTGTGATAATCACATAGATTGCTGAGATGGAACATTAAAATGTTCTCACTTCAGTTCCCTTCAGTGCACTCAGTGCATGTTTTAGCGTAACACAGTTTTGCCTCAATGTTAGCTTGTATCTGTTTCCCTGTCTGGCACAAAAGAGGAAAATAGATGAGCTGATGTCATGTCAGAATGCAAGTGAATCAGTAATACTGTATCTCCCAGGTTTTCTGAATATGAACTTGGAATAAATGATCAGTTGAAACTGCATTGTGTAAAATACTTCATTGGACAAGATTTTGAAACAGCAGAAATTAAAATTCAGGAGGTTGTACAAACAGGCAGAGGTTAAAATCATTTTGCTGCTTTGGTTAAATAATTGAAACTTCATACCAGATTTATTCTTTGATTCATTGCAGGGTTGTTGGATGTGTGTTCCAGCAGGAAATGGTTTTCTCTATTAGTATTCCTGCATTTGTGGAGGACCTCCTAATATTCATGGTGAAATATATACTTTTGTCTGCTACATGTTGATTTGTAGTGAAGAAGGCATTTGGTTTGCTTTCCTTTATTGGTCAGAGTATTGAGTACAGGAGTTGGGAGGTCATGTTGCAGATGTACAAAACATCGGTTATGCCACTTTTGGAATATTGTGTGCAAATCTATTGGAAGGATGTTATGAAACTTGAAAAGGTTCAGAAAAGATTTACAAAGATGTTTCCAGGGTTGGAGGAATTGAGCTAAAGGGAGAGGTTGAATATGCTGGGGCTGTTTTCCCTGGAGCGTCGGAGCTGAGGGGTGACCTTACAGATGTTTATAAAATAATGAGGGGCGTGGATAGGAAAAATATACAAAATACACCTCTCCCTTGAAGTGAGGGAGTCCAGAACTACAGGGCATAAGTTTAGGGTGAGAGGGGAAAGATATAAAAGAGACCTGAGGGGTAACCTTTTCATGCAGAGGATGGTACATGTATGGAATGAGCTGCCAGAGGAAGTGGTGGAGGCTAGTACGATTGCAACATTTGAAAGGCATCTGGGTGGGAATATGAATAGGAAGGGTTTGGAGGGATATGGGCCGGGTGCTGGCAGGTGGGACTATATTGGGTTGGGATATCTGGTTGACATGGACGAATTGGACTGAAGGTTCTGTTTCAGTGCTGTACATCTCTATTACTCTATTGGAAGTTAATTCAGCAATACAAGTTGATGAATGCTTATTAATTTTTATCTATCCTAGTTGGAAATAGGGAGGAATCTCCCATGCTGCTCTGGCACAGGCATTTGAATTAGAAGTAAAGAAGGTAAATGAAGCCTTGAGTGTTGGATGTGTACCCTTAAACCTCTTTTAGAGCCTGTTTATGATCATAGAACCACTTCTAGAAGAGGTTTCTTGTCAAGGCGGTTCTGCTATAAAGTGTTTATTCAAAGCGAATTGGCTTTAACGCGATTGAAGAACTTCGGCCATTATTGGTAGAATGCAAACTTTCCTTACCTCTATTGGCTATAACACGATTCCGGCCCCATTAGCTTAAATGGGGCAACCAATACACCATTTTCTTAACATGCGATTGTCCGAGAATGGAACTATCGTGTTATATCAGAACCCACTGTACTGGCTCATGTCCAGCTACTGTGAAAAGCTGCTACTCTGATATTGCAAGACTGTCTCTTCAACAGCCCAAACAATTTTAAGACTAACATTCATGCATCTGCATATGTTTTAGTATTGACATTTGCAATTGCAATACATCTCCTTTAGCAAATATTTGAGTAAATAATTCACTCAAATGATCAAGATATCACAACATAAATTCTGTTGCTAATCCCTGAATTCTAGGTCAGTGAAACAAATTGAATTGTCTAGACCTGTGATTTTCAAACTTTATGCTGAGTCTGCCATTCTCCAACTTGGAATGTTTTTAGATTAGATTACCTACAGTATGGAAACAGGCCCTTTGGCCCAACAAGTCCACACTGACCCTCTGAAGAGTAACCCACCCAGATCCATTCCTCTACATTTACCCCTAACTAATGCACCTAACATGATGGGCAATTTAACATGGCCAGTTCACCTGTTCTGCACACCTTTTGGTTTGAGGAAATCTACACAGGCAAGGGGAGAACATGCAAACTCTACACAGACAGTCACCCAAGGTGGGAATCGAACTCTGGTCCCTGGTGCTGTGATGCAATGGTGCTAACCACTGAGCCACTGTGCAGCTGTTTTGTAGCATGTATTTTTAATATCAGAGAAAATATATGCGTGCAGAAATCTGTGGTTATTGTAATTATGCTCATTTATTTGTGGAGAAATGTCCTGATCTCTCAGATCCCAATTTGAAACTCATGGTATAAACGTGGAAACTTCTGGGATCCCGATCCTCTGAACTTGTTAATCCCAATCTTATTGTAATGCTTTCTATCCATTCTCCCAGTCGGTAGCCTGGGAACTCTTTTACTGCTGTACTATTTCATTTTGTGCCGTATCTGTAGTGATTTCATTTCAGCGACTAGATTTCACCATTCCCTTAAGACAGACCTTGCTTACTAAGTCTTGGTATTCAACAGACTTAATAGAATCCCTACAGTGTGGAAACAGGCCCTTCGGACTAACAAGGTAAAAACAATGACTGCAGATGCTGGAAACCAGATTCTGGATTAGTGGTGCTGGAAGAGTAATTTCCCCTTCTCCCACCTCACTCTAGTTCCAAACTTCCAGCTCAGCACTGTCCCCATGACTTGTCCGGACTTGCCCTACCTGCCTATCTCCTTTTCCACCTATCCACTCCACCCTCTCCTCCCTGACCTAACACCTTTATCCCCTCCCCCACTCACCAATTGTACTCTGTGCTACTTTCTCCCCACCCCCACCCTCCTCTAGCTTATCTCTCCACGCTTCAGGCTCACTACCTTTATTCCTGATGAAGGGCTTTTGCCCGAAACGTCAATTTCGAAGCTCCTTCGGCCTAACAAGTCCACACCGACCCTCCGAAGAGTATCTCACCCAAACCTATTCCCCTACCCTCTTACTCTACATTTACCCTGACTAATGGACATAACCAACACATCCCTGGACACAATGTGAAATTTAGTATGTCCAATTCATCTATCCTGCATATCTTTGGATTGTGGGAGGAAACCGGAGCACACTGAGCAAACCCACGCAGAGACTAGTAGAATGTGCAAACTTCAGTTGCCTGAAGCTCAAATCCAACCCAGGTCCTTGGCGCTGTGAGGCAGCAATGCTAACCACTAAGCCACCATGCCACACCAGAAACTTATTAGAAGAGCCAATTGAAGATCATTATAATGCAGGTCATGCCATTGGTTGTGACAGCTACAAGTTGGTTTGGGAAAGAATAGTTCAGAAATCACTTAGCAGAACATCCTAAACAAAGCTTTGCTGACAACTCTTAACTACTTATTTTAAGCAATCTTCAGATATCTCATCCTTGTGTCAACTTTTGGCAATTAATCTGCTTCATTGTAGAGACTGGGGTAGGATCCCTAGCTCACAGGCGATATTTGTTTTTGCCCCCTTCTGCCTCCTGTAGCACTCTGCTCTGCATGTAAAACAAAATGAAGTGAAAATAAGCAGACATTGCCACAAGCGTTGGCAACCATATCATTGGGACATTTTGATTGAGCATACTGTCCATATTTTGTGATCTTTCTAAAACCGAGTGCTGTGCTGGCAGTGATGCCAGATAATAAGGATTTTACAAACATGGCTGAAACTAATCAGCCATCCCTAACATGGAGTTTCTGCCATGTGGTTTCATCTTTATTTTAATGTAAATTGTATGTCACTTTTGAATACAAGTTCAGAAAGCTGATCAATACTGAACTTCAGTCTTGATTATGGTACATGTCGTGATTGTAACAAGGTCAGCTGGGTGGATCTCATAGATTGAGTTCCCTGATTTGGGTCAGATTAACAGCCCCAATCAGGGAACCCTGGCTGACGAAAGTAAACAGGAGTGTCAGACATCCTGTTCATTTGGAGAACTGGCTCTGAGGCACCTAGATCAGTATCAAGGACTCTCCATGTGTAAATAAAGGGTGACTCTGTTAAGAATACCAGTTTATGCCGTTATTTCTGTGTCGATGAGAGAAAAGCATGCTCATAAAACATTTGCAGCAGTCTTTTAATGGTTTTAAATTTTCTGGATATCACTTTCTGTCACAGCTGCCAATATCAGACTTTTGGACACAAGGATCCAGTCCTAGCAAACTGAAACAACTGGTGTTGCTGGGGGAACCAAAAGACAGTCAAACAGAATTGAAACCTTTTATGACCCAGCGGGATTAGATCACAGTAAAGGATAGCATATTATGGAGAGCCAGAGTGATTGTCCTGAGTGGTGGTCACTGCCAGATATTGGCCGAACTTCTCCAGGATCATCCAGTGATTTCCAAAATGAAGATATTTGTGGGAAGTTATATTTGGTGGCCAGGGTTGGATGCAGACATCATGCATTGGTGGGATAGTGCCCAGAGTTCCAACAAGGACAAAGATTACCACCAGCAGGTCCTCCATATTTGTGGGAGTGGCCGAGTAAACCATGAGCTTGGGTACACGCTACCTATGGGCTTAATGTTCTTAGTCATGGTAGGTGCCCACTCTAAGTGGCTGGATATGCATAGAGTTAATATGTCAAACACAGGGATGCCAGTAGAAAAACTGCACACACCTGTTGCAGTACACAGATTTCCAGAAATGGTGGTCGCAGTTACTGGGGCATTGTTTACAGGCAGGGAATTTGAGTGTTTCCTAAAGTCAAATGGCACTTGTCATAAGAGCAGCTCCACACTTTCCAATGGCCTGGCAGGAAAAGCAGCCTAAGCTTTAAAGGCAGGCTTAAAGAAACAGTCCACAGCCTCACTAGATATGGAACTGTTCTGATGGTTGGACCACCTCTTGTGCAACTGCAGGAACAGTTCCAGCAGAGTTGATAACAGGGAAAAAAAGACCTCACTGGGTTAAATTTGATAGTCCTGAACCTGGGAGTTGGGGGGTAATGAAGCAACATCAGGCAATGTCAATGCCAGGCACAAGATGCTAAGTGAAGGAGACCGTTTACTTCAGGGGGCAAATTGTGGATAGCAACCACAGGAATGGCTCTGCATGGGTCAGAGGCATGGTTGTCGCAAAGTTAGGTCCAGTAAGGTATAAGGTTTTGGTTGGTGTGATGGTCCTGAACAAGCACATGGACCGTAAGAAAGCTGCAAACTTGTAACTGGTGTGGGAGCAAAACATGCCAGGCTCCTCTCAATCCTGTCCAATTGTCTCAGAACCTGTGGGATTTCCCTCTCAATCAGGTATTGGAAATACCTCAATCTGAGATGGACGGCATGGATGTCACAGCTTCGACATCTGTGCAGCCTGAAGAAGAAAATTAATTTCTTCTAAGACACTCCGGGTGCGAGAAGTGAGCTATTGTGCATTACCTGCTGGCTGTACCAGAGGCAGAGTGGGAGGAGCCTGACCCCAGGAGGAGCTCCAAAACAAAACTGCCCATGTCCTCTGACTTGGAGGTGGAAGGATATAGTGATTGTAATGAGTCCAGCACGTGGATCTCATAGATTGAGTTCCTTGGTTGGGCCTGTTAATCTGGTCCAAGCAGGAAGCCTTGGATGTCAGATAAGAACAGGAGGGCATCCCCTTCACTTTTTTGACATAAGCAAAGCCCACTAAGGGAAATGCTTGTTAATATTTCACTAGCCATGTGGATATTTTTGTGGAGGTGGAAAATCTAGAATAAAGTTTTTGCACAGTGGTGTCTTTTTAATGTGTCATTGTATATATACACAGCTATGGGTGATTTGGGGAAAAAAGGATCAAAAACAACAAAAAGTGCCAGACATCCTGTTCTCTCTGGGAGCTGGATCAGTGTCAAGAACTCTGCACATGTAAATAAAGGGTGACTTGGTGACAGGATATTGGGCTTTGTAGTTATTTCAGTGAAATTATAGTCCTTGCAACTATAACTCAGTCATATAGCATAGAAACAGGCCATTTGTTCCACAATGTGCTGACCAGCAATCGGCAAATTAGGCTACATAGGGACTTGATAAAATCTTAAAAGTTGGTTGAGCTTTGGGTGAGTTACTTGAAAGTTTTGGAAGATAAAATATACATGCATTTGGAAAGACCGGGTTTGATTTCAGGAGTAGTCACCATGACTTTGTGAGTGGGAGAATGCCTCAAATTTGTTAGAATCTTTGAAGTGACCAGGATGATTGAGGGCAGGGTGGTAGATGTAATCGATATGGATTTCAGTAAGGCCTTTGATAAAGTTCCACATGGTAGGCTGCTCTGGAAGGTTAGATCACATGGAATCCAGAAGGAGTGGCCAAATTGGATACAAAATTGGCTCAATGATGGGAAGCAGCAGGCAATAGTGGAAGGATGCTTGTCAGACTGGAGGCCTGTGCCTAGTGGAGTGCCTCAGGTTGGTGATGGGCCCATTGCAGTTTATCTGTATCAATGGTTTGGATGAGGATGTAGAAGGCATAATTAATAAGTTTGCAGATGACACTAAAATAGACAGTATCGTAGACAGTGAGGAAGATTGTCAGAAATTGCAAAGCACCTTGATCAGCTGGGGAAGTGGGCTGAGAAATGGCAGATGGAGTTCAGAATAGATATGTGTGAGATCTTGTATTTTAGAAAGTCAAATCAAAGTAGGAATTTCATGATGAATGGTAGGGTCTTGTGTAGTCGAATCTAGGGATCCTTAAGTAGAGGTTCCCAGTTCTCTGACATTGGAGTCACAGGTAGACAGTGCAGTGAAGAAGGCTTTTGGCACACTGGCCTTCATCGGTCCAGGCGCTGAGTATCGAAGTTGAGAAATTGTGTTGCAGCTGTACAGGACATTGGTGAGGCCGCATGTGGAGTATTGTGTTCAGTTTTCTCACCTTGTTTTAGAAAGGATGTTATTAAACTGGAAAGAGTGCAGAAAAAATTGAGGATATTGCCAGGTCTCGAGGGTTGGAGTAACAGGGAGAGGTTAGATAAGCTAGGACTTTGAGTCTAGGAGACTGAGGAGGGAACCTTTAAAAAGTGTACAAGATCATGAGAGGCATGGATATGGTGAATGCATTCAGTCTTTTTTCCAGGATCGGGGAATCGAGGACTTGAGGGCATCAGCTCAAGGTGAGAGGGAGAAAAAAATAAAAGGGACCTGAGGGGCAACCTGTTTAGAGATTGGTATGCACATAGAATGAGTTGCTAATGGAAGTGGTTGAAGTGAGTACATTAATAACATTTAGAAGACATTTTTACAAATGTATGATAGGAAAGGATTAGAAGGATATGGGCCAAGTGCAGGGAAATGGGGTTAGCATGGATGGATGTTTTGGACGGCATGTACCATTTTGGATCAAATGGCCTGTCTTCATGCTATAGTACTGTATGACTTTGTTAGCGTTGGCCAAGAGCTGACTGTTATTGATTGTTTTATCATGAATATTGTCGCTGATATTTGGATTCTGTTAATTGGGGTTTTGAGGATGTGTATTGAATAATGTGTGTAGTGCTAGCTCAATATTCAGTTCCATTGAGTTCTTTTCCTGGTGCAAAGTTATCTTAATGTTCTCTGAGTATTCTTTGAGTGTATACCACTTTTTATTAGATGAGCAGTTTCTTTGAGAGGGTATTGTTTCACTCTTCATGCATATCATCTCTGTGTCCACTCATTACGTTTACCCCTCCAAACACTGCTTGCAGCATATTTTGTTATGTTAACTGGCCTTTTACACTTATTCCATTTTTCAATACAAAGTATTCAATAAGGCTGATATCAATATTTCTTTTCCACAGCTCCTCTTCAAAGGAATCTCTTGCATTCCATTTCACACCTTGTTCTGGATGAAATTCCTGAACTGCAGATAAGAAGAAATTTAATCAGCAACTGGGTGCCAACCCATTTTCAAGTTTAAACTCCTGATACCTAGTTGAAGTAGAGACCATCAACCTTTGTTGTATTTGTTGTGGGTATGTTCGCCTAACAGGGAAGTTAGTTTGCAGATGTGTTGTCCCCTTTCCAGGTGACATCATCAGTACTATGCATCCTCCTGTGAGGCTCTGTTGCACTGTCAGCTGGAATTTATTTAGTTTTGTTTTGGCTGCTTCCAGTTGTTACTTGCAGTAATCGGTATATTGGGTCCAGGTCAATGTGTTTATTGATTGAGTCAGTGGACGAATGGCGTGCTTCTCAAAATTCTCTGGCTGTGTTCTGGTTTGTCTTTTTGTGTTGTCCAGCTGATTTTGTGGTCCTTGTGTGTGTATAACCACTAGGGACAGCTGGTCATGGCGTTTAATGGCAAGTTGATCTTCATGAAAGTAGTTAGTTTCAGCTAGTTGTCTGCCTGTCTGTCCTACGTAGTGTTTGGAGCAGACCCTGCATATAATCTTGTACACCATATTTGTCCTGCACACGATGGCAAAAGGATCTTTTTGTTCTGGTGAGTTGTTATCTGAGCATGGCTGTTGGTTTGTGCTGTCATGAATCTGAGAGATCTGGCTCTCTGTTCTGAGATTTTTAAAAAATAAGGTAGAGTGGTTAGTGTGTTGGCTTGTGGCATGTCCTGGCTATGTTGTATGTCTGCTGGGCATCTCCGGATGAAGTTGTGCGGATATCTGTTGGCAAAGACTTGGGGTGTTCTTTTTTTCTTCTCAGATTGGGAGTGCTGTAGTGTGTTGTAGCCCTTTTGAACAGGGTCCTAATGCAGATTCTCTTGTGTGTGTTTGGGTGGTGGTGGTTACAGTTCAGGATCTTGGCCGTGTGTGTGGCTTTTCTGTACACATTTGTGCATTTCCTGTTCTTTCTACCATCACATCTAGGAATGGGAGTTGGTTGTTAGTTTCCTTTTCTCTCTTTGATCCCTGTGAGCATGATGTTGATAATCCAGTGTGTGCTCATGATATGTTAATTATTACAAAACTGTCATCCACTTGTCCAAAGGTTGGGTCTGATTTTTGGGAGGGCTTTTTGTTCTATACGAGTCCAAAGATTTGTTCATATATCTGGCTGCTGAAAATGAAGTGCATCATCAAGCACAGGTCCAGTAGCTTGAGTACATAGTCCTTGTTGATTTGGTTTTCCATCATGTCATCTATTCTGTTTGTTCAGCTATTGTCTCTTTTAAGGTTTTGGCAATCGAGGTAAACAGCACCATTACATTGAATGAGACCATTGCTTCGTCTTGGTCTACGTTAATGTTAGAGTCATAGAAATGTACAGCATGGAAACAGACCCTTCGGTCCAACCCATCCATGCTGACCAGATATCCCAACCAAATCTAGTCCCACTTACCAGCACCTGGCCTATATCCCTCCAAACCCTTCCTATTCATATACCCATCCAAATGCCTCTTAAATTTGCAATTGTACCAGACTCCACCACTTCCTCTGGTAGCTCATTCCATACATTTTTCACCCTCTGTGGAAAAGGTTGCCCCTTAGGTCTCTTGTATCTTTTTCCCCTCACCCTAAGCCGATGCCCTCTAGTTCTGGACTCCCCCACCCCAGGGAAAAGACTTTGTCTACTTATCCTATCCATGACTCTCATAATTTTATAAACCTCTATAAGGTCACCCCTCGGCCTCCAGTTCTTCGGGGAAAACAGCCCCAGCCTGTTCAGCCTCTCCCTATAGCTCAAATTCTCCAACCCTGGCCAACATCCTTGTAAACCTTTTCTGAACCCTTTCAAGTTTCACGACATCTTCTCAAAAGGAATGAGACCAGAATTGCACGCAATATTCCAACAGTGGTCTAACCGATGTCCTGTACAGCCGCAGCATGACCTCCCCACTCCTGTACTCGATACTCTGACCAATAAAGGAAAGTATACCAGACACCACCTTCATTATCCTATCTACCTGCGACTCCACTTTCAAGGAGCTATGAACCTGCACTCCAAGGTCTCTTTGTTCAGCAAAACTCCCTAGGACCTTACCATTAAGTGTATAAGTCCTGCTAAGATTTGCTTTCCCAAAATGCAGCACCTCGCATTTATCTAAATTAAACTCCATCTGCCACTTCTCAGCCCACTGGCCCATCTGGTCAAGATCCTGTTGTATTCTGAGGTAACTTCCTTCGTTGTCCACTACACCTCCCAATTTTGGTGTCATCTGTAAACTTATTAACTATACCCATTATGCTCACATCCAAATCATTTGTATAAATGAAGAAAAATAGTGGACCCAGCACCAATTCTTGTGGCACTCCACTGGTCACAGGCCTCCAGTCTGAAAAACAACCCTCCACCACCACCCTTTGTCTTCTACCTTTTGAGCCAGTTCTGTATCCAAATGGCTGTATTCTGTGCGACCTAACCTTGCTCACCAGTCTCCCATGGGGGACCTTGTAAAATGCCTTACTGAAGTCCATATAGATCACATCTACTGCTCTGCCCTCCTCAATTCTCTTTGTTACTACTTCAGAAAAACTCCAATCAAGTTTGTGAGACATCATTTCCCACGCACAAAGCCATGTTGACTGTCCTTAATCAGTCCTTGCCTTTCCACATACATGTATATCCTGTCCCTCCGAATTCCCTCCAACAACTTATCCACCACCGATGTCAGGCTCACAGGTCTATAGTTCCCTGGCTTGTCCTTACCACCCATAAACCGTGGCATCACGTTAGCCAACCTCCAATCTTCCGGTACCTCACCTGTGACTATTGATCCAAATATCTCTGCAAGAGGCCCAGCAATCACTTCCCTAGCTTCCCACAGAGTTCTAGGGTACACCTGATCAGGTCCTGTTCTTGATATTTTCTCGGAATTCCTGAGGTGATTGTATGGAGTGTTTGGATCCGCTGATGGAATGTTTGAGTTTTTGTCATATGTACTCGAGCTGTCATCCAAACACAGATACATATGTTTTTAATCGATCAGTTCAGGGATACTAATACCCATATTGAGAGTAGATAAGACTTGAAGCTGGACCTTCTGCCTCAAAATTAGGGACCCTACTACTGTTCCATAAGAATCCTCAAAACTTTGATAGAGAGGAAGCAGTGGTGACATCTATTAGAAGTCTTGAATCACCAACCTTCTTAGTCGCTGAATTTGCTGACCAAATATGCCTGTGTAAAGCGGAGGTTGACCCCATTCGGAACTAAAACCAAAACACCCAAGGAGGAACGTCTCACTCTATAATCGGTTAAAGAGTGCCAGAAGGGGTGTAACCAGTTTTTCAGCAACCTGTAGTGGTTAAAAGAAATGCCTGACACACACTTTAGTCAACACTTAACAATTTATTTATCTAACTCTAATAATGTGAACAAATTAGCTAAACTATTGAACAAACTGAACAAATCCTTTCTAGCGACTAACTAGTAACCATTCTTGAATAATGCAAGATTGTAATGATATGCTGTTCCAACAAATAGGAGTCCCACTCAACAAAAAAAGTCTCTTAAAAATTACGGCCAGATTGCACGTCTTCTGTAGTGTCCTGTGCCGCCTCTGTTGTTCTGTTATTATTTGCTTTCTTAGTTGTTCTTCTGTCAGGAACATCTTCCCATTACTGGTACCGTTATTATCTAGATGGTCCTTTCTCTAATAGATGGTTGTGAGATTCTCTCTGGAGCTGAGGGCAGTTAGCTCTGGCAAATAACAATTGGTTATGGTGTCTTTGTCCAACTGCTCCCCCTTTATTTTATACCTTGAAGTTGTATTAATTTCTTACAATAAGTTTGGTCTCGTTGTCAAAATCATCAGATTTAAATTTAATAGTTTTTTGGGATGTAAGGGCCTGGTTTAAATTGGCTATATTCATATCCTGTTGTCTTGTTAAAAACTGCAGCTTGACCTACATTTTGATACAAATGTTACAGTTCAAGTGCTGTCTATACACCTGCAAACTTTAAAACTGCTGTTTACAAACATTCATTTTTAAATCTAAGCGCAGAAAAAGCGCCATCTTTTAAAGGAACGGCTCAATGCTTTCCCTATTTTAAAATTTTACGCACATCACCAAATTCTAACTTCTTGCCTCCCAAATCTACAATTACTCTACCCAATTTTGCAACAATATTTTCTTATCTATCTTTTCAAAGATAACTACACAACACTAGAGCAGGTGGTACTTGAATCTGGGTCTCCTGGCTCAGAAATGGGGACACTACTGCTGTGTCACAAGAGTTCTTCCTCTCTTTCTGCGTGCTTAAGGTGAATTTATACTATTAGCATATTGAACAGATGCATCCAAAATGCTGTTCCATTGAATTGGTGGAAGGGTGGATCATAAGTGATCTTGTAATTGGATGTCACAGATGTCTATTTATTTGTAATTGAGGCTGCATACTGTGTGTCTCATCAGTTCTGCCTCATTTCTGCCTTTAAGATTATAGTCAGGAGTTGCACAACACCAGGTTATAGTCCAGCAGGTTTATTTGAAATCACAAGCTTTTGGAGCACTTTACCTGACAAAGGAGCAGCACTTCAAAAGCTTGTGATTTCAAATAAACTTGTTGAATGCTAACCTAGTGTCGTGTCACTTCACTTTGTCTACACCAGTCCAACACCAGCACCTCCACATCATCTAAGATTATAGATAACTGTTGCAATTTGCAATTTGATTTTAAAGAAAAGTTTGTTATGTAAATATGTATAAAAATAAAACACTCTCAATGCTGGAAATCAAAATAAAATCGGACAGTGCTGGAACCAGTCACTCTGGTCAATTGGCATTAGGTGGAAAGAGAGAGTTGATGGTGCCATGATCTTCCATCAGAACATGTGCATTCTGCTTCTATTAAGAAATGATTCTGTGGGATTCAGAAGAAATGGAGAGCCTGACATATGTTGATGGAAGGTCATAGCAGAAAGTGAGGACCGCAGATGCTAGAGATTAGAGTCCAGAGTGTAGTGTTGGAAAAGCACAGCAGGTCAGGCAGAATCTGAGGTGTAGGAGAATCGACGTTTTGGGCAAAAGCCCTCCATTAGGAAGCCATAGCAGTCATGTACCTGATGGTGTGAGCCTGCAATTTAATGAGGTTCTGGACTGGAGCGCAACAACTATTTTCTTAACAGTTGAATTGAGTATAACAGCAGGAGCCAGCACATTGTTAATGCAGCATGAGGCTGTCACATTGAGGTTCTATTGATAAGTGATTAGAGGGGCTGTTTTTCATGAGTGGAATACTTTGACTTTAGATTCAATAGTGAATTTCTTAACAGTGAATTAACTGTTGTACTTAACAGAACTGTTTCTCTTTGTGCCATTCCCAAAAAGACTAGTCTGTAAACTGGTGTGTAGGGTCAGGCTCCACACACGCATGCATGCTGACATGTGTGCTTCCTCTGTGTGGAGCAGTAAGCCTACCTCAAAGCACAAAGCTAGCAGTCATTAAATTTGTGTGTGGGGTTTGGAATTCATTGCCATCTGTTGCTTGGCATTGGAGAAGGATTTCTTTCTTGCCTGTGTATCGCCATAGCAATACAGTTGAGATAAAAAGCAAGCAGTTGCCATAGTGATGATCTGACAGCCTATCTCCTCTCACTAGAGGAGATGGCCATTGGAGCTGGTAAATTCACATTCCTTGAGGCCCAGTCGGCATGCTTTTTTGGATTTCGAGTTATGAACGTAGAACGTACAATATTATAGTGTAGTCCAGGCCCTTCGGCCCTCTGTTCTGCCGACCTGTGAAACCAGTTTGAAACCCACCTAACCTACACTATTCCATTTTCATCCATATGTCTATCCAATGCTCATTTAAATGCTCTTAAAGTTGGTCAGTCTACTACTGTTGCAGGCAGGCAGGCCGTTCCACGCCCTTAGTACTTTCTGACTAAGAGTTAGTGGTGCTTTGCTTGTCTTACATGCTGCATTTACAATGCAAGTGTGTAATTAAAGGAATACACTTTAAAAAAAATTATGGTGGCATTCGAGGCTTTTTGATGGCTTTGCCTTTTTGCTTGTTTGTTTTTCACTATTTTCAAGGGAGGCACTGTTGCAAACTCCATCCAGATGGGCAAGTATGATTGACTTGTATGTTTTTTGCATGGTGACTGCAATAGATGACTTAATGAGTGACATAATGTTACATTTGATGACCTGGTCAAAAGTCTTTCAATTCATTTTATAGCTGCAATACCTGGTGGCCCATACTCTTGAACTACTCGATTATCCTGTGTTCTCCTTGAATTAACAGCCAGTGGTATCCATTTCAGCCATTGTGCCCTGCTCTCTGCTGTCAACTATTTGTTCTTAAAAGCCACCTAAAGAAAAATTTATCTTACTGAATGTTCACTTTGACCATCTCTTCAACCTATTATTTCCTTTTCCATTCCTGTCCACGTTCGCTTTACCAAAATGCAATACCTGACAATTATCTAAATTCGTAGCAGAATGTGTTTGCACTGTTTGCTAACAAAGTGGAAATTGTTACCCATTACTCTACACTTTTACATGTTGCTGTTCCTGTGTATGTGGTTTATAGAAATTTAAGTTTTCACTGACTTTCTCTGTGATTGTTCTAATCTTAGGAATTGAGTGTTGTATATCTTGTTTATTTCTCTCTACTTTCTATCATCATGTGAAAAAATTGATGTCAGAGTCATACAACACAGAAACAGACCCTTCAATCCAACTTGTTCATTCCAACCAAATTTCTCAAGCTAAACTATTCCCATTTCCCTGCATTTGGCCCAAATTCATCTAAACCTTTCCTATTCATGGACATGTCCAAATATGTTTTATATGTTGTAACTGTACCTGCATCTATTGCTTTCTCTGGCAATTCATTCCACCAATGTGTGAAAACGTTGCCTCTCAGGTACCTTTTTAAATCTTTCTCCTCTCACCTTAATTATATGTCCCCTAGATTTTAACTCTTCCACACTGGGGAAAAGATCTTTGCTATTCACCTTACATAAGCCACCTCATGATTTTATTAATCTCTAAGGTTACCTCTTAACTTCCTCCGCTCCAGTCGAGGAAAAAAAGTCCGAGCCCCTCCTTATAATTCAAATCCTCCATTCCTGACAACATCTTGGTATACCTTTTCTGGACCCCTTCCAATTTAATAATAATCTTCCTAAAGCACAGCAACCAGAACTATACACAGTACTCCAAAAGTGACCTCACCCATATCATATACAACCTCAACATGACATCCCAACTCTATACTCAAATGTTTGAGCCATGAAGGCAAATGTGTTAACTCCTTTACCAGCCTGACTACCTGTGATGCAACTTTCAAAGAGCTATGTACCTGAAGCCCTAATTCTCTCTGTTCAACAACGCTATCCAAGGCCCTACCATTAATTATATAAATCCTGTACTTTTTGGTTTTACTAAAATGCAATACCTGACAATTATCTAACTTCATAGCAGAATGTATTTGCACTGTTTGCCAATAAAGTGGAAATTATTGAGCCTGGGCATTACGGGAAAAGTATATCTGTTATGTAAATTTAGTTTCTATGGTTGAATTTTTTAATATGAACAGTGAGATATTCCACAGAACTATAACCTTTGATAGATCTTTGATAGAACTGGGGAGGACTGTAATTCCTATGTGATTTTCACAGCTGTTTTCTAATCACAACAGTCATTGAACACCTTTAGAAAATTGCAAGAATATTTTTCTTTGAAGGAATCTTTAAAAATAGAAAACAAAAGGTTACATTGCACTAAATCAGTAAATTGCAGTTTATAAGAACAGGAAGCGGATGTGTGGTTGTGATTTTTCCCATCTTGATCAGGTTATCTGGGGGGGTGGTGGTAGAAACGCAAGCTACAAACTTCCTGAGTAGTCAGAGGTTGGGAGGTGTCCTTGTGCTATGACGAGAATCTGTTGTCTTAGCCTGAAGGGAAGAGAGAGCACCAAAAGCAGAATAAGAAGCCAGCATACCCTCCTTTTACTTTGGGACAGGGTGAAAAGATTTCAGATTTTCTGATTTATTCTTTGAAATAAAGGTATTAAACGTGACAATTCTTTTCCTGTTTACTTGTATTTTCAGACCCGATTTCTAATGTGGCCTGAAATACAACTTTATTCATACCCTGTCATTCTGTGAGCTATATTGATTTAAGATTGGTATTTTAAAAAAAAATAACCAATCTTCCAGACAAGACACTTGCTTTGCAATCTCTTTTGAACCATGAGACTTTAGTTTTAATAGCAACCTTGCACACTGGGGAAAAGCATTTTCCCCTCTACTCTTTCTAACCTCATGAAAGGAAAAGCATCTCATTAGTTGCTATTTAAATGAAGCTTCCATCCCGTCGTTGTATGATCTTCCTTTCCTAATTGCATGCCTTCTGTGAAATGGCATAAGCTAAAGAAACTATTTACTAAAACAATGAAGTAAAGCATAATTAGAACCACTGCAGGGATTCTGTGGATGAGGTATAAATCAAAATGGTTGATGTTACATAATGTGAGCACTAAGTGATGGATTCTGTTTATCCTGAAATGCATCATCCATTCAGAACTGCCATAAAGCATAATTTGACTGCATGTAAATGTTTACTCATTAAATCAGATATTAGTTTTGAATTTTACAGGATCTGTATTTTCGTTGCACTGTGGAACCCCAAAATAGTGAACATGGGTATCTCTATTCATAGTGGGTGGAAAAAATTCAGTGTACCAATTCATTTACCTAGTTGAATAACGATATAATAAAAAATCTGCCCTGTACAAAATTTAAGTCACTAATCTTTAGCCTATAAAGAGCCTGGAATATGCCTCCAAGTCATAATTCACTTAATGTCTGCTCATAGTCTGAGTTACCTAATTACTCTTTAAAAGCATTAACTCCTGTTCAGCTGCAGTAAGTGGTTAATCTTCGGATTACATTCTTTTTGATAAAGTACCTAGTCAGTTTTGCATCTCAGTCTTGACTTGAACTCAACATGTACTCCTTCATCCATTTCACAGTAACTGAAATTTTAATATGTTTAGTGTTTTATTAGATTCTGTAGCATGCAGCCAAATATTATGGCAGAAAATCAGATTTTTCTTTATAAGAGTTTTGCTGCAAACGCTGCAGTGAGGTGACTTTTGAATAAAGCAAAAGAGTTAAGAAATATCTAATGACATGGGATATAACTTTTGTATTCACTTTTTGAGCAGCCATGTCAGTGTTATGTTTTGCAGTGGGAAGAAATCTATTTGGGTACAGTATTAGTCAAACCTTATTGTTAACATGGGAATGTGACTTCATGTGATGGCATTTTCAGATGAATAAAATTTTAAAATAATAACGGTAGAAGGGTTATATACTTTTGCTTATGTTTTAAAATCCTCATCTGGCTTTGTGCATTTAGCAACTGTGTAGGTTCAAACTCCAGATTACTATCCCCTAATCTGGTTGAAGATCAGTCTGACCCAACTTTGTAATGTTGATTTTAGCCAGGTTGTATATACAAGACTTGATCATATCTAAACTTGTCCTCTTGTAAGTAACTACTGAAATTGTTGTGTGGCAAATAAAATTGTACTTGTAGTTGCAATAGTCATTGGTGGCATGAGGCATCCATTATCTTTCAGTACTGTGCAGTTACCAACTACAGTTGTGAGTTTTAGAAAGGGAGTGCTGGAGTTAGACCAGTCAGTAGCTGTATGTATTCATTGGTCCTTCTGTAGTCATGCTTGCTTCATGGAATTATACAACTCTGATAGGTGACTAATTTTTCAGGGCAGCAGCTAAGAGTAGAATGAGTTACCATTTCTTGAAATCATAGAATGGCAATGCATGGAAGGGAAGGAAGCCATTCAGCGTAGCATTTCTGTGCTGGCTGTCTGGTAAAAACACTCCAATTTCCCAAGCTTTTGCGTACTACTTTGAATAATTTCTTAAGTAGTTACTCAATTTCCTTT
This sequence comes from Chiloscyllium punctatum, assembly GCF_047496795.1. NCBI lineage: Eukaryota > Metazoa > Chordata > Chondrichthyes > Orectolobiformes > Hemiscylliidae > Chiloscyllium > Chiloscyllium punctatum. The sequence continues at coordinate 13,196,556 of NC_092742.1, forward strand.
TGAAAGTTAGAATTGAAACAGCTTCCACCCCCACTTTTAAGGTGTCAACTTGCTGAGTTCACCGATTGCCAACGGGAGCTATTTCATGTACTTTACCAAAACCTTGCATGATTTAGAAAAGTTCTGTCAAATTTTCTTAACCTTTTCTGCTGTAAGTATGACAGTTCCAGTCTCTCTGTAAAACTGAAACTCGTTATTCTTGCTATCATTCTTGTAAATGTTTCCTACATTTTTCTCTAATTCATAGAACATAGAAGAATACAGCACAGTACAGGCCCTTCGGCCCTCGATGTTGCGCCGATCAAAGCCCACCTAACCTACACTAACCCACTATCCTCCATATACCTATCCAATGCCCGCTTAAATACCCATAAAGAGGGAGAGTCCACTACTGCTCCTGGCAGGGCATTCCATGAACTTACGACTCGCTGAGTGAAGAACCTACCCCTAACATCAGTCCTATATCTACCCCCCTTAATTTAAAGCTATGCCCCCTTGTAATAGCTGACTCCATACGTGGAAAAAGGTTCTCACTGTCAACCCTATCTGTACACCTTGTACACCTCTATCAAGTCACCCCTAAACCTTCTTTTCTCCAATGAAAACAACCCCAAGTGCCTCAGCCTTTCCTCATAGGATCTTCCTACCATACCAGGCAACATCCTGGTAAACTTCCTCTGCACCCGTTCCAGTGCCTCCACATCCTTCCTATAGTATGGCGACCAAAACTGCACACAATATTCCAGATGCGGCCGCACCAGAATCTTATACAACTGCAGCATGACCTCAGGACTCCGGAACTCAATTCCTCTACCAATAAAGCCCAGTACGCCATATACCTTCTTCACTGCACTATTTACCTGGGTGGCAACTTTCAGAGATCTGTGGACATGGACACCAAGATCCCTCTGCTCTTCCACACTACCAAGTATCCGACCATTAGCCCAGTACCCCATCTTTTTGTTACTCTTACCAAAGTGAATCACCTCACACTTAGCTACACTGAACTCCATTTGCCACCTTTCTGCCCAGCTCTGCAGCTTCTCTATATCCCGCTGTAACCTGTCACATCCTTCCTCACTGTCTACAACTCCTCCGACTTTCGTATCATCCGCAAACTTGCTCACCCAACCTTCTAACCCTTCCTCCAGGTCATTTATAAAAATGACAAACAGCAATGGTCCCAAAACAGATCCTTGCGGAACACCGCTAGTGACGGCACTCCAAGATGAACCTTTGCCATCAACTACTACCCTCTGTCTTCTTCCAGCCAGCCAATTCCTAATCCAAACCTCCAACTCACCCTCAATGCCATATCTCTGTATTTTCTGCAGTAGCCTACCATGGGGGACCTTATCAAACGCCTTACTCAAATCCATATATACCACATCCCGCTTTCCCCTCATCTACCTCCTTAGTCACCTTCTCAAAGAATTCAATAAGGTTTGTGAGGCACGACCTGCCCTTCACAAAACCATGCTGACTATCCTTGATCACATTATTCTTATCCAGATGTGCATAAATCCTATCCCTTACAATTCTCTCTAAGACTTTGCCCACAACAGAAGTGAGACTCACTGGCCTATAGTTACTAGGATTATCCCTACTCCCCTTCTTGAACAAGGGAACCACGTTTGCTAGCCTCCAGTCCTCCGGCACTACTCCTGTAGACAAAGAGGACACAAAAATCAAGGCCAATGGCTCTGCAATCTCCTCCCTTGCTTCCCAGAGAATCCTAGGATAAATGCCATCAGGCCCAGGGGACTTATCTATTTTCACCCTTGCCAGAATTTCCAACACCTCTTCTCTACATATCTCAAAGCCATCCATTCTACTTATTCGTGCCTCAGTATTCATATCGACAACAATGTCCTGTTCCTGAGTGAATACTGACGAAAAGTATTCATTCAGTGCCTCCCCAATCTCTTCAGCCTCCACACGCAACTTCCCATTACTATCCTTGATTGGACCTATTCCTACCCTAGTCATTCTTTTATTCCTAACATACCTATAGAAAGCCTTAGGGTTTTCCCTAATCCTACCAACTAAGGACCTTTCATGTCCCCTCCTTGCTGCTCTTAGCTCTCTCTTCAGGTCCTTCCGGGCTACCTTATCACTCTCAATCGCCCCAATTGAACCTTCACGCCTCATCTTTACATAGGCCGCCCTCTTCCATTTAACAAGGGATTCCAACTCCTTATTAAACCACGGCTCCCTCACACGACCCTTTCTTCCCTGCCTGATAGGTACGTACTTATCAAGGACACTTAATAGTTGCTCCTTGAACAAGTTCCACATATCAGTTACGCTCTTGCCTTGGAATCTACTTTTCCAATCCACACATCCTAAGTCATGCCTCACCGCATCATAATTTCCCTGCCCCCAGCTATAACTCTTGCCCTGTAGTACACACTTATCCCTCTCCATCACTAGAGTAAAAATCACCGAATTGTGGTCACTGTCCCCAAAGTGCTCACCTACCTCTAGTTCTAATACCTGGCCTGGTTCGTTACCCAGAACCAAATCCAGTATGGCCTCACCTCTTGTTGGCTTATCTACATATTGTGTTGCTTTGCATACTTTCTAAGGTGCAGTGACCAGATTTGAACATCATTCTCCAGTTGAGGCCTAATTTGTCCTTTAAGCTTGAGCATAACATCCTTGCTTTTGCCTCTGTTAATCAAGCCCAGAATTGTCTTTTTTTGAAATATCAATTTCAGCTTGTCTTACTACCTTCAAAGTTTGGCATACATAATCCTGGAGGTCTGCTTGTTTTACATCTTCCCATTAAAATGTAACCCTCATATTTCTATATTAAATTTCATCTGCTGTGTATTTGTTGCTTTTCCAGCCTAATGTGGTAGTGCAGTGTTAATATCACTGTATTAGTAATCTAGAGACCCAAACTAATGTTCTAGGTGCGGGTGAAAATCCCCCCAAGACTTAGGGTGTAGGTTTGCTCGCAGAGCTGTAGGTTTGATATCCAGCCATTTCATTACCTGGCTAGGTAACATCATCAGTGGTGACCTCCAAGTGAAGCGAAGCTGTTGTCTCCTGCTTTCTATTTATGTTTGTCCTGGATGGGGTTCCTGGGGTTTGTGGTGATGTCATTTCCTGCTTGTTTTCTGAGGGGTTGATAGATGGTATCCAGATCTATGTGTTTGTTTATGGTATTGTGGTTGGAGTGCCAGGCCTCTAGGAATTCTCTGGCATGTCTTTGCTTCGCCTATCCCAGGATAGATGTGTTGTCCCATTCGAAATGGTTTTTTTCCTCCGTGTGTAGGGCTATGAGGGAGAGAGGGTCGTGTCTTTCTGTGGCTAGCTGGTGTTCATGTATCATGGTGCCTAACTTTCTTCCTGTTTGTCCTACGTAGTGTTTGCGGCAGTCCTTGCATGGAATTTTGTAGACGACATTGGTTTTGTCCATGGGTTGTACTGGGTCTTTTAAGTTTGTTAGTTTTTGTTTGAGTGTGTTGCTGGGTTTGTGTGCTAAATTTGGTGGAATACAAATTTGCACAGAAAATTTCAATAAAATCCTGGTTTTTAAAACTCGTCTCTGTTATGGCCATGGAACCTCTCATTTATTATTGTAAAACCCAACATTTTGTTTAGGTAATCTATCTACCATTCATATTTGGTCTGGCCAGACAAATGTGTAACTCCTGGATTGTGAGGGGGTTGGGGGTGGGGGGGTGGTGTCTCTGTTCCGCGATCAGTCAATAAACACTAGCAATCTGGTCTGGTTCTATAAGATTTCAGACTTTATTCAATTTCGGCCGGGCACAGATTGTCCAGTAATACGGAGGTTAAACACTTGTGTTCCTCTGAGAAACCATGCACATGGCTAAAGACAAAGACATTTTTATACTTTTTTGAGGCCATAATCACAGAGCACATTGAAACAATTACCAATCAATTTTATTTGACAGCAACTTAACGCAGTGATATTTCCTGGGAACCAACCTTGTTTTCCAACATCCAAGTACTCCTATCTCACGAACCTAGTCTCTACACCTGCACTTGCAAGGTCAGTTAGGATGGCTAGTAATGCCTTATCTAGTCTAGTGATTTCTATACTGTAAAGGAAGCATTGTCTGCTAATCTTTGTTGAGACAGACGACCATTAGTTTAACTTTTAGCAGGGTTAAAAACCATTTTATGCAGCTTTAAGCAGAATTGTCAATTTGTAGTCGAGAAGCCATTTTGTCGTCATATTGGCATTAAGAAGCCATTTTAATGCTGCCTATGTTAGTAAAAGCATGTATTAAATGGTTGTTCCTGTTACTTCAACTAGTTATTTCAGCCTGCATTCAGATTTCAGATCCTGAATATGAACAGTCCTTGACTTTAGTATTGTCTCATTCAGAGTCTGCTGCCAGAGTGTCAGCAATTCTGCTGTTCCCCTTTTCAGATGTCAGCTAGAGCTCCCTGATTGGACCAGTTTAGCAGCTGTGATTTAAATGCTGTTACTTTGAGGTTATTTTGTCCTTTATCTTTGGAGGGCTTGTAAGACAGAGGTGCTGAACCTGGCTACTGAAGACCTCTTGAGTAAACACCTTAGGTGTTTTCAACAGCCTGAATGGGTGTGACCAGCTCTCTCAGATCCAGATTTCTTGATTTTGCTTTCTTAGTTACAACGCAAGCTATTGGGGCCTCAAAAGAGTTGGTAGCTTCAGTGAACGTCTCTTGGCTGCTACTCTGTCAATCATCTTGTGTTTTTTTCACCACCGAGGTTGCTAAACTGCATGTGCGAATCTCTGTTTGAACTTTCCTTTTTGCCAAGGAGTGTGTTTATGGGATGTTAATATATTGGAACAGTTAATTAGTAATAGCTACAGTTTCTATTCTGTTAAATTTCCAACAGAGTTGTTGTTTTAAATTCCTTTGCTCAACAGAGTAGTTTGGCCAGTCATGTTGTATCTAAGACACTTGTCATTAAAATCAGAAAAAGTTAGAGTGTCTAGTCTACCTTAAAATATTTTTGAGGGGATCTTTTTGGTCCATAAATAGCCTTAATCAGGGAGCCCATTCTGACCCCTCAGTTGACCTTGTTACAATGACTACATCCACATTAATATAGATATTTGAAAGATTTTTTTAAAAAGCTTCAGCTATAACTGATAGAAACTTGGACAATTCTGAAGACATGGACTTAATTGTGGTAGATGGGAATGTGGGTGTCTTTAACAGCACCAATCTAGGAGCTCATTGTGGTGCAGCTGGTTGGCCTTGTTACAAAGTCTACTTCTGCAGAATTTTTTTCTTTTCTTCTCTGGTGGCAAAGATATTGATGCAGCTAAATCCATCATGTCCATCTTAGTTTCTGAGTTCTCAAAAAGACTGAGGGTGAGCCTACGGGTTCCGGTAGCATTTCTAAGTGCTCAGCAGGGTATGGCATGTTTTGCTCCTGCACATTCTTGTTCATGACCATTGCATCTACTTGATCTTTGTGTTCCTGGTCCTGACCATGCCTCTTACCCATGTGGGGTCATTTCTGTGATTCTGACACCAAACCTCGTCCTTGTATCAAACTGTCTTTCTCACTTGGCAGGTGACCCCACTAGACTATATATAATTGTGTGTGTATTATATATAAGTATATCTCTCACCCATACACACACAACCACGTGCACATGCATGCGCACGCGCACACAGCTATGCGCACCCCACACTCAGGCATATACTCTTTCACACCTGCATGCGCAGCCTGCCCGCACTCAAGTCTATGGGGTGAATTTACATCTGTAGATTGTATCTGCAAATACATTCTATTTTGTTCAAAAAAGTAAAGCATAATCATGTCTGGTTTTGTGAAGAGAAACCTGCCTACCAGCTTTACGTATAAATCCTTTATTCAAAGGATTGAGTATTTATCCAACCACAAAAAGCGGTTTACTGTTTGTTTAAAATACTCACAAAAGGCAAACCTACCCATTGGGCTTCAAAATTTGGTATAGCTGGTGCTGCCCATTCCACAAACTGGTCTGGTTTGTTGATTCAAGAGTGTGGTGCTGGAGAAGCATACCAGATCAGGCAGCATCCAAGGAGCAGGAGAATCGAAATTTCGGGCATAAGATTTTCATCAGGGCTGAGCTTTATTCCTGCTGAAGGGCATATGCCTGAAACGTCAATTCTGTTGCTTCTCGGATGCTGTCTGACCTGCTGTGTTTTTCCAGCACCACGTTCTCTACTTTGATCTCCAGCATTTGCAGTTCTCACTTTCTCCGGGTTTTATGATTCCTTCACTTTCCAACCTTCTGATCTCTGCCTCTGACTTTTGCCCGTATGACAAATGGCACTGGGTTGGCCTTGTAGAATCATGGAACTATTTCCTGGTCAATATGCAAGGTGGCTGTGGCTCCTCAGATATTCTTGGAAGACTTCTGGAAGTTTAATTAGAACTTCACTTGGGTGGCAATTTTTCTAATTGAAAAATGTTGAGCCAATTTAGATGACTCTTGCAACCATCAAGCTTGGACCTGTGCATTTTACCTGGGATCTATGTATGTGGACACAGATCTCTCAGGTCACCTACGCTAACAAGAATCAATCTGCCTATGAGGGTGTTCACTTCTCTTGGAATAGCCTGCACCTCATATGCTCTACTTGCCACATTTTCTAATGAAAAAGCCAGTTGTTGCACCTGTTTGAAGTCCAGTTGTGTTTTAGCTAGTAGATGATTTTGCATAGTTGCTTTGCTAATTCCATATACCAGATGGTCTCTAAGCATCTCATTAAGGGTTAAATCAAAGTCGCATGCTTCTGCTAGTTGTTGTCACCTAGTCGAAAATCCAGAAACTGATTCCCATGGTTCCCAAATTAAAAATGATAGTGTTTTAGAATTGGTTCCAGAGCATGTTCCTTAACTATGCCTATCAGTTCTTGACAGGTTTTTGTATCTGGTGCCTTAGGGAATATTAGGCTCTGAGTAACAGGAAAAAAAACTGAAGCTCCACAGGCTGTCAGGAGATTTACTCATTGTTTTTTGTTTACCCGACAAAATGTTCTTTCCATGTACAGGGCACAGTCCTCAATGGCAGGGTTGAACAAGTCGAGCTTCCCAAACAAAGTAATGATGTAAGAAATGCTTACCCTAACTCAACACTGTTGTTGTGAGAGAATTTCTTCACGATCGTTCTTTACTCTTTTCACTTCTGAAGTAATTCCACATGGGATGTTATCCCATCACCAAGTCACCCTTTATTTACACATGAACAATCTTTTGACTTTAGTATTGCCTCTTCAGAGTCAGCTGTGTGTGTCAGCAACTCTGACACTCCCCTTTTTAGATGTCAGCAAGGGCTCCCTGATAGTGGCTATTAATCTGGTCCATTCTGAGAACTCATTTATTCTGAAGTTCAAATGGCTGCCATCATTATAAATCACTGCACCCACATGAGAAGTTTTAGCATATAGCTATTTGAAGGATTTTGTTTTTTTTTTTGAAAGCTCCAGTTATAACTGGTCGAGACTTAGGTTGACCTCTTCAGAATTATCTATTTTATAGTCGATGGGAATGTGAAGGGCAAACAGATCACACATGATCTTATTGAATGACTCAGCAGGCTTGAGGGACCAAATGGCATACTTGTGCTCCCATTTTGTGATTCTCCTGCTCCTTGGATGCTGTCTGACCTGCTGTGCTTTTTCAGCACCGCACTCTCAACTCTGATCTCCAGCATCTGCATTCCTCACTTTCTCCTCCCATTTTTTATGTCTGTCATAATGAAGCATGTAGGTTTTGTTTCTGATATAAATGCAAGAATATTACAGGACTATATTCATCTTTTAAATACTGGCACATGCACAAACACCCATGCACGCTTTCAGAAATGCCTTTTTGCTTGCTGTACAATTTGTTAATCCTTTTATAAACTGAGCAAGCAAACATTTGAGATCAAAACATAAAATCTAACTGTTTAGATTCTAATGTTTGGTTGTGAGGTATATATTAAAATTCCATTTGGTCAAATCCTGATGTTTTGGGTTTACAGTTGTCCTGTGCACTGAAACAGAAAAGGAACCATTAATGAGAGAAATCGCTCAGATCAGTGAGTTCTTACCTGGAGTATTCAAAGACAAATGCTGAAACTTCAGTTCTGTGTTTTTTTTGGTGTACTCTTAATGGGTTTCAATTCTCCTCATTGCATCTTTGAAATAAAATGTATTTTAGCACGCGTGAAAGATTTTGACAAATAATGATTGCTTTTTCTTCTATTGCACTGGAAAATTGCTATAAACATTTCAATCGTGAGAGACTTGACTCTTAATGTAAAATGAAGCAGTTTAACTTTGCATTTCTTTGCAAACACGGGAAATTAGAGAAAGCTGCACACACAGTTTATTTAATTGCAGTTGAACAGTCATTCCTTCCATTAGAAATACAAATGCATGCTAACTATGCAAAAATTTCTCTTGTAGTCATGTTAATTATACAGTCTGTGTATTGAGAGCTTTTGGACCAGCTTTCTGACCAGTCTCTTACATCCTACATTCTCTACCATACATGAAGTAGCTTGGAGAGCAATTCTTTATATTTGCAAATGAGAAGAGATTTCTAATAGGAGTTTAGGAAATGTATACAATTAAGTTTCTTAAACCTCCTTGTAAAGCTCCTAAGAAGGGTTTTGACTGATAGTTATGTTAAATTGGAACACTGATTTGGTAATTGACAAATGTGAAAGAAAAATTTGCATTTTTATAACACGTTTTCTTGATTGGACATCTCAAATCACTTTATGGCTAATGAAGTGCTTTTAAATCAGTGGGTTTGATATCTGAAATCTGACAGTCTCTAGAATCACTGTTTCCTCAATGGAAGAGGAGGGCAGCAACTTTATTTTTGTTTTCTCCTTTCAGCTCATCTGTCCTAACTCATGTCATGCAAATTATTGATGCAGGAAATTGAGAGACTTTCATTCCCACTCCCATTTTCACTCTTCCAATCTGATATGCTCTGTGGTTGTCTAGCTGTGTGCTCTCTAATGTGAACTAAAAGAAGGATTATTTATGATGGTACATTGAACTGCAATTTTTTAAAGATAAATATTACATCAGAAACTGATTATAAATAATGGAGCCGACTATCCAACTCAACTGTGGCCTTTCTGTTTACGCCAACAGCAGCATGCCTGTAGCTTTTCATTTCTCCTTCATTAACGAAACCTGATGGTTGTTCTTTTTCAGTGCGGTGGTGCCTAATGGGAATAGGATACATGAAGGCATGGCAACAGGCATATACACATAAATCATTCGTGAAATATAGGGAGCTAATAAATTTGTTGGCAAATGCAGTACTTCATAAACAATGTCTGTCTGGTGAGTAGTCACTGCAATCAATGAAGACAACAAACTAATGTGATATTCTGACTGCCTGTCAGCAGGAGTTCATTGGAAGTGATAATTTTGTTCTGCTTTATTGCCAAATTTTTGAATAGTATTTCTAACTTGGCTAAAGGTGATTTATTTCCTGATTTGGCACTTAAAATTCACAGCAGGCGGTAATTGTTTCCTATTAATTTAATGGGCTGTTTTTACTCCTTTTCCAGGCTGTGGGTGTCACTGGCTAGGCTGACTCTTATTGTTTTCCCTAGATGATCTCATTTAATACAACTGATTGATTAGCTAAGCTATTTCAGAGGTGTTGGGCTAGAATCACATTTTGACCGGATTGGATAAGCACGCTGTCTTTCTAAAAGTCATCAATGAATCAGGTTGGAGTTTTTACAATTTGACCACATCATGCTCATGATTGATGTCTGCTTGTACATTTCAAGATTTCTTTTTCCATCTGTTATTGCCTTCATACCTCAAATTATCATTTTGAAAAACTCACAGACTGAAGGGTTTCCTTTTTATACCACTCTACTCTGTCATGTTATGTTTTCATATTCTTCATGCTATTATGGTGCCATTTGAACATTCATTGTTTGAGTAATAATCCAAGTATTTTGATTACTCATGGAGTAACATAACCTACATCTCGCCATATATAATCAGTGTAAATTCTGTGGTGAGTTGCAATATCTTCAGGCTGCTAACACTCCACTATCTGCTTTAGCGTACACTCACCTGGATGGCTGCAGCCCCAAATGTATTGCTGAGGCTCAACAATGTGTAGGACAAAGTTGTCCATTTGATTAGCACCAAAACATAACTATAAGTTGACACTGTAGGTACATAATGGCTTATTTGAAAATTCCCCTCAAACTGATGACAGTAAATTCACGTAAACGATACCCTTCACTTCCCTGCCAAGTCATGCACCTTTTCTGACTTGGATGTATATCACTGCGTTATGATCTTGAAATTCCACATCTGCCAGTATTGAGAGAACATCTTCCTCACTGGGACAGCAGTGGTTTGAGTGGAAGGCTTAGTGCCATGCCCTCAAGGGTGATGAAGAATTAGTAATAAATTTCAGCTTTTGCACATGAGGTTAAATTGTAAAAATATACTCCATGATTCTTTCAACGTTTGGACTACATTCCAAGTGGGTGGGTTCATTTTGGGAACAAATGTAACACCCATGGTCTCATTGTAGGAAAGATTGGTTCTCAAGAGTCTGGTGTCTTTTTATGCAGTAACTGAGTTGTTTGTAACTTATTCCTGTACTTGAAAACTATGGACTGACCAAATCTCAGGTGTTTTTTTACTTGCCTTTGTATGTTTGATTCTAGGATTTGGACAATGCTGTTAAAATTACATCACAATATTATCTCTCACTTCCTTCTGAATGTAGTATTGGACTTTTGCATTGAATATCTGCAATCCTAGTGACAGTGCTGCATCATTATATTGGATTGGGAATTCTAGATTCTGGCCACCTATAAAGGAATAAGCATGTATTTGGTTCTGTTTCCTATTTTGGTTTCATATTCATTTTCAACATGCACAATTCAGTATAGAATTCTAATGAGACAAGTCTTTGTGGAAACTACACATTTGAAAATGCAGAACAATTGGTTCATGATACCTTGCTGTTAATCATTTAATTTCATTGAACTGTGATGCAGAATACTGATTCTCATGCTATTTTAATTTTGAAAAAGAAAGATTCCTGAAGTTGTTGGTTGGTTCGTTGACCTAGTTGATTTTTCCCTCCTGGGTGACATCTTCAGTGCTGTGTCACCTCTGGATGAAGTGCTATTGTTGTGATTTGCTCAGAATTTATATCGTTCTACTTCCAGTTTTGTGCTGTAGTGGTCTATAGATGGGCTCTATTTCAACGTTTTTGTTTTTAATCGAACAACTGGATGAATACCAGGCCTCCAGGAATTCCTGAACATCTTTGTTTAGTGTGTTCCAGTATCATCATGTTGTCCCAGTTGAACTGATGTCCTACATTCAGTGTGTATTGATTTGAGGGAGGACTAGTTGTATCGTTTGATTGCCAGCTAATGCTAGTGTATTCTGGTGGCACGTTTCCTGCCTGTTTGTCCTATGTTTTCACAGTTGCTGCATGGTTCTTTTGAATATTGCATTTGTGGGTATGGGGTCTCTTGTCCTGGATAGTAGCTGGCGAAGTGTGACTGTTGGTTTGTGTGTGGTCATTATTCCTAGGGGATGTAGAAGTCCTATTGTTAGTTCTTAGATGTTTCTAATGTAGGGTAGGCTTATCAGTGTGTTGGGGGTATAGTGTTTGTGGTGGTGTTTTGTATGCCAGGCATTGACAGATGAACCTGATAGGGTGTCCATTATTGGCAAAGGCTTTGTATAGGTGTTCCTCTTCCTCTTTTTTGGCGGCGTTCTGGGGTTGCAGTGAGTGATGGCTTATTTAAGCAGGGTGTTTACACAGATCTGTTTAAGGTTGTTGAGATGGTCACTTTTGCAGCTGAGGATCTGGTCTGCATGTGTAGCCTTTGTTCATTCAACCAGTACGTCCAAGTATGGGGGTTGGTGGTTGTTTTCATCCCAGTTAATATGCTATTGATAACATGGTATACTTGGACCGTTAAACGGTAACAAAGGTACCGTCTGTGGAATTCCTGGAGGTCAGGTATTCATCCACTGGTTCCACAAACAAACACCCCATCTACAGATCACTAAAGTACAAAAACAAAAATAGAACCACCCACCACAGCAGACAGCACCATATAAATTTGGGGCAGATCGCAATGGCAACACTTTATTCAGAGGCTGCAGAGCATTCAAGATGTTACCCAGGAGGGAGATGAAACATGTACCTCACAACCAAACATTAAAATCTAAAAAGTTACACTTTGTTTTGATTTCAAAAGTTTGCTTACTCCGTTCACAAAAGGATTAAAAATCATACAGCAAGTAAAAAGGTATTTCTGAGGGGGGGTCTGTGTGTGTCTGTGTGTGTCTGTGTGTGTCTGTGTGTGTCTGTGTGTGTCTGTGTGTGTCTGTGTGTGTCTGTGTGTGTCTGTGTGTGTCTGTGTGTGTCTGTGTGAGAGAGAGAGTATAGTCCTGCAATATTCTTCCCTTTCGATCAGAAACAAAACCTACATGCTTCATTATGGCAGGCACACAAAATGGGAGGAGAGAGAGAGAGAGGACTGCAGATGCTGGAGATCAGAGTCAAGTTAACCAGTATGATGTGCTGAACTGAATTTAAGTGAAATGGTAAGGATAATTCTAAGTCCTTAAGAGCATACACTTAGAATGGAATCCTCTTGGATTGCTAAATAATAATTTTCAGGTGAGAAAGAGAGCATTGAACTGTTTAATTTGGACAGTAATTCTAGAAATAACCAAATTGATATTGCCTGAAACTCAGTAAGTGTTATGAAAACTTTGTTTTCACATGGTAGCAAATACTCAAACTCTGAGCCAAAACTGTCCTTTCAAAAGGAACTGATTGAACTTGGATTGAAGTTAGTTGGGGAGGTGCAAGGCAACATTATCAAATATTGCCTAGATTGATAGTTTCAGTCCTGAATCAGAGAGCTTAACCTAAATAATTGATATTGTGGATGGTTGTTTCATTTTAAGGGTCAGCATAATTGAGTGGGATAGTGTACAAAATGAACTGTTTAAAAGGATCACTGCTGGGTCCACTTCTTTTCATCATTTATATAAATGATTTGGATGTGAACATTGGAGGTGTAGTGGACAGTGAAGAAGGTTACCCCTGAGTACAACAGAATCTTGATCAGATGGGCCAATGGGCTAAAGAGTGGCAGATGGAGTTTAATTTATAGACCTATAAAGTGCTGCATTTTGGGAAAGCAAATCTTAGCAGGACTTGTTTACTTAATGGTAAGATCCTAGGGACTGCTGCTGAACAAAGACATTGGAGTGCAGTGTCATAGTTTCTTGAAAGTAGAGTCGCAGGTAGATAGGATAGCGAAGGTGGTGTTTGGTATGCTTTCCTTTATTGGTCAGAGCATTGAATATAGGAGTTGGGAGGTCATGCTGCAGCTGTACAGAATGTTGACTAGGCCACTGTTGGAATATTGTGTGCAGTTCTGGTCTCCCTCCTGTTGTAAGGATGTTGTGAAACTTGAAAGGGTTCAGAAAAGATTTAGAAGGATGTTGTCAGGGTTGGAGGATTTGAGTTATAGGGAGAGGTTGAAAAGGCTGGGGCTGTTTTCCCTGGAGCATCAGAGGCTGAGGAGTGACCTTAGGCTTATAAATGGATAGGATAAATAGACAAGGGTCTTTTCCCTGGGATTGGTGGGGTGGGTGGTGGGGGTTTGGTTCCAGAACTAGAGGGCATATGTTTAGGGTGAGAGGGGGAAAAATATAAGAGATGTAAGGGTCAACTTTTTCATATAGAAGGTGGCGCGTATATGGAATGATCTGCCAGAGGAAATGGTGGAGGCTGGTACAATTACAGCATTTAAAAGGCATCTGGATGGGTATGTGAATAGGAAGGGTTTAGAGGGATGTAAGCCAAGTGCTGGCAAATGGAACGACATTCGGTTAGGATACCTGGTTGGCATTGACGAGTTGGACCAAAGGATCTGTGCTGTACATCTCTATGACTCTATTAATTGAAAGGCAACTGTGCAAATCGTGACTTTGAGTAACTTAACAATTTCTTTTTTGGATCATTTTCCTTTGTCCAGACCAAAGGGGTAGCCATGGGCCCCAGCTGTGCTTCCCTCTTTGGGTACGTGGAATCGTAAGTCTTCACAGCTACTCTGGCACCTCGTCCTACCTCTCTCTCACCCCCACCCCCTGCTGTATCGGCGTGTTTGCTAACACATTCCACCCCGACCTTAAGTTCACCTGGACCATCTCTGACACCTCCCTCCCCCCTCCATTCTCATTTCCAGTGAACCTACTCAACACCGATATCTACTACAAACCCACCGACTCCCTCAGCGACTTGGATTGCATCCCCTGTCTCTCATAAAATGGCTATTCCATATTCCTAATTCCTCAGCCTCTGCTGCTTCTGTTCCCAGGAAGACCAATTCCATGACACAACATCCCAGATGGCTTCCTCCTCCTTATTCCATCTCCCATCTCCCACTCCCACCAATGCCAACTCGCAGAACATTTCAGAGAACATCTCTGGGGCACTTGCACCAAACAACCCCACTGCCCTATAGCTGAGCACTTTAACTCCCCCCTCCACTCCACCAAGGACATGCAAGTCCTGGGCTGCCTCCACCACCAAACCCTTACCACCCAACGCCTGGAGGATGAATATCTCATCTTTTGCCTTGGGACCCACCGGCCACATGGGATCAATGTGGATTTCACCAGTTTCCTCATTTAGCTTCCCCCACCCCTCCCCACCTTATCCCAGATCCAACTTTCCAACTCAACACCTGTCCTACCTATCCATCTTCCTTCTCACCTATCCACTCTGCCCTCCCCTCTCACCTATCACCTTCGCCCACCTATCGCTATCTCAGCCACCCCCACAAACCTCCACCTCCCTCCCATTTTATTTCTTAGCCCCTTTCGGCCACAAGCCTCATTCTTGATGAAGAGTTTATGCTCAATGTCCACTCTCCTCTCCTCGGATGTTGCCTGAATAGCTGTGCTTTTATAGCACCATGCTCCTTGACTCTAATCTCCAGCATCTGCAATCCTCACTTTCTCCTGATTTTTAACTTTGCCTACCCAGGTCCAACATGGGCTCTTCGACAGAATAAGAAAAATTAGGGAAGGGCTTCCAAACTTGTGGCCACAGCAGTCGAAGACATGGCCACTGGTGAAGTGATTAAAATGTCATTGTGCAAGATACTAGAATTAGAGAGCATTAGAAATCTTGGAGGGTTGCTAGGCTGGTGAAGATGAGATTATGAGGGGTGATAGTATAGATGGTTTAAAGCAGGATTAGAATTTCAAATTCAAGGCTTTGTCTGACCTGGCCAGTGTAAGTTAGTTAGCTGAAAGGTGATAGGTAATTGGAACTTCGTGTGACTTGGGAATTAGTAGCAAAGATTGTGATAAGAAATTGTCAGATTATCTGAGGTCTTTTCAAATCTACACCAACAAACGTTCTGCAGAAAGGGCTGTGGGATCATATTCAAATAACGACCACAGTCAGTGAGTGGCGAAAATAGCCTTTTACAGGGGAACCTCCCTTATCCGAACGAGAAGGGCGGGCACTATTTCGTTAGGATAATCGATTATTCAGTTTATTGATTCAGTGCCTTTCCTCTGGGGTTCACTTTTCTATTAAGTCTGCTCTCTGCAGCACAGCGTGTGCAAGCCCTCACCTTGCCCCCCTTCTCTCTTCCCCTCCCCCCCTACCCCCCCTGCCCCGCCCCCCAAGCGCCACCCATTCTAACCCTTGGCCCGCAACCCCGCCATTATTATGGTGTGACATTTTTTAAATCTCTCGTACACAAAGGTTTGAAGAACTTCTGTCCTGGGACACAGGAGATGGCTAAAAGTATATGTTCAGTGCTGGCTGTTAGATCTGGCGGATTAAGGGTGTCTGTCTGATTTGCATGCATAATCAAGAGATGTTAGTTCTTTTGTCTTTTAAATTAGTAAATGTTAGTGAAAATTCTAGGCCTATATGCTCGAAATAAGAAAGGATATTAAACTTATTACTGCAGTTGGGTTGTGAGATTTATTTGCTATTTGCCTTTGAGTTTCTTTCTTTCATTTATTCATTCATTCATTCATGCAATTTCGTGGAAGCATGGGTTTTGTCAGTTTCTTAAAGGGATAATGGCCCAGTTAAAAGTTATTTAACAGCTACTTAATCTATTCAGGTCCAGGAGACCATTGGTATGGGCTGATTAATATATAATATTTTGTGGAGACTTGATGGGGATGGCATTGTTCTGTATAATAAACTTTTTCAGAGGTAAGCAAGGGCTGATGACGTGTGAAAATGTATTAAAATATAGCGAGCTGGTGAGTGAGTTAATAAGGATGACACAATATCTCAAAACAAAAGATCTCTCAGGGCAGTGCAGAATTCAGATAGTCACTGATTTTATATACAATCTCAGAAGACAACTATTAGTCTGGTTCATCTTTGTCTATCGTAGGACTATTAATTTGTTTCACCACTTTGCTCTTAGCCCCATAGCCCTAAATATTTTTTTTCAAGTACATGCAATTGCTTTTGAATGTTGAATCTGCTTCCACCACCCTTTTCAAATGAATCAAAATTATCTCTCTCAAGGATCTTTGCTTGTATTCTTGGTTCATTGTTCTTTACTCAAGTGGAAACAGTTTTTCTCACTTCTATCAAAATCCAAAAAGGTTTGAAAGGAGTTAAATCTCCCCTCCTTATACTCTGCTCTAACAAGAAGAAATCCCGCCTTCTTTGTGGGTTCACTTATGTGTAGAAAGTATTCATTCTTGGCATCATTCTTGGTACCAAACGAGTAAATCTCTTGCCAGTCTAACAAATCATCATACAGTGTGATATCTAGCATTGGACTGTATTCCACCTGAGAGATAAACAATGATTTATTAAGATTAACCTTTTATTCAGCTGCCATTGTGTGTTGAAACAGTTGAATGCTCACTTTCAGTTGAGCAAATGCATTGCTGAAGAATTACGTTGCATGTTCTGATTTGGTGTCAGTGATTTTAAATTTTAAGGAAATCTTCCACCGAATTTGGGCGGCATGCTGGCTCAGTGGTTAGCACTGCTGCCCCTCAGCACCAGAGACCCGCGTTCGATTCCCACCTTGGGCAGCTATATGTGTGGAGTTTGCATGTTCTTCCCATGTCTGGGTGGGTTTCCTCCGGGTGCTCCAGTTTCCTCCCGAAATCCAAAGATGTGCAGGCGCATTGACCATGCTCAATTGCCCATAGTGTCAGGGGTAAATATAGGGTGGAGGAATGGGTAAGGGTGGGTTACTCTTCGGAGTGTCAGTGTGGACTTGTTGGACCGAAGGACCTGTTTCCGTACTGTAGGGAAATCTAATCTAATTTCTGAATTGTCAGTTGTACATTTAAATAAAAATCTCTAAAACCACTGATATTCCAACTTGCCAACTTCATTTAGTTTAACCATTGGATGACATAAGACTAACACCCAGCCACATTGTCATATTAGTTATAAACTGGGTTTGATACTTTTTGCACAGTCTTATCAATATGGTTTAATGCAGCTCATTTAATGTTCTGTTACTGATTTTGGGAGTTGAGAATTTGGGATATATAGTTTAATATGTTTGAAAATTTGATTGTGATGATTACTTCACCCAGAAAGCATCTATCAGGTTAATTTTCTCATTGTGGGCGGCACGGTGGCTCAGTGGTTAGCACTGCTGCCTCCTCTGACCAGGGTCCCAGGTTCGATTCCAGCCTTGGGGGATTGTCTGTGTGGAGTTTGCACGTTCTTCCCGTGTCTGCGTGGGTTTCCTCCGGGTGCCCTGGTTTCCTCGCACAGTCCAAAGACCTGCAGGTCAGGTGAATTACCCATGCTAAATTGCCCATAGTGTTAGGTGGATTAGTCAGAGGGAATTGGGTCTGGGTGGGTTACTCTTCGGAGGGTCGGTGTGGACTTTTTGGGCCAAAGGGCCTGTTTCCACACTGTAGGGAATCTAATCTTAATATGTTGAGAAATTCCCTCTTTCCAAGTCATGAGGACCTTCAGATGTTTTTATTTTTCATGTTTAGTGCTGCTCACTTGGTGTTGGTTATGATGTTTGACAGACTTATTTGTGCTTGGGCACTTGGACAGCCCATGTGCCAGAATTGTACTTCAGTTTCCAAATTGATGATTTCATATAGCAACGTTTTTGATTTAGACTGTAAGATATAGAACTAGGAGAAAGTGAGGACTACGGATGCTGGAAAACCGAGTTGAAGAGAGTGGTGTTGGAAAGGTACAGCTGATCAGGTAGCATCCGAGGAGCAGGAGAATTGACCTTTCAGGCATAAGTACTTCAGGAATCCTGATGAAGGGCTTATACCTGAAATGTCGATTCTCCTCCTCTGATGCTGCTTGTCTGGCTGATCTTTTTCAGCACCACATTCTTCAATATAAGATATAGAAACAGCGTCAGGCTGTTAGGTCCATCAAGTCTTCATTGAGTGAACCTCCTCTGATCATCTACCTTTGCAACAATATCTTACCTCCAGTAAGAGGATCAAAGCTGTGCCCAGTACTCCAGGTGCCATCTCACGAAAACCTTGTAAAGTTGCAGCAACACTTCCCAATTTCACACTGTATTTGTTTAGCAATAAATACCAAAATTCCATTTGCCTGCTGTAATCTGCATGCAGTTTTCTGTAATGTATACATGAGGACACCCAGTACCCTCTGCATCAAAGTACTTTGAAAGTTCTCCCCATTCAGGTAATATTTTGCCATTTTATTCTTCTGACCAAAATAGATAATCTGAAACTTATCCACGTTAAATTTCATGTGTCTAATTTTGGCCCATTCACCTAATCTATCAATATCCACTTGTAATTTTTCTTTATTGCAACTTACTTTCCCACCTATTTTAGTACTCAGCAGATTTGGCAGTAGGACCAAATTTAGTCTCACCAGGGACTTGGAGAGCTGTAGCAAAACCTCTCTGCTCTTAAACTCAATCCCCCTGTTAAGGAAAGCTAAAACACCATAGGCTTTCTGAACAACCCTATCTACTTGGGTGACAACTTTGAGGGATCTGTGTACTTGCATATCCAGATCCCTCTGTTCCTCCACACTGCCCAGAATCCTGCCTTTAATCCTATATGCAGCATTCGAGTTCGACTAAAAAGTCTGTGGTCAGCAAAGTTTTGGGAAAAATTTTGAGGGATAGGATTTATGACTATTTGGCAAAGCATAGTGTGATTAAAGGGCCACATCCATCAAAGTTTCACCTGCACATCCACTAATATCATTTATTGTATCCGTTTCTCCCGATGTGGTCTCCTCTACATTGGGGAGACTGGGCGCCTCCTAGCAGAGCACTTTCGGGAACATCTCCGAGACACCCGCACCAATCAACCAAACCGCCCCGTGGCCCAACATTTCAACTCCCCCTCCCACTCTGCCGAGGACATGGAGGTCCTGGGCCTCCTTCACCACCGCTCCCTCACCACCAGATGCCTGGAGGAAGAACGCCTCATCTTCCGCCTCGGAACACTTCAACCCCAGGGCATCAATGTGGACTTCAACAGTTTCCTCATTTCCCCTTCCCCCACCTCATCCTAGTTTCAAACTTGCAGCTCAGCACCGTCCCCATGACTTGTCTGGACTTGTCCGACCTACCTATCTTCTTTTCCACCTATCCACTCCACCCTCTCCTCCTTGACCTATCACCTTCATCTCCTCCCCCACTCACCCATTGTACTCTATGCTACTCTCTCCCCACCCCCACCCTCCTCTAGCTTATCTCTCCACGCTTCAGGCTCTCTGCCTTTATTCCTGATGAAGGGCTTTTGCCCAAAACTTCGGTTTCGCTGCTCGTTGGATGCTGCCTGAACTGCTGTGCTCTTCCAGCACCACTAATCCAGTATTTGGTTTTCAGCATCTGCAGTCATTGTTTTTACCCCTTTGTGAGGGGCAAGTCATGCCTCACAAATCTCATTGAGTTCCTTGAGGAGGTGACAAGACAGATTGACAACAGTCGAGCAGTGGAAGTGTTGTATATGGACTTCAGCAAGGCATTTGATAAGGTTCCCCATGGTAGGCTCATTCATAAAGTCAGGAAGGATGGGATACAGGGAGATTTGGCTATCTGGATTCAGAATTGGCTGGCTGACAGAAGGCAGAGAGTGGTTGTAGATGGAAAGTATTCTGCCTGGGTCTTGCAGGGCTCTGTTCTTGGGCCTCTGCTCTTTGTAGCTCTTATAAATGACTTGGCTGAGGAGGTTGAGGGGTGAGTTAGTAAATTTGCCGATGACACAAAGATTGGAGGTGTCGTCAATAGTATAGAGGACTACTGCAGGCTGCAGTGCAACATAGACAGGATGCAGAGCTGGGCTGAGAAATGGCAGATGGAGTTCAACCTGGATAAATGCAAAGTGATGCATTTTGGGAGGTCGAACTTGAATGCTGAATATAGGATTAAAGACAGGGATTCTTGGCAGTGTGGAGGAACAGAGGGATCTGGGTGTGAAGTACATAGATCCCTCAAAGTTGCCACCCAAGTGGATAGGGTTGTTAAGAAAACATATGATGTTTTGGCTTTTGTTAACAGGGCGATCGAGTTTAAGAGCTGCAAGGTTTTTCTGCAGCTCTGCAAGTCCCTGGTGAGACCACACTTGGAATATTGTGTCCAGTTCTGGTTGCCCTACTATAGTAAAGATATAGAGGCTTTGGAGAGGGTGCAAAGAAGGTTTACTAGGATGCTGTCTGGACTGGAGGACTTATCTTATTAAGAAAAGTTGAATAAGCTCAGACTTTTCTCTCTGGAGAGGAGGAGGAAGAGAGGAGACCTGATCAAGGTATACAAGATAATGAGAGGGATAGATAGAATCAATAGCCAGAGACCTTTCCCCAGGGCAGGATTGACTGATATGACGAGTCATAGTTTGAAGATATTAGGGGGAAGATATAAAAGAGATGTCAGAGGTAGGTTCTTTACACAGAGTTTGTGAATGCATGGAATGTGTCGCCAGCGGTTGTGGTGGAAACAGTGTCATTGGGGACATTTAAGTGACTGCTGGCCATGCACAAGGATAGCAGTGAGTTGAGGGGTGCGTAGGTTAAGTTACTATGTTTTACATGAGGATTAACCTCGGTGCAACATCGTGAGCCAAATGGCCTGTTCCGTGCTGTACTTTTCTATGTTCTCTGTTCTACTTCTATCCTAGCATCCAAATCATTAATGTAGAATGGGATCTCATAGAAACTTATAAAAGTCTAACACGACTAGACAGGAGAAACACAAGAAGGACATTCCTAATTACCATTGATTCCAGAACGAGAAGTCATTGTCTAAAAAGATGGGGTAGGTCATTTAGGACTGAAAGGACAAGCCATTTCTTCATCCAGAGAGTGGTGAGCCAAAACGTGTGAATGTTTTCAGGAAGGAATTTTGTATCGATATTTAGGTTAAAAGGGTCAAAAGGTATGGGGAGAAAGCAGGAAGAGGGTACGGAGTTGAATGATCAGCCATGATCATTTTAAATGATGGAGCAAGCCCTTTAGTTTATTCCTGCTCCTATTTTCTACATTTTATCTAAACTGCTTGCGGCCACCTCTCACAACACTAAATTGTCAGGCATGATTTCAACTTCATGAAGGTATGTTGACTCCATTTGATCATGTCATTCTAAGTGCATTGCCATGACGTCCTCTTTCTGTTGCTTGCCCTCTTTTCGAATATGGATATTACATTGGCAGTTTGTCAAGCCACTGGGACATTTACAGAATCTAACGATTTTTAGGGGAAACCAGCGCATCCATTTTCTTTGTAGCTGCTTCCTTTAAAATTTTAAGATGCAACCCATTTGATTCAGGAAAATTATTAGCTGTTAGCCTCATTATTTTTCCTAATACGTATTCTTCAGTGGCAGTTATTGGGTTTGTTTCCCTACACATGCGTGCACGTGCATACCCTTAACCATTTAACAGTTTTGGAATGCTTCTAATGTCCACAACAGTGAAGGTTGCTGCAAATCAATGTATTCACCTCGTTGTGGTTCTGTTCACCGAGCTGGGAATTTGTGTTGCAGACGTTTCGTCCACTGTCCAGGTGACATCCTCAGTGCTTGGGATCCTCCTGTGAAGCGCTTCTGTGATGTTTCCTCCGGCATTTGTAGTGGTTTGAATCTGTCGCTCTGGTTGTCAGTTCCAGCTGTCTGTTGCAGTGGCCAGTATACTGGGTCCAGATCAATGTGCTTATTGATTGATTGAATCTGTGGATGAGTGCCATGCCTCTAGGAATTCCCTGGCTGTTCTCTGTTTGGCTTGTCCTATAATAGTAGTGTTGTTCCAGTCGGATTCATGTTGCTTGTCGTCTGTGTGTGTGGCTACTAAGGAAAGCTGGTCGTGTCATTTCGTGGCTAGTTGGTGTTCATGGATGCGGATCGTTAGCTGTCTTCCTGTTTGTCCTATGTAGTGTTTTAGATCATACATCAAGAGCATTTCCGAACTGACAGCCAGACTACTGCGACCACTAGGACTCATAGCAGCACACAAACCAACAGCCACTCAGACGACAACTCACCAGAACGAAGGACCCGATACCCAACATGAGCAAAACCAATGTAGTGTACAAAATCCCATGCAAGGACTGTACAAAATATTACATAGGACAAACAGGAAGACAGCTAACGATCCGCATCCATGAACACCAACTAGCCACGAAACGACACGACCAGCTTTCCTTAGTAGCCCCACACACCGATGACAAGCAACATGAATTCGACTGGGACAACACTACTATTATACGACAAGCCAAACAGAGAACAGCCAGGGAATTCCTAGAGGCATGGCACTCATCCATAGATTCTATCAACAAACACATCGACCTAGTCCCAATATACCGACCACTGCAATGGACAGCTGGAACTGAAGACCGGAAGCGGCAGATTCAAACCACTACAAATGAAAGATCACAGAAGCGCTTCACAGGAGGCTCCCAAGCACTGAGGATGTCACCTAGATAGGGGACGAAACGTCTGCAACACAAATTCCCAGCTCGGCGAACAGAACCACAACAACAAGCACCCGAGCTACAAATCTTCTCACAAACTTTGAATGTATTCACCTCCTCTGCCATTTCCTGGTCCCCCATTATAATTTTTCCTACCTGTTTCTCTTATTAACAAAGCTATTCTGCTATACTTACCTTTTTTGCCTGTTCTTTCACATGTCATATTTCCTTAAATGGTAAATTTGCTCTCCCTATCTCTCCTGCCCCACCTTCCCACCCCAACTCCTGGTTATGCACGCGCATCATGAATCATCGACTCTGGTAATTACATATGCACACATCACTTCACACCGCTTTTGCAGAGAAGAGTATCTTGTTAACGGCAAGAGATTTGATATGATGCAGAGTTGCCCTGTACCATATGGGATGCTCTCCATGAGGATTGAAATGAGGGGCTGTAAGATCATTTTACTTAGAAAATTCTGACCAATTTGGGAATACTTAGAATGCACTCTGCTTTTATGTATGCATTTTTTTTCAAGTTTACTGAAAGACAAATACACACTGAGTATAGCGTTACTGAGATACAAATGGTAGAAATATTGTAAATTTTGTCCTGCCAATTCTGCTAAATGTCAGTTATCTTTCCACTTGCTCAAGATAGTGGCGAAATAGTAATGGTACTGTTATTAGTACCTACTATACTAACTGTGTTACATTAATTTTTAAAAAATTCATTTATGTAGTGTAACGCTCACATTATCCCCATCTCCTTGGACCTGGATCAGACAGTACAAGTACTATCCTCTTCTGAAACTGAAAATTTACCATAAATGCAGTTGATAGGAGCTGGCTGGCAAGAATTAACATGTCATAACTACATTTGTGTAATGGAAATAAGTTGAGTGATGACTTGACATCAAATGGCTTGGGCTAATTTGCCTTTCTCATGCTGGGTTTAGAAATTCTTGAGCTGGAATATTTTAAGAGTGCATTTTTAAAGTTCAAATAAAGAGGAAAAACACAATGTTG
Organism: Chiloscyllium punctatum; assembly: GCF_047496795.1. Classification (NCBI taxonomy): domain Eukaryota; kingdom Metazoa; phylum Chordata; class Chondrichthyes; order Orectolobiformes; family Hemiscylliidae; genus Chiloscyllium; species Chiloscyllium punctatum. The sequence continues at coordinate 13,220,531 of NC_092742.1, forward strand.
GTCTTGATTCTGAGGAACTTTACAGATTTGTTTTAGAAAGGTCAAATGGTGAAACTTGTCTTTAATTGTTTATTCACTGTGTTGCATAATAATGGATTAACGTTGCACTGAATCCTTTCCTCTTTCGGATTTTGGTTTTTAAAGAATTACATTTCAATTACCCCTCCAAATCATTGACCAATGCTGTATTGTTCATTGCATTGCATTAAAGAGTCAGTGCTTTTGAGTACCCAGAAATTTAAATGACTGCAACAATTGTTTGCACAGTTCTGCATTGATTTCCATAATGTAGCGGTATCTGTGTTGGAATGGGGTAGACAAGGTCAGAAGTCAGGTAGGAGAAAGTGAGGTCTGCAGATGTTGGAGATCAGAGTTGTGAGTGTTGCTGGAAAAGCACAGCAGCTCAGGCAGCATCTGAGGAGCAGGAAAATAGACATTTCAGGCATAAGGCCTTCATCAGGAATGAGGGTCAGAAGTCATATGACACCAGGTTACAATCCAACAGGTTTTAAAATCACAAGCTTTCTGAGCACTGCACCTTCAGTAGAGCAAAGAGAAGTAGATGGGCCAATAGGCTTAGAAGTAGCAGATGGAGTTTAATTCAGATAACTGTGAGGTGGTGCATTTTGGGAAAGCAAATCTGAGCAGGACTTGTGCACTTAATTGTAAGGTCCTCTGTGTGTTGCTGAACAAAGAGACCTTGGAGTGGAGGTTCGTAGTTCCTTAAGTGGAGCTGCAGGCAGATAGGATAGTGAAGAAGGCATTTGGTATGCTTTCCTTTATTGGTCAGAGTATTGAGTACAGGAATTGGGAGGTCATGATGCAGCTGTGCAAGTTATCGGTTAGGCCACTTTTGGAATATTGCATGCAATTTTGGTCTCCTTTCTATCAGAAAGATGTTGTGAAACTTGAAAGGGTTCAGAAAAGATTTACAAGAATGTTGCCAGGGTTGGAGGATTTGAGCTATAGGGAGAGGCTGAATAAGTAGGGCTGTTTTCCTTGGAGCATTGGAGGCTGAGAGGTGACGTTTATAGAGGTTTATAAAATCATGAGCACGAATAGGATAAATAGACAAAGTCTTTTCCTTGGGGTGAGGGAGTCCAGAACTAGAGGGCATAGGTTTAGGGTGACAGGGGAAAGATATGAAAAAGACTTGAGGGGCAACTTTTTCACACACAGGGTGGTACGTGTATGGAATGAGCTGCCAGTGGAAGTGGTGGAGGCTGGTACAATTACAACATATTTAAAAGGCATCTGGATGGGTATATGAATAGGAAGGGTTTGGAAGGATATGGGCTGGGTGCTAGCAGGTGGGCCTAGATTGGGTTGGGATATCTGGTCAGCATGGTTGGGTTGGACCGAAGGGTCTGTTTCCATGCTGTACATCTCTATGACATACTGGAAAGGCACAGAGATTAAAAGATTGTACAAATGGTGTGAATGGAGTGTCAACAGGCTGAATAATAAGTCTCTGCAGGTGATAAAAAGTGTCAGATGGTGAATAAAGTGTCAATAACTGAATAACAAATGAAAGGATGACCAATGATCTGATTAATTGAGAAAGACAGATTAAAATATTTAAAAATAAAGTGGTATAGGAAACAAACTAAATGGCTGGAGTAACATGATAGGTGCTGAAAATGTGTTGCTGGAAAAGCGCAGCAGGTCAGGCAGCACCCAAGGAGCAGAAGAATTGACGTTTTGGGCATGAGCTCTTCAGGAATGAGGTAAGTGTGCCAAGCAGGCTAAGATAAAAGATAGGGAGGAGGGATTGGGGGAGGGGCGTTGGAAATGCAATAGGTGGAAGGAGGTTAAGGTGAGGGTGATAGGCTGGAGTTGGAGGTGGGGGTGGAGAGGTCAGGAAGAAGATTGCAGGTTAGAAAGGTGGTGCTGAGTTCGAGGGTTTGGACTGAGACAAGGTGGGGGTAGGGGAAATGAGGAAAGTGGAGACATCTGAGTTCATCCTTTGTGGTTGGAGGGTTCCTAGGTGGAAGATGAGGCGCTCTTCCTCAAGCTGTCGTGTTGCTATGGTCTGGCCATGGAGGAGTCCAAGGACCTGCATGTCCTTGGTGGAGTGGGAGGGGGAGTTGAAGTGTTGAGCTATGGGGTGGTTGGGTTGGTTGGACCGGGTGTCCCAGAGGTGTTCTCTGAAATGTTCCGCAAGTAGGCGGCCTGTCTCCTCAATACAGAGGAGGCCACATCGGGTGCAGCGGATGCAATAAATGGTGTGTGTGGAGGTGCAGGTGAATTTGTGGCAGATATGGAAGGATCCCTTGGGGCCTTGGAGGGAAGTAAGGGGGGAGGTGTGGGCACAAGTTTTGCATTTCTTGCGGTTGTAGGGGAAGGTGCCGGGAGTGGAGGTTGGGTTGGTGGGGGGTGTGGACCTGACAGAGTCATGGAGGGAGTGGTCTTTTTGGAACGCTGATAGGGGAGGGAAGGAAAATATATCCCTGGTGGTAGGGTCCGTAACATGATAGGTGTAAGAGTCACATGCTGATGGTCTAACTAAAATAACAAGTAATCCAAAACTCTGCAAACTAATTAAGGTAGAGAGATCATAACAAGTTATCAAGGTGATCGTGTCAAAACAAGACAGTAAGGAAGGTTTTACAGACACAATATGGTGGTGTTAATGTAAAGTGACCTGAACCCAAGATCATGGTTGATGCCGTCTTCATGGTATGAAACTTGGCTTTCAGTTTCTGCTTGGCGATTCTGCATTGTTGTGTATCTTGAAGACCACCTTGGACGACGCTCACCCAAAGATTGGGGGCTGAATACCTTGACCACTGAAGTACTTCCCGACTGGGAGGGAACATTCCTGTCTGGCAATTGTTGCGCAGAGTCCAAACATTAGCGTATACATGGTCTCACCAATGTACCATGCCTCAGGGCATCCTTACCTGCAGCATATGAGTCAAATGAATATCTGCCATGTACGGGGTAGATGGTTTTCCCCCATGTGATAGTATTCCTGTTGATGATCAGGCATGTCTTGTAGAGGTTGCTGTGGCAGGGTTGCGTGCTCTTGTGGTCAGTGTTGTCCTGAAGGCTGGGTAGTTTGCTGCAAACAATGGTCTATTTAAGGTTTGGTGGTTTTAAGGTGAGAGGTGGAGGCATAGGGGATGATCTTGACGAGATGTTTGTCATTGACATATTGAAGCTTGTGAAGAACATGGTGTAGCGGAGAAACTGTGTAAATCTCACCAGGATCATCCCTACACCTCTGCTTCCCATGTTCAAATAACCACCAAATCATAAACGGACCCATCGTTCGCAACAAACTAGCCAGCCTTCAGGACATCATTGACTACAACACCACACAACCTCTGCAAGACATGCCAAATCTTCGACACGGATGCTAGTATCACATGTGGGAACACCACCCACCATGTACATGGCAGATGCTAGTGTGACTCAGCAGGTGTTGCAAGCAAAGATGCTTTGAGGCATGGTATATTGGAGAGACCATGCAGATGTGATGCCAACGGATGAATGGACACCACGCAACAATCGACAGGAATGTTCCTTCCCAGTCGGGGAACACTTCAGGTGTCAAGGACATTCGGCCTTCGATCTTCGGGGAAGTGTTCTCCAAGGGCCTTTGTGCGTTGTTGTTTATCTCAATCACCAAGCAGAAGCAGATTGCCAAGTTCCAAACCATAAAGACAGCCTCAACTGTGATCTTGTGTTCATGTTGTGCTACACGTAACACTACCATACTGTTCTGTATCTGTAAAATTGTCCTTACTGTCCTGTTTTGACACAATCACCTTGATGACTTACGATATCTCTACCTTGGTTTGTACAGTTTTGCTTTACTTGTTACTTTGGTGAGACTATTGACATGTGATTCTTATACCTGTCATGTTGTTCCAGCCATTTAGTTTGTTTTCTGCGACACCTTATTTTTAACTTGTAATTATCTTTCTGCTTCAATTAATCAGATTATAGGTCATCCCTTCACTTCCTATTCATCTATTGACACTTTACTCCCATCATCTGATAGTTCTGATCACCCGCAGACACTTGTTATTAAGTCTATCAACACTCCCCTCACACCAATGTTTTAATCTGTGTCTGTATATAAAGTGCCTATCTGCTTCTCTTCACTCCACTCCACCTGATGAAGTAGCAGCGCTCCGAAAACTTGTGATTTCAAATAAACCTCTTTGACTATAACCTGGTGTTGTGACTTCTGACTGGATTTCCATAGTGGCTATAGGAGCTCCATCCTTCATCGTGCTGGATCACAGCTCCACAGAAGTCAATTTCCGCACTAAACTGCTGTTCACCTGTGGCTCTGTCCAGATTTTCAGAGTGATACAAACTCCTGTAGAGGGCAGACTGAAGAAAAATTGTTGAGGTGTGAAATATTAGTTTTTATCCCAGCTCCTGACTGTGGGGCTTATATCTTAATATTCCCCTATGCAACAGTGTGACTCAGTTTCATGTTGTGCAGTGCCTTTAGTTTAAATTAGATTCCCTACAGTGTGGAAACAGGCCCTTCGGCCCAACAAGTCCACTCTGACCCTCCGCAAAGTAACCCACCAGACCCATTTCCCTCTGACTAATGCACTAACACTATGGACAGTTTAGCATGGCCAATTCACCTGACCACATCTTTGGATTGTGGGCGGAAACTGGAGCATCAGGAGGAAAGCCACGCAGACACAGGCACAATGTGCAAACTCCACACAGTTGCCTGAGGCTGGAATCAAACTCGTGTCCCTGGTGCTGTGAGGCAGCAGTACTAACCACTGAGCCACTGTGCTGCCTCTTTATCAACAAAAGGATTTTCAGCAAAAGATTTTAAGGAATCTACAACTTGATCCCTGTGTTGAAAATGTGATGATGGAAAAACACAGCAGGCCAGGCGGCCCCCCCCCCCCCCCCCACCTTTTTATCTCAGCCCACTTGGCACACCAGCCTCATTCCTGAAGAAGGGCTTATGCCCAAAACGTCGATTCTCCTGCTCCTCTGCTGCCTGGCCTGCTGTGTTTTTCCAGCACCACATTTTTCAACTCTGGTCTCCAACATCTGCAGTCATCACTTTTTCCAACTTGATCCCTGTGCCAACTGTTTTTCAAATTTTTTGAGGTGGGTATGAAGAAGAGATGTTTAACTGTTGTATGTTTTTGATTTGGCACCTGTAAAACACATATATTTCAGTAGAATGGAAGTGAGCTGTAGCCTGTCCTGAAGGCAAGTGACTTAAGTGCCATGTAGCCCATGCTTATGCTGTATCTGCCTCTTCATTTCAGAGACTGTAAAGATGATTTATGTTGTGCACATAGTGAAATACTTTTAACCTCTATGAAATATTTATTATATTGATAAAATTACCATCATTTATAGTCAAAACTCTTCTCTTCATTCAAATCTCTAATGATGGCTGTCCCTAATAGAAACAACTTATCCAAAGCAGTTTAGAGCTGTTGAAGTACCTTTTAAGTGTAGTCATTATGTCCTGCTGCGAAATGCAGCAGTTAAGTTTGTGGTTGCTGTGATGTGCAGTATTTGAGACCATGGTGGATGGATGCAAGTTCAGTTGTAACTTTCAAAAGGGACTTGGATAAGCACTTGGAGGAAGAAAGGCTACTGGGAGTGTGTAAGGGAGTGAAACCAGCTTAATTACTCTCTCAAAGAACTGGCACAGACTTTGGGCTCTGTGGTCTTTTGTGCTACAACCACAACTGGAGTGTTGGACTTGAAACGGTTTTGGCATCAGCAATAACTTTGGCCTTTTCAGTGAAGTCCCTTTTCTATTAACAGATTAAAAAGCAAGGCACGCAGTAGAAGTTCACCAGGAGTTGTTACTAGCACCACTGATTTTCTTGATAAATGTTAATCATTTAGGTCAAGAAATGCTGGCTATAATTTCAAAGCTGCAGATGATAAAGAAGATGGAGGTATAGTAAACCATTAGGCATATAAGCAATGATCACCAAAGCGTGTAGTTTGGTCAGACCTACAGCAAATTACATTGACTGCAGAGAAATATGAATTGTTACCTTTTGGTGGGAGTGTGAGAATAAGCAAGGTAAAATGAGGAAAATGATTGTAAGAAGGCTGCACAAGCAAAGAAACCTGTTGGGAAATGTACACAATTGCTGGTGGTTAGTTGAGAAATAGGGGCAGCATGGTGAAACAGTGGTTAACACTGTTGCCTCACAGTGCCAGGGCCTCTGCTTCGATTCCAGCCTCGGGTGACTGGAATTTGCACATTCTCTCTGTCTGATGGGTTTCTGCTGTGTGCCAGTTCCATTCTGCAGTCCAGAAACGTTCAGGTTAGGTAGATCGGCCATGCTATGTTGTTCATAGTGTCCAGAGATGTGGAGGTTAGGTGGATTAGCTGTGGTCCGTGCGGGGTTACAGGGACAGGGTGGGGAAGTGAATCTAGGTAAGATGCTGTTCGAAGGGCCTCTATCTGCGCATTAGGAATTCTATGATTGTAGATATGTCTGAAAAAGATGTTAGGATTACAAAAATGAGAAAATTGAAGAATCGGCTTCACTGATTTGGCCATCAGTGAGATATCCTGAGCAAATGTATCTCAGGAAGGATGCAAATGCTTTTGGGAGGTATCAGAAAAGATTTGAAAATAGTTCTAGAAATGTGCAATCCATTACCCTCCTGTGTTCTGGGCTTTCTCATGATGGCTCATGAAGTCCTAGCTGTCCAGCAGTGCTGGAAATATATTGCAGCACCTTTTGAATTCTGTCCAACTCTCTGCTATCCTGTGGGATAATAAAAGAAATTTGCATTTATATGGTGCATTTCACAATCTTAGGACTTCATAAAGTACTTTACAGCTGTTAAAATGCTTTTGAAGCATGGTCAGTTTTGTAATCTTGTGAATGCAACTGCCATTATACAAACAGTAAACTCCTAAAAACATTAGTTTGGTAATAACTAGGTAATCTCGCTTTGTATGTTGATTGAGCATTGATTATGGGAAAGGAAATTGGAAAACCACTTCCCTGTTGTTGAAAATGACATTGTGGGATCTTTTGCATCCATCGAACCAAGCAGATTTGGCTTGTCAGGAAATTCTAAATACTGCATTGCAAAGTCAGCCTTGATTTTTGTGCTCAAGCCCAAGAAAGGGACTTGAACCTGGAAGCTTATAGTTGAAATTGGCGACAACTTCACCAAGATTGACACACACTCATTTAGATTCTCAAGGTGTCGCTGATTCTTTGAACACTGATTTATAGATTAAACAATATTAAGGTGGCACACCCTGGTAAGCACTGATGCCTCACAGGTTCAGATACCTGAATTCAATTCCAGCCTTGGGAGACTGCAAACTTTACGCATGCACACACTCTTTGTCTGTGTAGGTTTCCTCAGGGTGATTCTGTTTTGTCCCACAGGTGAGCAGGTTAGGTGGATTGGCCATGCTAAGTCGAGTCATAGAGATGTACAGCATGGAAACAGACCCTTTGGTCCAACCTGTCCAGGCCAACCAGATATCCAACCCAATCTCGTCCCACTTGCCAGCACCCTGCCCATGTCCCTCCAAACCCTTTCTATTCATATACCCATCCAAATGTCTCTTAAATGTTGCAATTGTACCAGCCTCCACCACTTCCTCTGGCAGCTCATTCTATACACGTACTGCCCTCTGTGTGGAAAAAGTTGCCCCGTAGGTCTCTTCTGTGTCTTCCCCCTCTCACCCTAAACCTATGCCCTCTAGTTCTGGACTACCTCACCCCAAGGAAAAGACTTTGCCTATTTACCCTATCAATGCCCCTTATAATTTTGTAAACCTCTATTAGGTCACCCCTCAACCTCCGACGCTCCAGGGAAAACAGCCCCAGCCTGTTCAGCTTCTCCCTCGAGCTCAAATCCTCCAACCCTGGCAACATCCTTCACAATCTTTTCTGAAAACTTTCAAGTTTCACAAGATCTTTCCGATAGGAAGGAGACCAGAATTGCACGCAATATCCCAACAGTGGTCTAACCAATGTCCTATACAGCCACAACATGACCTCCCAACTCCTGTACTCCAAACTCTGACCAATAAAGGAAAGTATACCAAACGCTACCTTCACTATCCTATCTACCTGCGACTCCACTTTCAAGGAGCTATGAACCTGCACTCCACGGTCTCTTTGTTCAGTAACACTCCCTAGGACCTTACCATTACTGGGCGGCATGGTGGCACAGTGGTTAGCACTTCTGCCTCATAGTGCCAGAGACCTGGGTTCAATTCCCACCTTGGGCGACTGTCTGTGTGGGTTTCTCCCAGTGTCTGCATGGGTTTCCTCCAGGTGCTCTGGTTTCCTCCCACAATCCAAAAAATGTGCAGGTTAGGTGAATTGGCTATGCTAAATTGCCCATAGTGTTAGGTGTAGGGGAATGGGTCTGGGTGGGTTGCTCTTCGGAGGGTTGGTGTGGCCTTGTTGGCCCACCTGCCGAAGGGCCTGTTCCCACACTGTAAATAATCTAATCTAATCTAATCTAATCTAATCATTAAGTCCTATTAAGATTTGCTTTCCCAAAATGTAGCACCTCGCATTTATCTGAATTAAACTCCATTTGCCACTTCTCAACCCATTGGCCCATCTGGTCAAGATCCTGTCCACTAAACCACCAATTTTGGTGTCATCTGCAAACTGACTAACTGTAACTCTTTTATGCTCACATACAAATCATTTATGTAAATGATGAAAAGTAGAGGACCCAGCACCGATTCTTGTGGCACTCCACTGGTCACTGCCTCCAGTCTGAAAAGCAACCCTCCACCACCACCCTCTGTCTTCTACCTTTTGAGCCAGTTCTGTATCCAAGTGGCTGTATTCCATGAGATCTAACCTTGCTTATTAGTCTCCCATGGGGAACCTCGTTGAACACCTTACTGAAGTCCATATAGATCTTATCTACTGCTCTGCCCTCATCAATCCTCTGATATTTCCTCAAAGAAACTCAGTCAAGTTTGAGAGACATGATGGGTCTTGGGATGAGCAGGCTAGGTGGGTTGGCCATGGGAAATGCTGTCTTCCAGGGGTAGGGGTGGAGGGTGGGTGTGGGATGGATGCTGTTCGGAGGGTCAGTGTGGAATCAATGGGCAAGATGACCTGCATTCACACTGTAGGGATTCTAATATTTTGTTTCTTAAAAATAAGCTACGCAGTAATAGATATCCGTTGGTTTACTAATTTCCATTTCTGAAGAAAGTGTCAACCAACTGGGTGATATATTGGAGTTTGCCTGAACCGGCTGAACAAGTATTGTTTTGAATACACTAACATACCAAATAGACACGCTGCCTTCACTGTATTGCTACCTTCGTTTTCTTGTGACAATACACAACATGTTGTCATTCATCCATTCTCTATATATATCACTAATGTTGAGGTTAGGACCAAATATAATAATTCCAAATTTTTAGAGGATGTCAAGCTAAGTAGGAGTGTATATTGAATTGGAAATAGATTTGCTCACTGAGCTGGAAGTTCATTTCCAGACATTTTGTCACCCTGCTCAGCAACATCTTCAGTGGGTCTCCAGGCAAAATGTCTGAAAATGAACCTTCCAGCTCAGCGACGAAACCTGCATCCAGAACTCAACCTGAACTGCAAATCTTCTTATAACTCACTAATGTATATTGAGGAAGATGTCAAGAGACATCAGTAAAATTTGGGCAGGCTTATTGAATGGCCAAGCGCATTGTAGATGGAATGTAAGTGGAAAAATTAGGTTATCCATTTCGGAGAAGCAGATGTGCAAAGTAATTCTTAAATGGTTAGTAATTGGAAAGTGTAAATGTAGAAAGGAATCCAGGTGTCCTTGTCAATAAATCACTGAAGGCTAATGTACAAGTGCAACAAGCTATTAGGAAAGCCAATTGAGTGCTAGGTTTTAGTGCAAGAGGATTTGGCTACGAAAGTAGTGAAGCTTTGCTTCAATTGTGTAAGAGCTTGATCAGACGCACCTGTGGACTGTGCAATTTTGGTCTCTTTACCTCAGGAAAGATATTATTGTCATTGAGGGAGTGCAACAAAGGATCACTAGATTTGTATATAGGAAACAGAACTGTCCCTTGAGGAGAGGTTGAATAAACTGAATCTGTATTGTTACGACTTGGTGTAAACCCCTCTGCTAATTTTAACCCGATACTCCGAGAAGCTCACCTCGTGCCGTAATCTGTAAATTTTGAGAGCCAGAGAACTATCCCAGAGGTCACTATTTAAAGGATTTATTCTTTAAGTCCAACAGAGAATGTTAAAACAACTGTTTACAACTCCTTTCTCTTAAACCTATCTTTTACCTCCTACTCCACAATGCTGGTTCGATAAATTCCCTCTTAAATGTATGGCAAAATAAATTTCAAACCCAGGTACAGTCTTCAGATGTCGAACTTTCTCTGTAGATTCCTCTAGATTGACTTTGGTGTTCTGCGGCACAAATTTCTTATAGACCGTTACCTTTCAGAGAGCTACTTGGCTAGCAGTCTGTTTGTTGGCACTCATTGCTGTCCTGTAACTGTTCAAAATGTCAGGTTTGATACCCTAAAACATTGGATCATTTCATTCGTTTGATGTCATCCCAAACAGTAAAATTTAAATTCGATTTGAATTTTGGTATCTGGGGCATAATTTAAACTGGCCGAATTTCAATTTGGTTTTGGTGCATGGAAACACAGCACCAGCTATTTGTGTCAACCAAATGTTACATTTTAAAATCTTTTACACTATGTGCTTCTAAGTTCCTGCCAGCTCCCCCTCTCCTAAAGGTACAGTACACACCTAAGCCTTCATAACAGTATTCTCTCAACTTTCAAAGAATGAGATGATCTTATTGAAACCTACAAAATTCTTAAAGGTACAGATAGGGTGGATGCAGGTATCCAGGGGAACAATTTAATAGTCCGGGATAGCCACTTAAGTCAGAGTTGAAACAGTGTTTAATTCAAAGGTTTGTGAACCTTTAGAATTCTCCTCCCTAATTATATTTTGGGGAGAGAGAGAATTTGGATTACCAGTGGTGTGTAGGGTTAAGGGGATGGGTGATTTAAAATGTTCAATCAGGCATGACTGTAGAGAATGGCAGAGCAAGCTCACTGGGTTGAGTGGCCTTCCATTCTGATTTTTTAGCAGTTAAACTTTGCTTATATCAAAATGATCTTGGAGAGGTAAAGAGAGTTTTGAGTTTAGTGCTTATTTGCCGTCCTTTGAATATATTAGCATGTTTCCTTCTGTTACATGGAGAAACCATGATAAGCAAGCTGTTAAATATTTAAGCCAAAATATCTCTCAACTCCCATGTACTTAGCATGTTTTAATATGTTTAACATGTTTAACAGTTGCTTTATTTTAGTCTGTAGAAATAATGGCCTTTTGTGTGATTTGACCTTGCAGGTGACCGATTAATCACTTTTTGGTTTTGTTGCAGCTTCTTTTGAATCCAGTTTCAGACATATTGCTTTGCTATCGTTTTTTTAAAGTAGGTATTTGATATTCGGTATTTGTAATGTTCCTATTTTGGCTAACCAGTGGACCCACTTCGTGTTTTGTCATCTTTGGAAAAAGTATCTATCTGATGTGGAAATAATATTAAATCCTCTGTGACATTGGTTTGCCTGATCAAGTTGAATCCGGTTGTATTCTAATCATTATTACTGTGATGTTTTCCTGCGTGGAGGTATGATTTTGAGATTACAACAAAAATAGTCTCAAATGTTTGACTACTGATTTGTTTTCTTACTAGAATAGAAATTGGTAGTCAAATAAAGACCAAAGGTCCAGATAGTTTGCCACCTATAATCTGGTAGCCACAAGATACAATGATGATTAAGCTATTGACTGATCATAGCAGTTAATTATCAATGATCATTTAACAAAAGTGGTAAAGAGCTTTGGATTCTAGAAGCTTAAGGTCGCATGTTCTACTCCATGCCATGCCTACCACCTTTTGCATTTTAAGTGTTACTTTCATCGCAGTTATTTTCAGAAAGTACTTTATATAATTTACTTTTAAATGAATTAATACTAACTACTTTCCCCCGTTTCCCTGGGAAGACTGTGTATTTCACAGAGTTGAGTATGTGTTGCTGGAAAAGTACAACAGGTCAGGCATCATTCGAGGAGCAGGAATATTTTCGATTTTCCTGCTCCTCTGATGCTGCCTGACCTGCTGTGCTCTTCCAGCAATACACAATCAGCAGCATCTGCAGACCTTGCTATCGCCCTGTTTCACAGAACAATCAGTTTGCCCGCAAATATTATTTATGCTGATCCTTCTTGGATTTGGCCCCACCCATCGTGAGCAGTGGTCTCTAGATTTACAAGTTAATTGATTTGTCACATCCGTATTATCTTAAAAAATCAAGCATCAACTTTTTCCGCAGGGGATGGTGCATATATATGGAATAAACTGCCAGAGGAAATGGTGGAGGTGTAAATCTCGATCCTCGGGAGGGGTGTCTCAGTTCCGCGATTGATCAAATAAGCAACAGGAATGTGGTCTGCTTCAGCAAGTTTCACAGTTTATTTTGATGCCGGGCACAGATTTGTCCAGTAACATAGAGCTTAATAGATTCTGTGTTCCTTGGAAAAACTGAGTGACTTCACTTGGAACAAAGGCAATTTTTTATGTTTCTTAAGAAATAGTTCAGCCTTAATTACAGAATAAAGCCAATAAAATGTAATAAATGACATAATGGGCAGCAAGCTAACCCAATGATATTTTCTGGAAAACAAAGTTGTTTACACATTTATCTCTTCCCGCCTGCATCTCAAGGTTAACTAAAATAGTCATGTCCTATCTAACTGAGTTAATTCCATGCTGTGAAGGGTCATTGTTCTGCTTGATCTTTAATTCAGTTAGCTCAGGAATGCAGCCTGAAGCCATTTTGTTATGTTACTTTGTATTAAGAAGCCATTTTGTGGTTCATAAAAGCATGCATTAAATGGTTGCACCTGACAACAGCCTAAATCCAGATTTTAGGTTGTCATCTCCCCACTTTGGTCATTCCATGACCACACCATAGGCAGTGAGGGCATAACATAGATCAATCCAATTGAATGGATGCCAGAGACTACCAGACTTCCCCTCCCACCAGGGAGGAAGTATGGGTAGGCAATGATGCCTCCTCATCTTCACCTGAATGGAGAAGGAGCATTTATTGGGTTGAACCGATGTTGTCAATAGAAGTTAGTATTTTAGCCATAATACACTTAACAATATCAATGCCAGCAAAAAGACCAATTCAAACAATAGCAGCATACATAGCCATATTTATCAGCCAGTTTATCATGAGCTGAAATCCCAATCTCCTCATCCTGCACCTCGATGAGGTCAGTGACCCCCATGATACATTTGCTTTTAACTATGGTGCAAACTCCACCTCCCTTTGCAAGAATGTAATCAAAGGCGTATTGGTTTTATTGAGAAAATAGGCACAATTCTGCTGCCAGGGCAGCAGCCGTCTCATTACCCAAGAGGGTGAGACTGCAAGTGAGATAATTTTGATTGATTGCTGCTGAACCTCCCAAAGTAAAGGTACTAAGGAATGCGTACCCTAGAGAGTCAGCTTTTGTGGGACTCGATGTCTTAGTATTCCTCCAATGTGAGACTTGGGGGGATGGGGGTGGGGGGGTAAGTGGATAGCGTACTGTCAGAATAGAATGGTGCTCGTTTCAGATTGAGGCATTTTCTCTTTTAATATTGCAGTGAACATTTTGTATTCTGGAACTCTTGAGCAATGTGATTTTCAGCTATGACTCTTGTGACTCCTGGAAGCTGCTGATGAAATTGAGGATTTGCAGGATGAAAGTGCCATCTTGATTACTTTTCTTCGAAGTAGACTGAAGGCTAAGTTTTGTACAAATGAGTAAGAATATTTTGTTCCAGAAAAACAAAATACGGAATGCTGAAAGTATTTAGCTCTGCCAGTGTTTACGGAGAGAAATAGTTTTTGAGAACTGAAGAAGAGTCATAATCAACTCAAAACTATCTGTGTTTCTCTCTGCAGATGTTGTTAGACTTGCTGAATATTCCCAACAGTTTGTTCTGTATGAAAATAATTATTTTTTAAAAATTCATGAACGATAAAGAACAATACAGCATGGGAACAAGTCCTTCGGCCCTCCAAGCCTGCGTTGACACATTTTGCCCTTCCATACTAAAACTATCTTTGCTTACAGGATCGATACCCCTCTATTTTCTTCCTATTAAAATATTTGTCCAGGTGCTGCTGCTGTTTGTTTCCAGCACCACCTCTGGTAGTAGGTTCCAGGCACACTCCATCCTTTTGGTGAAAAACTTGCCTCACAAACCTCTCTTTTTTTTTAAGCTTGCCCCTTCCTGCCCACAAACTCCACACCTTGAAGTTATGTCCCCTAGTAACTGGCTCCTCCACCCTGGGAATAAGCCTTATACTTTGCACTCTATTCATCTTGTAAACTTCTATCAGGTCACCCCTCAACTTCTGCATTCCAGTGAAATCAAACTCTGTCCAACCTTTCTTCATAGTTAAAATCCCCCATACCAGGTAACATCCTGGTAAATCTTTTCTGTATCCTCTCCAAAGTATCCGTGTGTGACCAGAATTGTACACAATATTCCAAGCGTGGCCTAACTAAAGTTCAATAAAGCTGCAGCATAATATGCTTATTCGTACACTCAGTGCCTGTTTCAGTGAAGGCAGGCATGCTGTGTAGGCCTTTTTTTGCTACCTTATCTCCCATCTTCCGTGATTTGTGGACCTGCACACCCAGATCCCTCTGCATATCAATACCCCTACGGGTTCTGCCATTCACTGTATAATTTCCACCTGTTCTTGACCTTCCAAAATGCGTCACCTCACGTCTGTCCAGATTAAACGCCACTTGCCATTTTTCTGCCCATGCCTCCAACCGGTCTTTATCCTGCTCTATCCTCTGACAATCCTCCTCACCATCTGCAAGTCCACAAATTTTTGTATTGTCTACAAACTTAGTTATGGAGATGTACAGCACAGAGTGATTAGACCAGCCACATTTTCCTCAATCACTTACGTAGACCGCAAACAGCAGACGTCCAGCACTGATCCTTGTGTAACACCACTCGTCAGAACCGTCCTTTCCAAAATGCGTTCTTCCACCGCTACTCTGTCTCCTATGACTCAGCCAGTTCTGTAGCCATCTCGTTAGCTCACCCATTGACACCATGTGACTTCACTTTTTGTACCTATCTACCATGAGAGCCCTTGTCAAAGGCTTTACTGAAGTGCATGAAGACAACATCAACCACATTTCCTTCATCAATCATCATCATCTTCACCTCAAAAAATTCAATCAAGTTAGTGAGGCATGACCTTCCCCACGCAGTACCGTGCTATCTATCACTAATAAGTTAATTTGCTTCTTGATCAAATATAGATCTTGTCCTTGAGAATTTTTTCCAATAATTTCCCTACAATTGACGGGAGCCTCGCAGGCCTGTAATTTGCTGGATTGTTCCTGCGACTCTTTTTAAACAATGGGTCCGCATTGGTTGTTTTCCAGTCCTCTGGGACCTCACATGTGGCCAAAGAGGATACGAAGATGTATGTCAATGCTCCAGCAATTTGTTCTCTTGCTTCCCTGCATATTTTGGGCTAGATCCCATCAGGACTTGAAGTCCTGATCTACTTTAGTACCTCCTACTTTTTAATAGCAACTTGGCTTAGAAATTCAACACTCCCTTCCCTGAGATCATTGTCCACCAATTCATTCTCTTCGATGAAAGCTGACGCACCGTATTAGTTTAGGACCTCCTCTACCTCTTCCAGCTCCACACGCAGATTCCTTCTGTTGTCCTTGAGTGGGCCAATCCTTTCCCTGACTACCGTCTTGCTTTTTGTATATGCATAAAGAGCCTTGGTATTCTCCTTAATCCTGTTTGCTAATGACCCCTTTTTGCCCTTCTAATTTCTTGTATAAGTTCTTTTTTACTTTCTTTATATGTTTCAAGGGTTTAATCAGTTCCCATCCTCCTAGATCTTGGGTAAGCTTCCTTTTCCTTTTGACCAAAGTCATAGCATCTCTAGTCATCCAAGGCTAACATTACTTGCCATACCTGTCCTTCATTCTTGCAAGAACATGGTACTCTGAATTCTTTTCAACTGCCGTTTGAAATATTCCATATGTCAGATGTGGATTTACCCCCAAACAGCTGCCTCCGAATCAGTCTTCTCCAGTTCCTGCCTAATATTGTTGTAGTTAGCCTTCTCTCAATTTAAAGCCTTCACCTGAGGACTGCTGCTATCCCTATCAATGCGTATCTTAAAACTCTCAGTATTATGGTCACTACTCCCAGTGCTTGCCCACTGAAAGTTCACTCACCTGGCCGGGTTCAATTCCCAAAATCAGGTCCAGTATAGCCTCTTCCTAGGGTTGGGCTATTTACATAATGTCAAGAAAACTTCCTGAATAGTCCTTGCAAATTCTGCCCTATCCAAGCTCCTGGCATGAAGTGATTCTGTCAATATGGGGGAAGTTAAAATCATCCGTCACAACGACCATGTCGTTTTTACATCTTTCCAAAATCTGTCTACATATTCTCTCCTCTATTTTCTGCTGGCTGTTGGGAGGCCTGTAGTATACCCCCAGTAGCCAAGCAGGAGGCTGGAAGAGCACAGCAACCAGGCAACATCAGGTGGTGGAGAAGTCGACATTTCAGGTGTAACCTTCCTTCAGGACTAGGGGTGGGTGTTAGGGGAGCTGCAGATCACTGAATGCACATCTAAGAGAGGCAGAGAACTTCTTCAAAGTGGGTATCCTTTTGAAGAGACTTCGCAGTGGTACAAACTTGGTTAGAGACAAAAAACCTGCAGATGCTGGAATCCAAGGTAGATAAACAGGAGGTCAGAAGAACTCAGCAAACCAGGCAGCTTCAGGAGGTGGAGAAGTCTGTTTTGGGTGTAAGGGGAGCTGCGATCACTGAGTGCATGTCTGAGGGAGGCAGAGAACCCAGTATTGTGGTTTCACCTTTCCTGTTCCTGAGTTCTACCTAATATTGCCTCACTGCATGAGTCCCCTGGTCTCCTGGGGCTTTCCTGCTGTTTCAGAGCTCTAAGTAGAGCACCTGCTTAGGGAGTCTTGTGTCGGTCACACGGGCGACATGCCCGACCCAATGTAGCCAATCAAGGGTGGTCAGTGCCTCACTGCTGGGGATGTAAGCCTGGCCGAGAATGCAGGCGTTATTATGACTTTGTTGCCAGCGCGTTTTGTAGGATCTTGCGTTGGCAGCATTAATGGTACTGCTCCAGCGCCTTGCGATATCTGCTATAGAATGTCCATGTTTCAAAGCCATGTAAGATGGGAAGGAACCACAACAGTGTTTGTAAATCATTAGGTTCATGTCTGATCTGATCTGTTTGCTTTTGAGCGCCCTTTTCCTCAGGCAACCAAAGGCTACACTAGCACACTGGAGGCAGTGCTGGAGCAGTAGCATCCAATAACCACTGACATTGTCCCAGAAGATACTTATTGTGGTGATTTGGACAGTGACCTGCTCGTGGTAGGAAGGAATGTGGTAATGCATGAAAGCAGACTTCGCAGTCTCAAAGGAGGTGGTCAGTTGGTGGCCATACTGAACACTGAAAGTTTTTTTAAAAACAGAGGGCATAGTTGCAGAATATCACCGTAACCATTTCTGCTGGGACAGCAACTGTTTACAATAATATATTAGTGACTTGGAGGAAGGAAGTGAAAGTACTGCAGCCAAATTTGAAAATAACACAAAAATAGGTGGAAAGGCAAGTTGCAGGAGAGATACAAATAGTTTATCGAGACAGTCTCGAGGTAGTCTGGTGGCTCAGTGGTTGACACTGCTGCCTCACAGCACCAGGGACCTGGGTTCAGTTTCACTCCACTCCTCTGGGTGTTCTGGTTTCCTCCCATAGTCCATACATGTGCAGATTAGGTGGATTGGCTATGCTAGGTTGCTCATAGTGGAGTCAGTGAGGTCTGCAGATGCTGGAGTGTGTTGCTGGAAAAGCATAGCCGAAGCCCTTCAGGAAACATCAATTTTCCTGCTCTAATGCTGCCTGACCTACTGCGCTTTTCTAGCAATACACTCTCAACACTAAATTGCCCATAGTGTCCATGGATGTGCAGGCTTGGTGGATTAGCCATTGGAAATGCAGGATTACTGATAGAGGGTAGGGGGTGAGTCTGGGTGGGATGTTGTTTGGAGAACCAGTGTGGAATTGGGTTGAATGGCAAGTTTGCGCACTAGGGATTCTGTATTGATAGGTTAAAGTAAGTGGGCAAAACATTTGCAAATGGAGTAAAGTAGGGGGAAAAACAGTTATTCTTTTTTGAAGGGAGAGGAAAAAAACAGAATATTATTTAAATTGAAAAAAATTGTAGAAAGTTTGGGGTATTTGTGTACGAAACATAGAAAGCTAACACACAGATACAGCAGATAACCAGAAGGCTAATGGAGTGTTGGCCCTAATTTCAAGGAGGTTGGAGTATAAGAATAGGGAAATCTTGCTGCAACTTTGCAGGTGCTTGTGAGACCATATCTGGAGTACTGTGAGCAGTTTGATTCCTTTATTTAAGGAAATATATTATTTCATTAGGATAGCTCAGAGGAAATTCACTAGGATGTTCCATGGTATGGAGGAATTGTGTTATGAGCAAAAGCTCAACAGGTTGGGATTCTTCTCACTGACGTTAAGAAGAATGAGTTGGCCTCTTTCAACTCATAAAATTCTCAAGGGGCTTGACTGGGTTAGTGCTGAGAAGGTATTTCCCCTTAGAACCAGAGGGCATTGCCTTAGAATAAAGAGGCGTCAGTTTAAGACTGAGGTGAGGAGGAATTTCTACTCTGGGTCAAATGTATGAACTGTGGGCGCAGAGGGTTTGTTTAAGGCTGAGATTGTTCATGATAAGAAGGGGAATAAAGGGTGTCACAAAGCTAGTCCTTTTTTTAAAAAAATGCTGTTCCTTGGCTCAAGGAGACTTTGTCCTTGATCCTTCTCAGAGGGGCAATAAACCGGGCGGGGCTCTGATCAGTCTGGTTTGGCACACAGATGAAAGAGATTTTGAGAGGCCTTTTGTTTATATGTAAACAGGTGAGACTTCAGGCCAAAGTGGTCCTGTTCTAGAAGTAACCTATACAATGAAAGGAGAGTGGTCAGCTCTCTAGTTGAGCTGAGCAGTTTTAATTCAGTCTTGAACTGGGAAGTTCAACAGGGAGCTGTGTGGAAACTCTTTTCTGACCTTCAACTTCAACCTGTAAGCATGTGTTCCATTTATACTAGTTTTTAAAGGGAGTTTGCTTATTGTGTATATTTGCAGCAGTATAATTAAGTCTAGTTGGATAGGTTGAGTTCTGTAGGGGTTCTTTGTTCTGTTCTTTGTTTCATTGTGTGTAATTTTGTAAATTTTTTTCTGTTTTCAAATCTAGTAGTCAACCTAGTTATTTTAGGGTAATTTTCACTGTACATTTACCGAAACAAATTGCAAGTTATGGTCTGGGGCTGCCTGCTTAAGAATGTTTTGAGTGGTCTGGCCTAGTTCATAACAAGAGTTATGGGAATAAGGTAGGAAAATAGACATGAGCAATGACCGATCAGCCATGATCTACTGAATGGTGGAGCAGGCTCAAGGGGCTGAACAGCTGACTACTGTTCCTTTTTTTTAATGGTGTTAGGGACTTAATACAAAGCAAATAACATATATTGCAAATGGCCATAAACACACTAATCTACGGCATGATAAAATCACAGAGGAAAGCTGAACAAATTTACTTGCCCTTGTCTTGTTCAGTAAATGGAACACTGACCAGGGAAGCATGTTGTGTTAGCAAATTCAGGAGAGTGTTATTTTTGGTTTAACAAAATGCTGTTTAAAGGGGTGCAAAGGGAAGGTAAGGTATAAAAATTCATTTCGACATGTTCTTGCATTACTATGTCTGCCTTTGTCAGCTACAAGAACGTACAACGTAGTTTCATATGCAAACACACTTCCATAAATGAGAACCTGGTTTTCATAGTGATTTCTAGGAATGTGTTGGCATTTTCCTGCCTTCTCCTCTATCATCGAACACATCTGACTCTTGTGAGCATCCTGAGCGCTCTCCTCTGCCAGTCATTGGAAATCCTATTGATGGAGGAACCCATTCCTGAGCAGTAGCTTCCTGATGACAGCCAGAATTCCCCCAGGAAGAGTTATCTATGCTGTGCTGTCTAAGTGAGGATGAAAGCCAAGTGATATTGTCACTAGACTATCACTCTAGAGGCTTGGGTAAAGTTTGGGATCCGGATTTGAAACCCACCAACACTAATGTAATAAAAGATATTTTTAAAATTAACAGTCTAATGATGACCATGAAGCCATTAAACAAACCTGGTTCACAGATGTCATTTAGGGGAGTAAAACAGCCTTTTAAAATCTGGTCAACATGTGACTCCAAATCCACACAAATGTGCTCTCTGCAATGGCCAGCAAGCACTCAGTTATATCCAAGGGTAATTAGAGATGAACAATAAATGCTGATCAGTCAGTGTTGTCCATATCCTGTGAGCGAATTTAACAAAAAAATTCAATTGTAAACTCCAAGGCTTTACATTGAATATCTGGTTTCGAGCAGAGGAATTATGCAATGGAAAGTGTGTGGATGTAAAAATAAAATACTCGAACAGTATGTAAAAGTGGCTGATCAGCTGAAGTACTAGCCATGGAGCCATTTTTAAACAAGACTTGGGAACTTCATTGTTGTATATGAATGAGGGGAGGTCACAGTTATTTATAGTATATATTAATGATTTGAATGATGAAGGTGAATGTGTGAAAGCCAAATTTGGATGACACAAAAATATGTGTGAAGGCACGTGATAAGGATCTGAGTCTGCAGAGGAATACTGTATAGAGTGGACGGAGCCAAATCTTGGCAGATGGAACGTAAAATGTAAAAAGGTGATGTTATGCACTTTGACAAGAATAATAGATGAGCTGAATATTATTTAAATTGGGGAAATAGTACAGAAAGCTACAGAACTAAGGAATTTGGGTGTTCTTAACCATGAATCATAAAAAGTTAATGTCTAACTTCATTGGATAAAAGGAAAGGCAAATGGAATGTTGGCCTTTATTTCAATGAAAATGGAATATAAAAGTAAGGAGGTTTTGCTAGAAATATACAATGCACTAGTCAGACCGCAGCTGGAATGCACCAGCTATCTGTTTTTTTTTAATTGCCCTTCGGCCTCTTTTAATCTTTCTCCATCAATTCTAAAAATATTTAAGTTTTGAACTCTCCACCTTATACAAATACCTTTGCTATTCATCTTATCTGTGCCCCTCATGATTTTATAAACCTCCATAACCTCTCAACTTCCTAACCTCCACTAAGAGAAGTCCCAGCCTGTCCAGCCTATTTTTATAACTCAAACTCTCCATTCCCAGCAACATTCTGGTAATTCTTTTCTGAACCCCCTCCAGTTTAGTAATATCCTCCGTATAACAGGGCAACCAGAACTGGACGCAGTACTGCAAAAGAGGCCTCACCAATATCCTGTACAATCTCAGCATGATGTCTGCTCCAACCACAATATAGGAGTTCAGTGAAGGTAAGCGTGCAAAATGCTGCCTTAACCACAGTGTCCACCTGTGAACCAAATTTCGAAGAATTATTGTGACAATGCTGTGGCATTAAGAGGTATGTTTTGTCGTGTTTTCCTTTAGAGAGAGATTGGGGGACAGGCGCTGTTCATTCTGAGAAGATAAATAACTTGAGACCTTGGGGTTATTTTTAATAAAAAAAGTAACAATAGAAGCAGCATGAGTGGGTGTGGGTCAAGCTCTCACAGATCAAGGATTTTTAGTTAGCTTTCAGCAGTTGCTGTTGGGGTCATGAAGAACTGAAAGCTGTTTCTCCCTTTCTCAATTACAGCCAAATGTTGTAGGTTCTCTTCCTAGTCAGTTTTCCTGAATTTGCCCTTTTGCCAAAGGTGGGATTATTGGGATGTTACTATATTGGAACAGTTAATCAGTAAAAGTTACTGTATTAGTTATTCTGTTAAGCTTTCCAATAGTTAAGTTTCCAAATTCCTCTTTCTTTTGTTGTGTTTTATCTGTCGTGTTTGAATAAATCAAGTTTTTACCATTCGACCCATCAAGTCCACACCAACCCTCTGAAGAGCATCCTATCCAGACTCTATCTCTCTCCGCCCACCCCTGTAACCTTGCATTTCCCATTGCTAACCAACGTATCCTGCACATCCCTCGACACTATGGGAAATTTAGCATGGCCAGTCCACCTAACCTGCACATCTTTGGACTGTGGGAAGAAACAGGAGCACCCAGAGAAATGCATGCATTAACAGGGACAATGTGCGTGTAGAGTTTGCGCAGTCGTCTGAGGGTGGAATTGAACCCAGCTCTCGTGCTGAGACAGTAGTGCTAACCATTGAGCCACTCTGCTGCCGACAATTGGTATTGCTGAATTTAAGTTTAGGACTTGATGAATTGAGTTTCAACTTGTCATTGTGATTTACTGAGGATTATATTGCCAGTGCAGTATCATAACTAGTAGGCTACTGAAATGTAAGTTGGTCATTGAGTTATACAGACCTGCAGACCTAATTACTACCTAGATTGACACCAGAGAGCATTAATTTTTTTTATCGAATAAAGATGCAGCTTAACAGGCATTACTTGTTAATGTTTCAGTAGCCATGTAGTGGAAAAATATATAATAAAGTCTTTCCACTGTATCACCATATATCTCACACCCACACACACCCACACACACACACACACACACACACACACACACACACACACACACCATGGATGATTCGGGGCAAATATAAACATTACTCTTGAGTCTCTTGGGTGCAGTGGTGGTATGGAGGAGGTAGAATCTTAAGCACTTCCGAGGTCCTCTTATGGCACAGTAGTAGAATCCCTACCCCTGGGCTGGGAGGCCTGTATTCAAGTACCATCCGCTCCAGAGGTGTGTAATGACATCTCTGAACTGATTGGTTAGAAAAATAGGCATGTGCAGTGGATGAGGGCTCTTGAGCTGCTCCAGAGATGTGTCATAACATCTCCGAACAGCTTCTTTGTAAAAATAGGTTAATGAACGAAAACACTGCTAATTGCAACCGTGAAGTATGCTGCCCTGTACTTTTTACAGGGATTGTCAAATGTACGTGTCACACTTGTGCTCATTTTGCATTTGGATCTATTTTATTAAACAAACTATTGGCAGCAGCCCCACAATATCATCCAATTAGATCCTCCTTGTCTGAATGTGGTATTTGAAGACTGCAGCTTCCACACATTGGCAAAAATCTGCTCACAGAACAGGAAATCTCAAGTTTCTTTCACCATGGATTTGTCAGATTATAAATATGCTTCCCCTTGAGCTTTGTTCTGTTTTAACCATACAAACCTGTTTATGAATAGGAAACAAACTGCACCCTTTGCATTCCAGTCTCTATGGGGTGATTGGTTCATTTCTTTTGATTCTCGCTCCTGTCAGATTGGATTGAACATAACTTTTTCTTCTTTCATTCATGAGATGTTGCCCTTGATGGCTAGGCCTGCATTTATTGCTACATCTCATTGCCCTAAAGAAAGTGGTGATGAGTTGTTGTCTTGTACCACTGCAGTGTTGGGAGTTTAGGGATGCCTATAGTGCGGCTTGAGAGGGAATTTGAGGATTTTGACCCAGTAACACTGAAAAAGTGGCAATTATAGTTCCAAAGTCAGGATGGTGAGTGGCTTTGGAGGGGAGCTTGCAGGTGGTTGTCCACTCATGTACCTGCTGTCCTTGTCCTAGGTTGTGAAGGTTGCAGTGTTGGAAAGTGCTATCAGAGGACCCTTTGGTGAATTGTTACAATATATTAATGATTTGGATGAGGGAACCGGGGGCATTCTAGCGAAGTTTGCCGATGATACGAAGTTAGGTGGACAGGCAGGCAGTACTGAGGAAGTGGGGAGGCTACAGAAGGATCTAGACAGGTTGGGAGAGTGGTCCAGGAAATGGCTGATGGAATTTAACGTGAGCAAGTGCGAGGTCTTGCACTTTGGCAAAAAGAATAAAAGCATGGACTACTTTCTAAATGGTGAGAAAATTAATAAAGCCAAAGCACAAAGGGATCTGGGAGTGCTAGTTGAGGATTCTCTAAAGGTCAACATGCAGGTTGAGTCTGTGATTAAGAAAGCGAATGCAATGTTGTCTCTTATCTCAAGAGGGTTGGAATATAAAAGCAGAGATGTACTACTAAGACTTTATAAAGCTCTGGTTAGGCCCCATTTGGAGTACTGTGTCCAGTTTTGGTCCCCACACCTCAGGAAGGACATAGTGGCACTGGAACGTGTCCAGCGGAGATTCACACGGATGATCCCTGGAATGACAGGTCTAGCATATGAGGAATGGCTGAGGATACTGGGATTGTATTCGTTGGAGTTTAGAAGATTAAGGGGAGATCTAATAGAGATGTACAAAATAATACATGGCTTTGAAAAGGTGGATGCTAGGAAATTGTTTATGTTAGGCGAGGAGACTAGGACCCGTGGACACAGCCTTAGAATTAGAGGGGGTCATTTCAGAACAGAAATACGGAGACATTTCTTCAGCCAGAGTGGTGGGCCTGTGGAATTCATTGCCACGGAATGCAGTGGAAGCCGGGACGCTAAATGTTTTCAAGGCCGAGATTGATAGGTTCTTGTTGTCTAGAGGAATTAAGGGCTACGGGGAGAACGCTGGTAAGTGGAGCTGAAATGCGCATCAGCCATGATTGAATGGCGGAGTGGACTCGATGGGCCGAATGGCCTTACTTCCACTCCTATGTCTTATGGTCTTATGGAACTTTGTAAACTTTGCACACATTGCTGTGGTGGTGGTGAAGAGAGAGAATGTTGAAGATATTGGATGTGATACCACACAAGCCGGCTGTTTTGTCCTGGAACATAGAATTATAGAATCCCTACAGGGCAGAAACAGACCATTCAGCCTATCACATTTCTTTGGACTTTGGGAGGAAACTGGATCACCTGGAGGAAACGCAGACATAGGGAGAATATACAAACTGCAATAAGATCACCATCTGAGGCTGGAATTGAACCTGAGTCCCTGGCTGTGAGGCAACAGTCCTAACCTGGGGTCAAGCTTGAGTGTTATTGGCACTGCACTCTTGCAGGCAAATGGAGAATATTCCATTACACTCCTGACTTGAGTCTTGTAGTTGATGGGCAGGCTTTAAGAGTTAGGAGATGAGTTATTTGCTGCAAGATTTCTACTTTCTGACTTGTTCTTGTAGCCACAGTATTTAGATGTATTTAGTTCAGTTTCTGGTCATTTGGTAAACCCCAGGATGTTTGTGGGGGAATTCAACGATGGTAATGCCATTGAATGTCAAGGGATGTTGTTTATATATTTGTTTGGAAATTGACTTTGTTAGAACTTGTGTGGTGCAAATATTACTTGGCAATTCTGGAATCCTGCTTGCAATTCTGGAATCCTGCTTGCAATTCTGGTCTCCCTGCTTCTGGTCTCCCTGCTACAGAAAAGATCTTGTAAGGCTTGATAGGGTTCAGAAAAGAATAATAAGGATGTTCACAGGGTTGGAGAGGCGAATAGGCTGGGCTATTTCCCTGGAACGTTGGTGGGTGAGGGGTGACTTTAGAGGATTTTAAAATCATGAGCATGGAAGGGTGATAGACAAGATCTTTTCCCGGGGGTAGGGGAGTCCAAAACTAGAGGGTATAGGTTTAAGTTGAGAGGTGAAAAATTTAAAAGGGACCTAAGGGGCACCTTATACACGCACCACTGCGTGAAAGGAATGAGCTGCCAGAGGAAGTGGTGGAGGCTGGTATGATTATAACATATAAAAGGCATTTGGATTGGTATACGAATAGGAAGGATCTGGGTCAGATGCTGGCAAACGGGACTATATTTATTTTGGGTGTCTGGTCAGCATGAATGAGCTGGACTGAAAGGTCTGTTTCCATGCTGTATATCTCTGTATGACACTGACAATTATCGGCCCAAGTCTGGATGTTGTCCATGTCTTACTGCATGTGGACGTCAACTGCTTCAGTAATTGAGTGGTTGTGATAGGTGTTGAAAATTGTGCCATCATCAGCTGATTGAGGGAATATTAAGCTTGTTGGATGTTTCAGTTGTGAGCTGTATATTTTGGTAGTTAGGATAAATGTTTCCATCAATGTTTTTTATGGAAGTATAAAGGTTAGTGAACTAAGTTACTTATAACACAAGTTATTCATTCACATTGCAGTGCAACACCACTGTTGATTTTATGGTGTGATGACTGATTTAATACAGGCTGGATTTTGTGGATACTGACAGGTTGCATTGGACAAACAGGTAGATATGTTTTCTGAAAAACAGATTTGATGAATTTGTAAAAGTAAATTACATACACTTTTTAAGTTTGACTTTGCAATATTGATAGACTAGTAATATGATGTGAATCTTGAAAATCCCCAAATGTTTATGCATTTTCTTTTATTCCCAGTTCAGTTGCTACCAGTAATTAACCTGAGTTTTTAAGTTTTCTGTGTGATTGCTATGGGGCAAAGTTTCTACTGGCTGTACAGTCATTATATGAGTATAATTCGGAGTTGCGCATGGAGACTCTGCGGAATCCCCATTGTAGCACACTCTGAAGGAATTGTCCCGAAATTGAATTTTCTGTATGGCAGTTTCACTGTGCCGAAATCTGATGAAAGACTCAATAACAATCAGACTTCAGATAGTCCCGACGAAATTAAGTAATGTAGTTACTCAGAAAAAGTGAGACTATTACATGTGTTCGCTCCACACAAATGCCAGGCAATGATACATCTCCAGTAAGAGACAATCTAGCCACTGCCCAATGACATTTAGTGGCATCACCATTTCTGAAATACCAGTTTTTGCATCCAGAGCATTAATATTGACCAGAAACTTATCGGAACCTGCCCAATAAATATATAATGCCAACAAAAGCAGATTAGAAGCTAGGAATACTTTCGCAAGTAACTCTCCTCCTGACTCCTCACAGCCTGTCCACCATTTAGAAGACACCGGTTAAGATTAGATTAGATTGCATTACTTAATGTGGAAACAGGCCCTTCGGTCCAACAAGTGCACACTGACCCGCCAAAGCGCAACCCACTCAGACCCATTCCCCTACATTTACCCCTTCGCCTAACACTATGGGCAATTTAGTATGGCCAATTCACCTAACCTGCACACTTTTTTTTTGGACCTTGGGAGGAAACCGGAGCACCCGGAGGAAACCCATGCAGGCATGGGGAGAATGTGCAAACTCCACACAGTCAGTTGCCTGAGGCGGGAATTGAACCTGGGTCTCTGGCGCTGTGAGGTAGCAGTGCTTGCCACTGTGCCGCCCACGGTGATGGAATGTTTCTCGTTTGCCTGATGCATGCTTCTCCAAGAAGCTTGATACCATCCAGGACAAAGCTGCCCACTTGATTGACACCATTATCTACTCCCTCCATCACTGATACTCAGTAGCAGCCGTGTGTGCTACTTACAAGATGCAATGCAGAAATTCACCACAGAAACTGAGACAGTACCTTCCAAATCCACGACCACTTATGTCTAGAAGGAAAAGGTCAACAGATACATGGGAACGCCACCATATGCAAGTTCCCTTCCAAGCCACTTCTCATCCTTTTTTGGAAATATATTAACTTGCTGACAACCCCAGAGCCAGTGATTCCCTTCTGAAGCTGCCATCTCTGTCCAGATCATCTTCCGCCATCAGACCTGACCCTCTGGGAACCCCACCCAACTGGACTCAATCCAATTTCCCTCCTCCTGCTGTAGTTCAGTTTTCATCTGTTTAAAGTGGATGGATGGATGGATACAGCCAAGCAAATAGTGACTTTCAGAATTCCAGACCATGGACCTATGCAACCTTGGGTATAATAATGAAAACATTTCGGTTTGTACAAGAAAGTTGAATGAGGAACTTCCTAAGCTTATCGATTTGGCGCACGTCATTTGAGAGATGAAGCAATAGAGAGACTATTTAAACACTCCACCGATGGTCTCCGAAATTTCCTGATCGGATACTTGCACGTGCCACCTCATCCAGTCATTGTGCTTACTAAGCATTTTGCATAATGTTGATGTCATGTGTGTCTCCCTTCTGGCATCACTTTTGAAGAAGGGCTGAGGCCAGTGACCAATATGTGACAAATACTGAGCAAGTTGGCTGATTTTAGAGTCATGGAGTCATTGAGATGTACAGCATGGAAACAGACTCTTCGGTGCAACTCATCCATGCTGACCAGATATCTTGTTTTACATTTGCAGATAAAATAGCATCAGTAGAAATGGTTCATTAAATTTAAATTTTGCTGTATTTGAGTAAATTAGCATGTATTAAATAGTATTGTAAGAAATTGTTAATGGCAAGGTGAATCTCTAATGTAAAGCAAACAGTTAAGTTTGCAGTCGTTTGTATTTAGTTTATTGAAGTAATTCTGAAGGCTGATGCAACAATGTCACAATGATCGTACATAGGTTTGCATAACCATCTGCTCTATAAATTTGAAGTTTTTTTTTACAAGGGAGCAATGACTTCAAAAATCTGTATTTTACAAACAGCTCCTTTGGTGCAAATTCCTCCTTCCTCTTGTCTGACCTAATGTGTGTGTATATAGTTGATTTATTTAGACTTAAATGACGAGAGTTGCAAGTCACGAATGCTACCTGCACAACTATATTATATTGACTGCAAAGTCTTTTAAATACACTATTTGTGACATGTCCAATTCCAATAAATCTGGTTTTGAGATCTGGAGTGCACTTTGGATTTATATTTATGATTTTGAAGTGAATTTGCTAACATTGCTATGCCATGGTAGTGTGTGATGTGGGCATGGTCAGTTTTGAGTTTAAATTAATTGACTTAATGAAAGAGAATATCTGTGGACACAAGGTTTTGTTTTTGCAGATATCCTTGGACTGATGTTTCGAATAGATGTTCTTTGGCTTCGAGCTGTAACCGAAAGGCTTAAACATAACAGTGGCTGCTTTAAAGCAGTTCATTGCATACCTAGCTCTGCATGACATTGAGGAGATGTGATGAGGCAAGTTTGCCTTTCTGTTCCTTTTTCTCAATTTTTGCTTTATTTTCTTGTTTCTTTCCTTTGTTTTTCCTTTTCTCCCCATTTCTCACTTATTTTCCATTTGCACACTTGTCTACCCATTTGCCTTCCATCCCTCCTTTTGTCTAACAATCTTTCTGGCTCATCTTTAAATTCAGAATTGCATGCATTCCATAGTTTCTTTTCTTTGCGTGTAATATTGTAATAATTTCTATTTCCTTAGACTTTACATTTGATTGAAATTATTGGATTTTTGGACCTTGTTTCTTAGTCATGCTGATAAGGCACTTTTTCTCTTGCTTGGGTTTTCAAAAACAGTAAATATTTAAAGATCTTTTTATAAACCGTTTAATGATAAGACGTAATTACTGAGATTTTGTATATTTTTTTGTAACTGCAAGAATTCAGGTAGAAGAATGTAGAGTATGTTTTTTGTGAACTTATTAATGTGTAAGAAGGACTTAATGGTGCACTTCATCCTAGAAAAGAAGTTATAGATTTAAGCTTCATATCACTGCGTCACTTGTATATAACTTGGGTAGTGGAAGTTAAACATCAGTAACCCATTGATTGAGCCAACAAATTAAGTAACACAAGAGTGAGCAGTGTTTGGATATTATGTGTACACACTGTCTCAGTAAATACTAAAGATTGCATGGTATCAAAACAAAGGCCAGATTATTTACAAGCACCCAGATGCACCTATTGTTATTTCAGTCAGATTATAATGGTAACACAGCTAATTTCAGGCTAAATAAAGAGAAACGTTGTCTGAGTGTGCCGACTTCAGCCAAAAGCAGTGTAAAAGGCTATTAACAAGTTCCAAAAGAGAGACAGACTTGCGTTTGCATCGGGCCCTTCATGGGGACAGGAATTTTCAAGTACTTTATAGTTATTGAAGTGTAGCCATTGTTTTATTGCAGGAAACATTAAACAGACTCCCATGTGCAGCAATTTCATATTGAACAGGCAGCTAGTTTTTGTAATATGACTGAGTTATAATCATTGGGCAAACTGAGGACTGATCCCCTGTGCTACTTAGTCTATGGTGGTGGGATCATTTATATCAACTTGAGAGGGAAGATGGAGCCTCTGTCCAGGATGTACAAACCTCCTGGATTTTTCAGGACAGCTCTGTATTGTACGGCTATGACCTAGATTAGATCCTGGATGATGTTTGTCTTGTAATTTGTTCTTTATGCATATGCAATACAACTTTGATTATGCACACTACTTGCTTCCGTCTCCTCAATACTGATCTAATGAAAAGTGTTACTTAATTTCTTGCCCAAGAATATGTCATCCTACCTTGATTTAACATCTCATTTGAAAGTTGGAACCTCATATTTTATGCTTCACTCCCTCATGATGACCGTAGACAATCCCCCTTGATTCTTGTCTTCAAGTCCTGCTGTGGACCTTAAACTCAATTTTCTGACTTCAAGGTAAGATTAGTACCAACTGAGTTACTTCCATGTGTGTAAAAGATTTCCCAATGAAAGATGCTTGATTTCTAACTGTTCTTGAAACTATAAACCCTTTTGTCTTGATCCAGTATATCATGAACCTGAAATGCTTCTACAATGAACACCTGAAAGACCGAAGTCTCAACTAATTAAATATGGACATTAACTATGTTCCAGGGAACACTCTCATCACTTTGTGTGTTAGTTTATCAATAAGAGAATTCCGGTCAGTTGTCTTTCTGTTCCACCGTGGACAAAACAAATATGATTAACATGATCAGAATGTTCATCATCTCCCTCTATTATCTTGGTTTGCCTTAGCCAAACTAGGCTGTTGAATCTTGATTCCAAACAATGATACAAAATGCATCACTAACAAACTATCCTTCATTTGAAAGAACCATTTTGGAAGTCACCTGATAAGTCATTTTGTTATCTACTTTTAAACCCAGCAGAAGTCGCTTGCGAAGAGACAGAATGTCACCAAAAGCCATCAAACAATCTGCAAGTCATCTGAGCAGCAAAGGTAGTAATACCTTTATGTGGGAGTTATTACCAGAGAGAATGAACCCCATTCCATGTTTCCCAATGTCAAGTTTACCTGAGAACTAACCTTCTGGAAATTTGTGTTAAAGAAAGTTTGCAGCTTATAGATCCTTTTCTTTACAAGACTTTAACTTCTCGTTTAAAGTGTTACTTTCATCTAGTCTCATATTTCAAAAAATAAATTGAGGGGACTGCCTCAAAAATGACCATAAAGGGGTTTATAAGTTGCAGCTGTATTTTACTCATCTGAACTTAACAATTGTGTAAAATCAGTGAGACATTGCATTAAAATCTGGGGCTGGTGTGCCTGGTGAAGGGGTTAAGCCCGAAAAATCAACTCTCCTATCCTCAGATGTTGCCTGACCTGCTGTGCTTTTCCAGCATGACATTCTTGCCACTGATCGCCACTTTCTCCCAATAGTAAATAACCCTCATTTTTAAAGCTTTCATAAAGCTTGTTATTTAATGGGAAAGCACCCTAGGCAAGAACTGTCACACCCACAAATACTGATCACTGGTAAAAGGAATCCATAAATTCTGTTTGTGACACTGAGAATCCAATAATGCAAGTATCCTCATCTAGATGCTTTATATTTCTGATTAAAGAAAAGCACTGAGGTAATAATTTTTGTATTAAAGGTAGTTGATACTTTTAGTAACTAATTATGAAGATAATCAGTGAAGTCTGAATACTGTGTAGTCATTGTGGACAGATAAGTTAGTAGCTTTACACAAAACAATAAAAGTGTTAACATTTTTGCTACCTTAGTTTCTTACCAGTCACCTTGTCTGTTTCTATCTTGAAGTTTCTCAGTCAGCAACTTATTCTTAAAAAATCACAAAGGAAATGTAAAGATTATTGTTATCAAATACTTGCTCATTTTTATTCTATTCAAGTAATGGTCCCTGTGATGGTATTCTATGCAGTTGAAATTATTTTTATTTAAATTTCCATGTTGTTATGTCAGAACTGTGGTTTTAGAAGAAGTTGAATAAATTGGAACAGTAACAAATGTTCCAAAGTGTAATCCATGCTATTTGTGGAACAAACTGCTCATGGAGAAGGAGTTTGGAATTGTAATTGTGGGTGACCAATATTCCTTCAAATATTGTCCAATTAGTATTCTCAGTTCAATAAAAGTGTGTTGTTATGTAATATGTAAGAAAATTTACATGCCTGCCATATGCAGTAAATACAAATGACAAATAGGAATGCTGTTACTGTTAGGTTGTTTGATCTGAACTAGTCAAAAATTGTTTACTATTATTTATATTAGAATTTATTATTTAATAAATCTGTTGAGAATCAACGCAAGGTGGAGGGGAAACAGTACTGCAAAGCAAATTGTGCGTTCTTGGTTCTGTCATAAATATTTTCCAGCATAGTCAAAATGAAACCTGTAACCAGAGTTAGAGAAAGTTATCACTTCTTTTGTTTTACATCTACAAGACAGAAGCTGGTATTTTTGCCCACATGCTCAGTGGAGGTTTTACTCGTCATGAAAGCTCTATCCCATCTGACTCCATCTCATCCTTTTTAAGTATGTCCCTCTAATCCTCGTGTTTACCTTAAAGGCATCTATGCAATTCATCTCAGCTACTCCCCGTGATGGTCAGCACCACAACCTATGATTAGATTTGTGGTATGATTGCAGCGCAGTTTTTATGCTGTTTTTCTGAAAGAAGAAATTACCTAATCCACTCTTCTATCCTTCTCTCTTGACTGTGCAAATATTTTCTCAACAGATGCTTATACAACTTGCCTTTTGAAACCTCAGTGTTATGTCCCACACGCACACGCACACGCACACGCACACGCACACGCACACGCACACGCACACACACACACACACGCACACACACACGCACACACACGCACTCATGCTCAGGCGCGCGCATGCACAGACACTGATGCACTTACAGATACTGACAGGTGCACACGCTACATTCCAGATCCAAGCCACACTTTTAACCATTTACTGTGTCTGTGTGATTAGTAGAATGTGATGAATTGAGTTCTGTGAGTGTCTGTGCTGTGGCTTTGATGTTTTACAATTTGAATCAATGACTTGGATGAGGGGAGTGAAGACATAATAGCAAACTTTTCAGACAATGCAAGATAGTGAGGAAAGTGTGGTCTGAACAAGATGTAAAGGAATTGCAGACAAGTATAGGTCGAGAAAATGGACAAAAATCTGGCAGATGATGCATGATGTGGGAAAATATGAATTTGTTCACTTTAAGTGATAACGTGAAAGAAGACTGACTTAAATGGAAAACAATTAACAGAATTCCAAGGTGCAGAGGGATCTAGGTGTTCTATGTGCGAAGTCACAAAGTTATTATGCAGATGAAACAAAAACACAAATTGGTTGAGAAATTCAGCATTCTGAAGCAGGATTGCTGGACCTGAAACATTAACTTTGCGTTAATCCACATTCTCTCCTCCAATGCTGTCAGATCTGCTGAGTTTTTCCAGCAATCTGTGTTTTTGTTTTGGGTTTCCAGCATCCACATTTGTTTTAGATTTTTTAAATTATGTAAATAAAACCGGAATAAAGAAGGTTAGTGGGGTGCTCTGCTTTATAAGGGGAAATGAATGCAAAAGTAATGGTGTTACACTTCAGTTTTCAGGGTATTATTTCAGATCTGTTTTAGTAACTTTATTTAAGGAAGGTTGTAAACACATTGAAGACAGTTTAAAGTGGTTTGCAAGATTGAATCCAGGAGGAAGGTTTAACAGGCTGGCTTGTTTTCACGAAAGTTCACAAGAGTGAGGGATGACTTAACTGAACTGTATAAAATTCTGAGCGGTCTTGCCAAGGTAGATGTTGAAAGGATGTTTTGTGGGTCAGTCCAGAATGTTAGGCTTCTGCTTTATAATTAGAGGTCGCCCTTTCAGGACAGAGATGAGTTTTTTTTTTATCCTGAGGATTGACTTGGAAATTTCAGTCTGAAAATGTTATAAGGCAGGTGGATAGGTACTTGTCAGGTAAAGGAATTGTGGGTTAGTGGGGCTCGGTGGGAATGTGGAATTAGAAATACAAACAAATCAGCCACAAACTTGTTGAATGGCAGAGCAGGCTCAAGGGCTATTTTACTTTTGTTTTTATGTTTGAAGGTGGTGGGCAAAAGAACATACAATGTTTTCTGGTTCTTAACGCTTCCATCAATAGGAATAGTTTTGATCCTGTCTTGGTCCTTGTGATTTTGAAGCTTGGCTAAAGGCACTGATTTTAAAGAACATCTTGAAGAAGAAAGTGAGTGAGCAAGGCAGAGAGTTGAAAGAGGAAATTCCAGGATGTTTAGTGAGAATCAATAAGAAAATTCTAGCCATACCTTAGAGGTGAACAAAATTCCTTAAACAGCAGCCAGTAGACAGATGAGTGAAAATGCTGGAGAGGTGGCGAGTGGAATAGAGTTAGTGTGTCTGATATAACTTCAGAATTCTTCGTCAGCATAAATGAGCCACTAAAACTCAGTGCATGCTTGAGGCACGGCATCTCGTCATCTGATCAGGCATTTTTCTCACATTTCTGGATTCTGTTAAGTTTAGCAATTACTGACCATAAATCCCAGTTTGCTTTTATTTTGTGGTATGCCAATCTGAACCTTGGTTTTTCATGTTTTTGCTTTTGCTGTGCATTAATCTGCTATTTTTACAGGCACAGTTGGGCCGAATGGCCTATTTCTGTGCTATAAATTCAAAGCAATAATTTCCAGAAACAGTTGATATAGAACATAGAACATAGAAGAATACAGCGCAGTACAGGCCCTTCAGCCCTCGATGTTGCGCCGATCAAAGCCCACCTAACCTACACTAACCCACTATCCTCCATATACCTATCCAATGCCCGCTTAAATACCCATAAAGAGGGAGAGTCCACTACTGCTACTGGCAGGGCATTCCATGAACTTACGACTCGCTGAGTGAAGAACCTACCCCTAACATCAGTCCTATA
This sequence comes from Chiloscyllium punctatum, assembly GCF_047496795.1. NCBI lineage: Eukaryota > Metazoa > Chordata > Chondrichthyes > Orectolobiformes > Hemiscylliidae > Chiloscyllium > Chiloscyllium punctatum. Next base: position 13,255,589 of record NC_092742.1, read on the forward strand.
TCTACCCCCCCTTAATTTAAAGCTATGCCCCCTTGTAATAGCTGACTCCATACGTGGAAAAAGGTTCTCACTGTCAACCCTATCTAACCCCCTAATCATCTTGTGCACCTCTATCAAATCACCCCTAAACCTTCTTTTCTCCAATGAAAACAACCCCAAGTGCCTCAGCCTTTCCTCATAGGATTTTCCTACCATACCAGGCAACATCCTGGTAAACTTCCTCTGCACCCGTTCCAGTGCCTCCACATCCTTCCTATAGTATGGCGACCAAAACTGCACACAATATTCCAGATGCGGCCGCACCAGAGTCTTATACAACTGCAGCATGACCTCAGGACTCCGGAACTCAATTCCTCTACCAATAAAAGCCAGTACGCCATATGCCTTCTTCACTGCACTATTTACCTGGGTGGCAACTTTCAGAGATCTGTGTACATGGACACCAAGATCCCTCTGCTCTTCCACACTACCAAGTAGTCTACCATTAGCACAGTAATCCATCTTTTTATTACTCTTACCAAAGTGAATCACTTCACACTTAGCTACATTGAACTCCATTTGCCACCTTTCTGCCCAGCTCTGCAGCTTCTCTATATCCCGCTGTAACCTGCCACATCCTTCCTCACTGTCTACAACTCCTCCGACTTTCGTATCATCCGCAAACTTGCTCACCCAACCTTCTAACCCTTCCTCCAGGTCATTTATAAAAATGACAAACAGCAATGGTCCCAAAACAGATCCTTGCGGAACACCGCTAGTGACGGCACTCCAAGATGAACCTTTGCCATCAACTACTACCCTCTGTCTTCTTCCAGCCAGCCAATTCCTAATCCAAACCTCCAACTCACCCTCAATGCCATATCTCTGTATTTTCTGCAGTAGCCTACCATGGGGGACCTTATCAAACGCCTTACTAAAATCCATATATACCACATCTACCGCTTTCCCCTCATCTACCTCCTTAGTCACCTTCTCAAAGAATTCAATAAGGTTTGTGAGGCACGACCTGCCCTTCACAAAACCATGCTGACTATCCTTGATCACATCATTCTTATCCAGATGTGCATAAATCCTATCCCTTACAATTCTCTCTAAGACTTTGCCCACAACAGAAGTGAGACTCACTGGCCTATAGTTACTAGGATTATCCCTACTCCCCTTCTTGAACAAGGGAACCACGTTTGCTAGCCTCCAGTCCGCTGGCACTACTCCTGTCGACAAAGAGGACACAAAAATCAAGGCCAATGGCTCTGCAATCTCCTCCCTTGCTTCCCAGAGAATCCTGGGATAAATGCCATCAGGCCCAGGGGACTTATCTATTTTCACCCTTGCCAGAATTTCCAACACCTCTTCTCTACATATCTCAAAGCCATCCATTCTACTTATTCGTGCCTCAGTATTCATATCGACAACAATGTCCTGTTCCTGAGTGAATACTGACGAAAAGTATTCATTCAGCGCCTCCCCAATCTCTTCAGCCTCCACACGCAACTTCCCATTACTATCCTTGATTGGACCTATTCCTTCCCTAGTCATTCTTTTATTCCTAACATACCTATAGAAAGCCTTAGGGTTTTCCCTAATCCTACCAACTAAGCACCTTTCATGTCCCCTCCTTGCTGCTCTTAGCTCTCTCTTCAGGTCCTTCCGGGCTACCTTATAACTCTCAATTGCCCCTATTGAACCTTCACGCCTCATCTTTACAAAGGCCGCCCTCTTCCATTTAACAAGGGATTCCAACTCCTTATTAAACCACGGCTCCCTCACACCACCCTTTCCTCCCTGCCTGATAGGTACGTACTTATCAACGACACTCAATAGTTGCTCCTTGAACAAGTTCCACATATCAATTACGCTCTTGCCTTGGAATCTACTTTTCCAATCCACACATCCTAAGTCATGCCTCAACGCATCATAATTTCCCTGCCCCCAGCTATAACTCTTGCCCTGTAGTACACACTTATCCCTCTCCATCACTAGAGTAAAAATCACCGAATTGTGGTCACTGTCCCCAAAGTGCTCACCTACCCCTAGTTCTAATACCTGGCCTGGTTCGTTACCCAGAACCAAATCCAGTATGGCCTCACCTCTTGTTGGCTTATCTACATATTGTGTCAGGAAACTCTCCTGCACACATTGCACAAACACTGACCCATCTAACGAACTTGAGCTATAGCTTTCCCAATCAATATCAGGAAAGTTAAAGTCTCCCATAACAATCACCCTATTACTGTCACTCTTCTCCTGAATCATCTTCGCAATCCTTTCTTCAACGATTCTAGGACTATTAGGAGGCCTGTAAAAGACTCCTAACTGGGTGACCTCACCTCTCCTATTCCTAACCTCAACCCAAACTACCTCAGATGGCAAATCTTCGTCCATCTTCCTTTCCACCGCTGTAATACTATATGGACTTAATGCAAAGTTTTTTTTTTGCTTTGATTTTTTTAAAAAGAGCAACAGTAATTAGTAATGTGTATTATGATTAAAGCAATAGATAAAGGGAATTTGCGGAAGATATTTTTAGAATTTAAGAATTGGATGCTAAGACTGAAAGTTCGTCTTTTTACTTGCTACTGTTCGACTTTACAGTCAAGTTGCAGTCCATATATTTTTCTCTAGCGATTGAGTTTGGAGCTGGAGGAGTTTGCCAGCTGTCATATCATGGTAGTAAATCATTGAGGAAGTGATCTTTAAAAAGTTATTGATTGATTCTTTCTCTCTCTACCCATCAGAACCAACTTTTAAAAAAAAAATACAAATGCTATAGGAAGGTCAGAAAGTGTGGTGAAAGTGGAGGAGTGTGGCGCTTTTGATAAGGGGTAGCATTACTGCTGTACTTGAGGATATTCTGGGAATACATCCAGTGAAATTATTTGGGTGGAACTGAGAAATAAGAAAGGAATGATCATCTTATTGGGAGTGTATTATAGCCCCCCCTAATAATTGAGAAACAAATTTGTGAGGAGATTTCGGTTATCTGTAAGAATAATAGGGTGATTATGCTAGGGGATTTTAACTTTCCAAGCATAGGCTGGGACTGCCACAGTGTTAAGGGTTTAGATGGAGAGGAATTTGTGTGTACAAGAAAATTTTCTGATTCCGTATGTGGATGTACCTACGAGAGAAGGTGCAAACCTTGACCACCTCTTGGGAAATAGGGCAGGACAAGTGACTGCGGTGTCAGTGGGGGAGCACTTTGGGGCCAGCAACCATAATTCCATTAGTTTTTAAAATAGGATAGACCAGATCTAAAAGTTGAAGTTCTAAATTGGAGAAAGGGCAATTTTGACAGTATTAGGCAAGAACTTTCAAAAGCTGATTGGAGGCAGATGTTCGCAGGTAAAGGGACAGCTGGAAAATGGGAAGCCTTCAGAAATGAGGTAACAAGAATCCAGAGAAAGTATATTCCTGTCAGGGTGAAAGGGAAGGCTGGTAGGTATAGGGAATACTGGACGACTAAAGAAATTGAGGGTTTTGTTAAGAAAAAGAAGGAAGCATATGTAAGATATAGACAGGATAGATTGAGTGAATCCTTAGAGTATAAAGGCAGTAGGAGTATACTTAAGAGGGAAATCAGGAGGACAAAAAGGGGACATGAGATAGCTTTGGCAAATAGGGCTAAGGAGAATCCAAAGAGATTTTGTAACTACCTTAAGTTCCAAAGGGTAACTCGGGAGAGAATAGGGACCCTTAAATCAAGGCAACTTATGTGTGGAGCCTCAAGAGATGGGTAGATACTAAATGAGCATTTTGATATTAGATTAGATTAGATTAGATTAGATTACTTACAGTGTGGAAACAGGCCCTTCGGCCCAACAAATCCACACTGACCCGCCGAAGCGCAACCCACCCATACCCCTACATTTACCCCTTTACCTAACACTACGGGCAATTTAGCATGGCCAATTCACCTGACCTGCACATCTTTCGACTGTGGGAGGAAACCGGAGCACCTGGAGGAAACCCACGCAGACACTGGGAGAACGTGCAAACTCCACACAGTCAGTCGCCCGATTTGGGAATTGAACCCGGGTCTCTAGCGCTGTGAGGCAGCAGTGCTAACCACTGTGCCACCGTGCTGCCCACATTTTGCATCAGGAGAAGGACATGGAAGGTATAGAATGTGGGGGAATAGATGGTGACATCTTGAAAAATGTCCATATTACAGAGGAGGAGGTGCTGTATGTCTTTAAACAGACAGACAGAAATGGATAAATCTCCAGGACCTGATCAGGTTTACCCTTGGATTCTGTGGGAAGTTAGGGAAGTGATTGTTGGGCTCCTTGCTGAGATATTTGTATCATCGATAGTTGCAGGTAAGGTGCCGGAAGACTGGAGGTTGGCTAACATGGTACCCCTATTTTAAGAAAGATGGTAAGGAAAAGCCAGGGAACTCCAGATCAGTGGAGTCTGACGTCAGTGGTGGACAGGTTGTTTGGGGGTGGGGGTCCTGATGGACAGGATGTACATGTATTTGAAAAGGCAAGGACTGATTCAGGATAGTCAGCATAGCTTTGTGCGTGGTAAATCATGTCTCACAAACTTGATTGAGTTTTTTAAAGAAGTAACAAAGATGATTGATGAGGGCAGAGTGGTGGACGTGATCTATATGGACTTCAGTAAGGCGTTTGACAAAGTTCCTCATGGGAGACTGGTTAATCAGGTTAGATCTCACGGAATATAGGGAGAATTAGCCATTTGGATACAGGCTTGGCTCGAAGATAGAAGACCAAGGGTGGTGGTGGAGGTTGTTTTTCAGACTGGAGGCCTGTGACCAGTGGAGTGCCACAAGGATCGGTGCTGTGTCCACTGCTTTCCATTATTTATAAAATTACTTGGATGTGAACATTGGAGATGTAGTTAGTAGGTTTGCCAATTACCCCAAAATTGGAGTTATAGTGTATTGCAAAGAAGGTTACCTCAGTACAAAGGGAACTTGATCAGATGCACCAATGGGCTGATGGATTTTAATTTGGATAAATGTGAGGTGCTGCCTTTTGGGAAAGCAAATCTTAGCAGGACTTATACACTTAATGGTAAGGTCCTAGGGAGTGTTGCTGAACAAAGAGACCTTGGAGTGCAGGTTCATAGCTCCTTGAAAGTAGACTCGCAGGTAGATAGGATAGTGAAGGTGGTGTTTGGTATGCTTTTCTTTATTGGTCAGAGTATAGGAGTTGGAAGGTCATGTTGCGGTTGTACAAGAGATTGGTTAGGCCACTTTTGGAATATTGCATGCAGTTCTGGTCTCCCTCCATTCGGAGATATGTTGTGAAACTTGAAAGGGTACAGAAAAGGTTTACAAAGATGTTGGCACGATTGGAGGATTTGAGATCTAGGGAGAGGCTGAACAAGCTGGGGCTGTATTCCCTGGAGCTTCGGAGGCTGAGGGGTGACCTTATAGAGGTTTATAAAATCACGAGGGTCATGGATAGGAACAATAGACAAGGTCTTTTCCCTGGGGTGGGGGAGTATAGAACTAGAGGGCAGGGGCTTAGGGTGAGAGGGGAAAGATATAAAAGAGACCTAAGAGGCAACTTTTTCACTCCGAGGGTGTTGTGTGTATGGGATGAGCTGCCAGAAGAAGTGGTGGAGCTGGTGCAATTGCAGTATTTAAAAAATATTTGGATGGATATATGAATAGAAACTGTTTGGAGGGATATGGGCCAAGTGCTGGCAAATGGGATTAGATTAGATATCTAATTGGCATGGACGTATTGGACAGAAGGGCCTGGTTCCGTGCTGTACATCTGTTTCTATGTCTCTAACCCCTGGAGTGTACTTGAAAATTCAAATCAGCTATTGTACTTTTTGCTTTAATGTATGCTAAGCCTGACATTAGAAATAGATAGATGGTCAAGTCTGTGTTCAGTTAGCTACTCCTATTTGAGTAGCAGGATATATTTGGTGTTGCACTGTATTTTGCTCTGCCAGGTGAATGATTTATTGTCACTTGCATTTTACAGTAAATAATACTGTAAAATACAAGATAAAATACAATGAAAAGTTTCAACAGTTGCCACAATCCAGTACCATTTTGAACAGGTAAAGAATAAAAGAAAAACTGAAAGATGGTCCTGAGCCAGTTCATCAATGATATCAGTGCTGGCACCCTTCCTCCATCGTCTATGCCAGACCCACCAGTGTAGCAGTTGCCACTCTTTAGGTCTCATTTTTGCGCTACTAGGCCCATCTGGCCAATGGTGGGGCCCGTATTGAACCCAAACCTCCTGCAGCCAGGAGTCCTCAGCTCTGCTGCTATTTTGATGCCAGGTGTCTCAGCACCGGGCACATCAAGCTGCTTCCTTGTCATTGCGAGGAGTCCCCACTCTGGGTTTACTGCAAGTCGGAGTCCCTGGCTCCGTTGCCAGAACAGGTCACTACTGCCACTTTGCCAAGAGTCCAACTTGGAGAAAGTGAGCACTGCAGATGCTGGAGATCAGACATGAAAAATGAGTTGCTGGAAAAGTGGAGCAGGAGAATCGATGTTTCGGGCATAAGCCCTTCTTCAGGAATCATTCCTGAAAACAGAGTCTCCTGCTCCTTTGCTGCCTTACCTGCTGCGCTTTTCCAGTAACACATTTTTCAGCAAGAGTCCAACCTTGGCTGCCTTCCTCCAAGATGTCACCTTGCGGTGCTGCCATATTGATAAGTCCGCTGCTGCCACCTCCAATCACTGGAGGGGCTTTCCCTTTGCTGCCGCCAAACACTGGGAGGACAACCTGCTGCTTCCTCCACCTCCACTTCTGGACACCATGAGGAGCCACCTCCTCCATGACCTCTGACTGCTGGGAGAGGCTGTCATTCCATATGAGGCTCTCTACTGCCTCTCCAATTTCGCTGACTAACCCACCTCAAAAGGCTCTAACGAAAAGAATGTAAGAAGAGTAGCAGAAATAAGAAAGTAAGCAGGACCAGGTGAGCCCCGGGCTCGACCCTCATGCAGCCGTGCTCCTCCTCCGCAAGCGGGACCAGGTGAGCCCTGGGCTCGACCCTCATACAACCATGCTCCTCCGTCACCATCTTGAATCAATTAAGTAAATGGTGTACCAAAGTGATTTATATCTTCACTGTGTAATAACAAGCTTAAAATTATTGCTTTAATTTATTGTTGCAATCTGTTGCTTATTAGCATGCAGGCAGGCATCCTGGGTGGTATAGTGTGTCATCATTCAAATGAGCTCAGTTATGCAAAAGGGAGAATTTAATCCTTACTAATGGTATTTGTTTTCTCGTACCCACTTTCACTACATTTGATTGCATTATGATGAGCCTTGCACTCCAGTGTTTTCACTGCTTTGATTTATCATACTCCTGCGAGTATGCTGGATTAAAAGGTGTACTTAAATCAGTAAATGTTAACTTTGTACACTTTTCTCACTGTACCATTTGTATACTGTTCGAGCTGATATCGTGAGAAGAGTTCAGTGCGCATCAAAATATTGTTTTCAGTCATTACTAGAGACAGACTGTCTTTAATTATACTATATTTTTCTTAAGTGCATTTTTAAAAACAAGTCTATGTTTGCTCAACCTAATGACAAGTGTAGTCTTTTGTTGGAATGATGAAGCCTTGTGAACTAATAATAGTGAGGTTATTCTTGCATTGTGTCCAAGTCTCATGCCAGTGGAGTTGTTTCTTTTCCTAGAAAGTTGATGGTGTCCTTGTGACAAAGACAAGTTTACATCATTAATATTACAAAATAAATAAGGAACAGAGGACTGCATGCAACAGAAGCCTAAATGCTGCAATTCTTTCAAACATAGTTGATAACACAAAATAATGGAATAATCCTTAAAACCTAATCCTAGACTTTATATGAATGTTCTAATTTTTGAAATAGATTTTCGCTTATCTTTGCCCATGTTATGGTTTTGGGCATTGGTTTTTTTTCACCTTTTACAGACAAAATTTAACAGTTGGGTGTTTTGAAGTCTTGTATTTTAAAGTGAAGTGAAATCATGCAAAGTTGGTTTTTGAAAAGAAAGCTTTAGGCATTAGGCATGTGCATTGAAGCTAGAGAAGCAGTTTGCGAAATGTCACAAACAAAGCTACTTTGAATGCAAACCACAGAATTAAATGTTGTATCCAGTGCCCATTAAGCCAGAATGGCCCCTAACCATTTCAGGATATGGCTTCATCAGTCCCACGTGACACTGCAAAGAGGAAAATGGTGTGTTTTTTTATTGACAGGTCCATCATTAAATCATTGAGTAAAGAAGCAGCTCGAGGCGATAGCTTTTGCTGGATGACTCTTGAAAAGTGCCTTCTGTTATGCAGCTGCCTCTTAAAAGCATTTTTAAAGTGAGAAAATTTGACATTGTTATAACTAGAATTTTTAGAAATGGTAAACTGTATTTGTAGTGACAGCATAGTTGCTGTAGTAGCTTTTTTTCAGTGCTGTAGACCAGTTAAATTGTCCTTGTTAGTAATAAACACCAAAAAAAAGAGAAGCTGGAATCTGAAACAACAAAATGCAGCGGGTCAGGCACCATTTGTGAAGCACTGTGTATATTGAGGAGTGGACCCTGATGGAGGTTCACTTCTGATATATTAACTATTCCCAACTCTTGCGCTGATGAGCTTTGACCAGTCTGTCTGGACCTTTTATTCTTTTATATTTGATGATACTAACCTAGTTTTGCCTTTATATTAAACTTTTTCTAGAAGCCTGCCCAATAACTACAATAATGGAATTTAAAGCATTGTCACGTTTAAAAATTAATGAGCTACAATAAAATATTCAGTAAATTCCTGTTTTAAGTTGCCTAATTTAAAGTTGTTCCACTTCATTGTTAATCATTTAACAGGGTCAGTATAAATGGGACATGCATTCACATTTAGCATTGCAGGTTTTGTGTATGATTTGTCATCCGATCTGAATTAGGATGAAGTGATCCAGTCAGCATAATTTTGGATCAACCTTTGTTGATCCCTAAGCGTCTGCCTCATACATGCATTAAAACATAGAAAATAGGAACAGGAAGAGGCCATTTGGCCCATTGTACTCTGCTCTGCCATTCAGTATGGTTGATCCCCTCTCTCACACCGTACTCCCGTCCTCTCCTCATACCCCTTAACAACTTTAGCTTTAGACATCTTTATATCCATCTCTTTCTCAAATATAATTAGTGACTTTTGTATCCACAGCTGCTGTGATAGAGATTTCCACAGGGCCAGCACCCGAATGAAGAAATATTTCCTCAGGTTGTTTTTCAGACTGGAGGCCTGTGACCGGTGGAGTGCCACAAGGATCGGTGCTGGGTCCACCATCATTCGTTATTTATATAAATGATTTGGAAATGAGCATAAGAGATATAGTTAGTAAGTTTATAGATGACATCAAATTGGAGATGTAGTAGACAGTGAAGAAGGTTACCTCAGATTATAAAGGGATCTTGATCAGATGGGCCAGTGGGCTGAGAAGTTGGAGTTTAATTTAGATAACTGTGAAGTACTGCATTTTGGTAAAGTAAATCTTAGCAGAACTTATACAATTAATGGTAAGGTCCATGGGAGTGTTGCTGAACAAAGAGACCTTGGAGTGCAGGTTCATAGCTCCTTGAAAGTGGAGTCGCATGTAGATAGGATAGTGAAGAAGGCGTTTGGTATGCTTTCCTTTATTGGTCAGAGTATTGAGTACAGGAGTTGGGAGGTCATGTTGCAGCTGTACGGAACATTGGTTTTCCACTGTTGGAATATTGCATGCAATTCTGGTCTCCTTCCTATTGGAAAGATGTTGCGAAACATGAAAGGGTTCAGAAAACGTTTACAAGATGTTGCCAGGATTGGAGGATTTGAGCTAGGAGAGATTGAACAGGCTGGGGCTGTTTTCCCTGGAGTGTCGAAGGCTGAAGGTTGACGTTATAGAGGTTTATAAAATTGAGGGGCATAGATAGGATATTATAGACAAAGTCTTTTCCCTGGGGTCGGGGAGTCCAGAACTAGAGGGCATAGATTTAGGCTGAGAGGGGAAAGATAAAAAAAACCTAAGGGGCAACTTTATCATGCAGATCGCGGTATGTGTATGTTCCAAACCCCAAATCAGGGAAAACATTATCCCTCTCTAGTCCTGTTACAATTTTATATATTTAAATGAACCCCCCCCGCCCCCTTCTGTGATAAACCCCAGTAAATACAGGCCCAATCAATTCAATCTCTCCTCATTGGACAAATCAGCCACCCCAGGAATCAATGTGGTGAGCTTTCATTGCATTCCTTTTCTTGGACTAGGAGACCAAAACTGGAATGCACTGCTCTAGGCGTGGTCTAACCAAGGCTTTTTATAGCTGCACTAGACCATTTAGCTCCTGTCCTCAAACTGTTGAACTAAAGTCCAACATACCATTTGTCACCTTAACTGCTTGCTGCATCTGCATGCTTGCTTTTAATGACTTTGTGTAAGGACACCGTGGTCCCTTTATTGTCATTTTAGTAATATTCTGTCGTTCTCCCAAAGTGGTCAGCTACACACTTACACACACCATACTGCATCTGCGATGCATTTGTCATTCAACTTTTCTAAATCACTTTTACATTCTTCTCTCCACTTACTATCCCACTTAGTTTGACATTGCCAGAAAAATTGGAAGTGTTACAATTGATTCCATAAAACAAATCATTGATATGTGTTGTGTCAAACTGGGAGTCAAGTATTCATTGCTGATAGCTACTGGTTGGAACCCAAGAATCACTCATCCACTCTGATAAACAGCACATGTGCTTTGCTTTTGAACACTAACCTCTTGCATGGGACTTTATCAAATACTTTCTGAAAATCCAAAGATGCACAGGTTCTCCCTCATCTATTCTACTAGTACATCAACAGAAAGTTCAGTTGTAAAACGTGATTTCCCTTTCATAGCTCCATACTGACTTTGTTTAATCCTGTTAATGTTTTCTGCGTGAACAGTTATCCCATGCTTTATAACCAACTCCCAACATTTTCACTATCATTGATATTGGGTTAACCAGTTTGTGATTCCATGTGTTTTTTTTAAAAACAGTAGGGTTACATTTTACGAGCTTCAGTACTATTCCACAATCTACAGCATATTGGAATATGACGGTCAGTGCATCCAATAGTTTCTGTGACCACTTCTCTTAGTACCCTAGGAGGTAGATTAGATTTATCAGCTTTGTTTATGAATGCTAAAGTTAAAGGAAACGTTAACTGTGTTTTATACTGTTTTCAAGTTGACTTTCATATTTTAATTTTCTTCTCTTAATCAGCCATGAGTTGAGCTCTAAAATGTTCCCAAATCTCAGCTTGCCGCATTTAATATCAGCATTGAGATTCTTCTTTGGATCTAATATTACTCTTAATTTTTTTTTGTTACATATGTTTGGGCCATTATTCCTGTTGTGTTCTTCGGCCTGAAATGGATGTATAACTGTCACAATGCATGCAATCGTTCTTTAAATATTAGTCTTTCCCATTTTGCCTGTGCTTCCTAAAGATTGAACACCCTTTAGATATGTAATTCCCAATTTTGTTCAGCCTATCTCTACTCCATTTATGCTATTTCCTCCATGTGAGCACCACTTGGAAGAAGCATTTCGACTGGAAAAAGCACAGTGAACTCTGGTTAGGCTATATCAATGTCCATCACCACAAAGGGCACCAATATTTACTGAGCTGGTTGAGTCCTAAAGGTTGCTGTTGCTAAACTGGGTCTTAGACAGGTGGTAATGGAACCACAAGAGAAAAACATGCTTGACATCAACCTTTTCCAATCTGTGTGCTGCAGATGCAGCTGTTGTAACGGTATCAGTATGAATGACCTACACATGGTCCTTTCACACTGAGAGCACCCTTCCTCTTGTTGTGTCGTGCTACCATTGTGCTCAATGTGATAGGCTAACAAATACTGCGAGGGTGTTGGTCCTAACCATGCTTTGATACGGCTTGTATAAATCCCATTTTCCCCAGAATTGGTCCCAGTGCCTATTTATATCCATCCTTCCCACATCATCTCTCCAGTCATACATTCAATCAATCTGTTCTCCCATTTCTGAAATGTAGAAATCTGGGACAGGAGTAGACCATTTGGTCTTTACGTTTGTTCTGCCATTCAGTTTGATCATGGCTAATTATCCCATTCAGTATCCAGTTCTTGTTTTCTCCCTTTAATCCTTTTGTTCCAAAAATCTACGTCTAACTCCTACTTGAAAACAGTCATGTTTGGCCTCAATTACTTTGTGGCAGAAAATTCTACAGACTCATTTACATTCTGGGTGAAGAAATTTCTCCTCATTGCAGTCCTCAATGTTCTAAGGTATCCTTAGACAGTGAACCCTAGTATTGGATTTCCCCTGCCATTGGGAAAATCCTACCTGTTTTTCTCTGTCTAGTCCTGCTGAGGGAGATATTAAATGAGTATTTTGCATAAGCATTTACTGTGGAAAAGGATATGGAAGATATAGACTGTAGGGAAATAGATGGCGATATCTTGCAAAATGTCCATATTACAGAGGAGGAAGTGCTGGATGTCTTGAAATGGGTAAAGGTGGATAAATCCCCAGGACCTAATTAGGCAAAATGGGAAATCTCTGGGAAGCGAGAGAAGTGATTGCTAGGCCTCTTGCTGAGATATTTGTATCATCGATAGTCACAGGTGAGATGCTGGAAGACTGCAGGTTGGCTAACGTGGTGCCACTGTTTAAGAAAGGTGGTAAGGACAAGCCAGGGAACTATAGACCGGTGAGCCTGACGTCGGTGGTGGGCAATTCTTGGAGGAATTCCTGAGGGACAGTATGTACATGTCTTTGGAAAGGCAAGGACTGATCCAGGATAGTGAACATGGCTTTTTGCATGAGAAAGCATGTCTCACAAACTTGATTGAGTTTTTTGAGGAAATAACAAAGAGGACTGAGGGCAGAGCAGTAGATGTGATCTATATGGACTTCAGTAAGGTGTTTGACAAGGTTACCCATGGGAGACTGGTTAGCAAGGTTAGATCTCATAGAATACAGGGAGAACTAGCCATTTGGATACAGAACTGGCTCAAAGGTAGAAGACAGAGGGTGGTGGTGGAGGGTTGTTTTTCAGACTGGAGGCCTGTGACCAGTGGAGTGCCACAAGGATCGGTGCTGGGTTCTCTACTTTTTGTCATTTACATAAATGATTTGGATGCGAGCATAAGAGGTGCAGTTAGTAAGTTTGCAGATGACACCAAAATTGGAGGTGTTGTGGACAGCAAAGAGGGTTACCTCCGATTACAACAGGATCTTGACCCAATGGGCCGAGAAGTAGCAGATGGAGTTTAATTCTGATAAAGGCAAGGTGGCGCATTTTGGGAAAGCAAATCTTAGCAGGACTTATACACTTAATGGTAAGGTCCTAGGGAGTGTTGCTGAACAAAGAGACCTTGGAGTGCAGGTTCATAGATCCTTGAAAGTGCAGTTGCAGGTAGATAGGATAGTGAAGACGGCGTTTGGTATGTTTTCTTTTATTGGTCAGAGTGTTGAGTATAGGAGTCAGGAGGTCATGTTGCGGCTGTATGGGACATTGGTTAGGCCACTGTTGGAATATTGCATGCAATTCTGGTCTCCTTCCTATCGGAAAGATGTTGTGAAATTTGAAAGATTTCAGAAAAGATTTAGAAGGATGGTGCCAGGGTTGGAGGATTTGAACTATAGGGAAAGGCTGAACAGGCTGACGTTGTTTTCCCTGGAGCTTCGGAGGCTGAGGGGTGACCTTAGAGAGGTTTACAAAATTGAGGGGCATGGATAGGATAAATAGACAAAGTCTTTTCCCTGGGGTTGGGGAGTCCAGAACTAGAGAGCCTAGGTTTAGGGTGAGAGGGGAAAGATATAAAAGAGACCTAAGGGGCAACTGTTTCACGCAGAGGGTGGTACATGTATGGAATGAGCTGCCAGAGGAAATGGTGGAGGCTGGTACAATTGCAATATTTGAGACATTTGGATGGGTATGTGAATAGGAAGGATTTGGAGGAATATGGGTCGGCTGCTGGCAGGTGGGACTAGATTGGGTTGGGATATCTGGTCAGCATGGATGGGTTGGACTGAAGGGTCTGTTTCCATGCTGTACATCTCTATGATTCTATTGTTAGAATTTTATGGGTTTGTATGAGATCCCCATTCATTCTTCTAAACTCCAGTGAAATGAATTCTAACTGATCTAGCCCATCTTCATATCTCCGTTCCGCCATCCCAGGAATCTGTCTAGTAACCTTTTTGTTGCAATCATCTCAGAGCCAGGATATTGATTCTCAAATAAAAAAATGAAAACTGCGTGTGATACTTCAGGATTAGTCTCACAAGGTCCTGTATAATTGCAGTAAGCTGTTCCTATACCTGTATTTGAATCCTTTCATGTAAAGACCATCAAATCATTTTCTGCCTTGCTTGTACCTGCATGCTTCAGTGGCCGGTGTACAAGAAGACCCAGAGTCTTGTTGCACTTTCACCTTTTCCAATCTATCGTCATCGAATAATCTGCTGAGTTACTGTTTTTATCGTTATTGGGCGCTGGGAAACGTGGGATCTTAATTCTTTAGCTCCTTGTGTTCTATCTGTCGGATCTCCTCCCTTTTACAACTATGTCAATGGAAGTGATGTGGATCATGATCCCCCTCTCCCCTCCTTGCTCCCCTGCTCTCTCTTCCTCCCTTTTCTCTCTCCCCACCACCCCCTCCCCCCCCCCCCCCCCCCCACCCTTTGCAGCAAATCATTTTTTTTTCTTTATCTTTGATACTTGATGAATAGCAGCGTAAAGGTAGTTTGATTTACGGGGTAAAAGTTTTAATTTTTTTCCTTGATGGAAAAGGTGCTGCAGAACCTAAGTAAATCTTTGACATTGGTTGTATTGGGGAAAATCTGATTTGCCTAAAATTGATTCACTTAAAAGTTTCCCTTTTTTAGGGATACCACAGATATTTCGAGTGAAAACTCGCTGTATTACTGCTTAAAACTAAAGTGCAAAGTACTTATTTTAAAGATTTAAGCAGAGGAGCAAGACTTTCAAGACCTCTGGTGTCTCTATTATATAGGCTTGAAGCATGGTATGTTATCGGGAAACCTCGCAGCCAATTTGTCCACAGCAAGCTCTCTGAAATGCACTACAGCTAGTAACAATGATGTGCAAATTATCTCTTTGTGGGTGTTGATTGAGGGATAACTATTGACCAGACAACAAGGGAAAATTCTATTACTTAAAAAATAGTGTGCATTGGATATAATATTTAGATTTTCACAAGGCATTTTAAAATACCATATATTAAGCTACTTAGTAAAAGGCATTGGAGATAGTATACAGTCGGTTCCGTTATAATGTGTGATTCTTCAACATGAATTGGCTTTAACGCGATTGAAGAATTTAGACTTGTTTGCAGCATGTGAACTTTCCTTATCTGGATTGGCTATAACGTGATTCCAGCCATGCGCGGAACGGTGACTCAGTGGTTAGCACTACTGTCTCTCAGCACCAGGGACCGGGTTCGATTCCAGCCTCGAGCGACTGTCTGGAGTTTGCACATTCTCCCCGTGTCTGCGTGGGTTTCCTCTGGGTGCTCCAGTGTCTGCCCACTGTCCAAGGATTTGCAGCTCCGGTGAATTAGCCATGCTAAATTGTCTATAGTGTTGGGTGCTTTAGTCAGATGGAAATAGGTCTGGGTGGGTGATTCTTTGGAGGGTTGGTGTGGACTTGTTGGGCTGAAGGGCCTGTTTCCACACTGTAGGGAATCTAATCTCATCTGTTTAAATGGCACTGCTATTGTGCGATTTTCTTACAATGCAAGTTCACACAAGAATGAAACTATCGTGTTATATCAGCCGATTGACTTCCTATTAGAAGTGAGTTGTTGGGATAATGGAAAAATTTTCGGAATGACAACTTGCAACTAGTGGTGTACTACAGGGATCAGTGTTGGGGCCACAATTAACTACAATGACTTAGGGTTATAAACAGGTTAAGCAGGTTGGCAAAAACTTGGCACGTAGCATTGCTTTTCCCCAAATTATATACTGTGCACTTTGGCAGGATGAATGGAGTAGCTGAATATTATTGAAATGGAGAAAGACTGCAAAAAGGTACAGAATAAAGGGATTTGGGAGTCCTTGAGGCATAAATCTAAAAAACGCTAGCATTCAAATTCAGGGGTTCAAGGGAAAGCAAATGAAATTTTGGCTTATATAGTAGGTTCTTCTACAACTCTATGTCCTGCATTAAAGAAAAGTCTAGCTTTAAAAACGTTTAAAGTATTGGCCAACGCGTTTCAAACGTTCGCACTTTAGAAACAGCGACCCCAATTTGTTAATTGCATGACAGCAAATTCACGTTCAAGAAACGCACGTTATAACAAAATGATCTATATTTCAAACGGATGGAGTATAAAAATTGGGAGGCCTTGCTAAACCTTTACAAGGCACGAGTCAGACTATAGCTGGAATGTCATTCAATTCCATTACAACAAAAAATGCCCAAATGACACAAATATATTTGGATTTTTAGAAGGCATTTGTTAAGGTACCACAAGTTAGGTGTAAGTAAAAGGCATTGGAGATAGTGTATTAGGATCGATAGGGGATGGACCGACTAATAGACAGTTGTCTTTTACAAAGCACTAGTCAGAATATGTGTGGGATGCCATTCAATAGGATCATGCCTGAGCTAGCATTCCTCATTTCCACTTTCTTACCCTTTTCCCCATAATTCTTAGATTCTTATCAGTAGGTGAATTAACTATCTCAGACTTAAAATATATTTGAGGACTCTGCCTCCACAGCTCTCTGCGGTAATGAGCCTCACAGACTCTTAACCCCCTGAGAGAAGAAATTCCTCCTCCTCTCAATCTTATTTTGATTTGATTTTAATTATTGTCACTTGTAGCAAGGCACAATGAAAAGTGTTGTCTTGCATGCTTTATAGGTAGATTGTACTATTAAAGTGCATCAGGGAACTTATGAGCAATTTTAGGCCCCTTATCTCAGCAAAGGTAAACTGTCCAGAGGGGTCACTCGTGTGATCCATTAACTTATCGGAGTTCAGAAGAGGTAATCCTAAAGAAACATACAAGATTCTTAGGGGAGTTGACAGGTTAGTTGTGGACGGTTAAACGTTTCCACTTGTGGGAGAGTCTAGGACCAATCTCCGGACATAATTTAAAAAAAAAGCGGTTGCCCTTTTAAAACAGACATGAGTGGCAGTTTCTTTGGACATTATGCTGGGTTGTTAAGTACATTCAAGACTGTGATCGATCCCTAATCAGAAAGGGAATCAAAGGTTATTGAAAAGATTTGGAAAGTGGAGTTAAGGATTGCCAGATCGGACATTATCTCATTGAATGACGATGTAGACCATATGTGGAATGATCTGCTTCTGATCCTTCATCTTATGGATTTATATGATAACCTATGTCCACCTGAGAGGGTTGATAGAAAAACTGAAAAGAAATTGTACCATTTACTAGTCAGCTGTACGACAATCAGGAAAAATGAGAAAATGTTAGAAATGGTCAGGTAGCATCCATTAAGAGAGGGAAAGGTTTCAGGTAACCTTAAGAAATAGGAACAGTAGGCCCCTTGAGCATGCTCCACTGTTCAATAGGATCATGGCTGATCTGACATTCCTCATGTCCACTTTCGTGCCCATCCTGACAACTCTTGATTCCCCTGCTAAAAAGAATCTTGCTATCTCAGCCTCAAAATATACATAAGGTTTCCACCCCACGCTCTCTGTGGCTGGGAGTCCCAAAAACACTCAACTCACAAAAGAAATTGCTTCTCAGTCTTAAATTGGCACCCTTTAATTCTGAGATTATGTCTGCTGGTCCTTATCTCTCCCATGAGGGGAGACATCCTCTCAGCATTTACACAGTCAACCCTCTTCAGAATGCTATATGTTTCAATGGGATTACCTCTGATTCATCGAAGTTCCAATAAGTATAGTTCCAATCTGTTTAACCTTTTGATCACAAAAGTATTCCTAGTGAATGACCTCTGAATTGCCTCCAATGAAACAAAATCTTCCCTGAAATCAGGGTACCAAAACTTCTGACCATACTCCAGCTGTGATCTCATCAGTACCTTGCAGTTGCAGTAAAATTTCCTTCCTCTTATATTCCAACAACTTTAAAATAAGGGCCAGTGTTCTGTTCGCCTTTCTGATTACCTGCTGCACCTGTGTGCTAGCTTTCTGCTTTTCGTGCACGAGTGCTCGCAAATCGTTTTTGTATTGTAGTTCTCTGAAGTTTTTCTCTATTTACATGACAGTCTGTTCTTTAGTTATCGGGTTCAAAATGAACAGCATAAATTTTCCGACGTAGTACTTTATTTGCCAACTTTTTGCCTGCTTCACTTATCAATTTCTCTCTAAGCTGTTTTATCCCACTTGCAACCTGTTTTTCCACTTATTTTTGTCATCTGCAAATATGGCTATGATATATTTGCTTCCTTCCTCCAAGTCATAATGATATATATTATTAACAGTTATCCCAGCACTGATCCCGGTGAATGACCTGAAGAGCAGAGTTGAATTGTCTGTCTGTCTGTCACTGGCTAAGGAAGCATTTATTGCTCATTCTTAATCACACTCTTGAACTGACTAGCTTGCTTGAACATTTCAAAGGATAGTTAACAGTCAACACATGGATGTGGATGTGGAGTCACATAGATCAGGCATGGATGGCACATTTCTTTTCCTGAGGCATAATAGTGAACCAAATGGGTTTTTATAGCAGTCAGGTGCTGGAAATCAACTTCTGCTATTCCTGGAGCTCTCACAGAAATTCAAGATTTTAAAATGTTCTTTGAGCTTCCCAATTTACCTGTCTTTTAGGTCCAGGTTGACAAGGCACATGCCAATTTCTTAACTTAATAAAAATGGCATTTTATTGCAAGTAACTTGACTTTAACTACAGGTAAACAATTATAAACTGTCAGCATCTAACTTCTTGAATCCCCTTGTAAACTTCTCCTTTACTTACACTCATGTTGCGTGCTTGTGCAGACAGGGAAAATAATGGGTGTTATGTCAGAGGGAATGTCACTGTTCTGTACTTCCTGTTCAGAGGGTTGCGAAGATAATTATGATTTTTGTGCTGAATACTGCTCTGCAATCTTCCTTCTCGAGATTTTTCATTCCTTTGCTGGAGGCACAGGAAACTGCTGAATCAAAGAATAGTTTTCTGTATCTTAATGTAACGTTTACTGCAGAGAAAATTTTCCTAAGCTGGTGTACGTTTGTAGGCTTGCTTCTCTCTATCTTATGCACAGCCACAAGCTGCTCAGTGAAGTGAATACCAGTCACGTTGGTAGGCAAAATGCCACCTTCATCGATAATGTGGAGGCACTGATATTGGACTGGGGTGGGCAAGGTCAGAAGTCACATAACACCAGGTTATAGTCGAACAGGTTTATTTGAAATCATAAGCTTTGAGAGCACTGCTCCTTCGACAGATGAAGTCACTTCATCTAACAAAGGAGTAGCACTCTCAAAGGTTGAGATTTCAAATAAACCTGTTTGACTATAACCTTGTGTCGTGAAACTTCTGATTCTGCCATTGATACTTCAGTAAGGCGTTTGATAAGGTTTCCCATGGTAGATTGATGAAGAAGGTAAAGTCGCATGGGGTCCAGGGTGTACTAGCCAGATGGATAGAGAACTGGCTGGACAGCAGGCGACAGGAGTAGTGGAAGGGAATTTCTCAAAATGGAGAACTGTAACCAGTGGTCTTCTACATGGATCCGTGTTGGGACCACTGTTGTTTGTGATATACATGAATGATCTGGGTGGAAGTATAGGTGGTCTGATTAGCAAGTTTGCAGGTGACACTAAGATTAGTGGAATAACAGATAGTGAAGGGGACCTTCAGAGAATAGAGTAAACTACAGATAGATTGGAGAGTTGGGTGGAGAAATGGCAAATGGAGTTCAATCCAGGCAAATGCGAGGTGATGCATTTTGCAAGATCCAATTCAAGAGCAAACTATACGGTAAATGGAAGAGCCTGGGAAAAATTTAGACAGAGAGATCCAGGTGTTCAGGTCCATTGTACCCTGAAAGTGGCAACACAGGTCAGTAGAGTGGTCAGGAAGGCAATACGGCATACTTTCCTTCATCGGACAGGGTATTGAGTACAAGAGTTGGCAGGTCATGTTAGTTATATAGAACTTTGGTTCAGCCACATTTGGAATACTTCATACAGTTCTGGTCACCACATTATTAAAAGGATGTGGATGCTTTGGAGATGGTGCAGAGGAGACTCACCAGGATGTTGCCTGGTATGAAGGGCACCAGATGTGAAGAGAGGCTGAGTTGATTAGGATTATTTTCATAAGAAAGGCAGAGGTTGAAGGGGGACCTGATTGAGATCTACAAAGTCATGAGGGGTATAGACAGGGTGGATAGCAAGAAGCGTTTTCCCAGAAGTGGGGAATTCAATTATGAGGGGTCACAAGTTCAAGGTGAGGGGGGAAAAGTTTAAGGGAGATATGCATAGAAAGGTTTTTACACGGGGTCGTGGGTGCCTGGAATGTGTTGCCAGTGGAGGTGGTAGAGCTGTGTGCAATAGTGCCATTTAAGATGTATCTAGACAGATATATGAATGGGCAGGGAGCAGAGAGATACAGATCCTTAGAAAATAGGTGACAGGTTTAGATAGAGGATCTGGATTGGCGCAGGCTTAGAGGGCTGAAGGGCCTGTTCATGTGCTGTAATTTTCTTTGTTCTTTGATAGCTGGTTACTTGTCCATAGACCAATCAGCTAGGTGTTGCTAGCCAAAGCTTTATTTGTACACAGCTCCTGGGATCCAAGTTCACTTCAATTACTGCAGCAATGATGTTTGCCATGAGTCTGGTTATTTGCTTCTAAAATATATAGCAATTCTTCAAAATCCTTTATTTTAAAACTGTTCTTTTCGCATTTCCCTTCATAATGAAAAGTGCAGAAAAATAAAAAATGCAGCCTTCGTGGACACCAGCTTTGAATTCACATTTTATTAACCAGCTGGTAGGAGATTAACCTGTTACCAGAGGATTTCCTGTACCTCTGGATTGCTGGTGCAATGGCATTACCACTATGCTGTCGTCATCTTTAAACATTCATTACATATTCTGTTTGTGCCCGTGACTCAGTTCATTTACAAAGCGTAATAGTGAATGTAAGTTATCAAGGCAAAACATTAACTGCTTCAGAGCAAAGCGTTATATCATTTGCATATGTGCAACTTACAACAAAGGTGATTGAGTCCTAATTTAAGAAGGAAATATTGTCTGGTTTTTCTCCTATCAAGCCAATCACAACGCTGCTCCTACTGAAATTGATTCATGCAGTTCAAGCAAATGAACTGATCTTCTGATCTTCTTCACATTTGAAAGTCTTGATGCTTTGGCAGCTTTGCAAACTGATCTCCTGATAGTGCAACTGTGTGATTAAAGATACAGCTGCTGTCCTCCAAGATACTTGGTTTGTTTAGCTCTTTAAGCAAGATAAAGTATTCTGAGCAATAAATTTTAAGGCAAGAGGAACGGAGTTTGTTATAATTTCATAACTTTTTTTTTATAAATGAAGAAATTGGGCAGCCATGTCCAGCAATCTGGTACAGGGCTCTGAATACAGAGAAACCGGTTTAAATCACAGCCTTGGCTGTCATTTGAACTTGCCTGCCTGGTGAAGCTTCTGCATTGTCAGACTTCTACTAGTGCTACCCCTAGGGGGTAGGAAGCATCACCTTGCCTTGTAGAAAAAACACCTTTTGCCAAATGTGTGGATTGATAGTTCTCGCTCTTGCCAATTTGCATGGGTTTGATCTTGTGGCTGTTTTTTAAGATTAGATTACATTACATTACAATGTGGAAACAGGCCCTTCGGCCCAACAAGTTCACACCGACCCACCGAAGTGCAACCCACCCATACCCCTACATTTACCCCTCACCTAACACTATGGGCACTTTAGCATGGCCAATTCACCTGACCTGCACATCTTTGGACTGTGGGAGGAAAACGGAGCACCCGGAGGAAACCGGCGCAGACACGGGGAGAACGTGCAAACTCCACACAGTCAGTCGCCTGAGGCGGGAATTGAACCCGGGTCTCCGGCACTGTGAGGCAGCAGTGCTAACCACTGTGCCAGTTTGTATCTGAGATTTAGTAAAGATCAGTTGCAAGGTCACTTTACAACAGAAGTATTCATAGGCTCTTGAATCTAGATTTATTTTGTTTTTCTAATTGTGTATGAGGAGGACATATTGCTCCTAGCTTTGATTAGTTATAGAATCTCAACAATGCTGTGTTGGTGATGGTTCAGCTATGTTGGGGCCCTATGCACAAGTATACTAAGTGTATGGGTTGCATCTTTGAGTTCAGCAGCAATAAGATCATTGGTCCCCTCTCTGTAATTGGAGCCTTTATGTCTGTCAGAAATACTTACACTATAGACTTTTTTTGTGCTCCTAATTTACGTAGCTCTTATCATTGTTTTGTGAAAATCAGTGGGTTCTTAAAAGAATGAAAATCATGTTTCATGCAATTTAATCGCTGCCAAAGGCGATTGGTTTTGCAGTATGTCATTTTATTACCTTTGCTCTGATTTCTTCTGTTGCTGACAGTAAAGTTCTCTTGCAAGTTACAAACTCAAACATACAACATGTTTTTTTCATGAAAACAAAGTTGAAGTTTAGATCTAATATTCCCCCCCCCCAAAAAAAAACACAAACTCTAAGAAATATTAGGGCTATTTGGAAAGTGTGGCAACAAACTGTATAGTAAAAAAAAGTTCACTCGTTGATGATGCCAGCTATGCTGCCTTTCAAAAGGTAAACTGGGAATGAGATTGCTGAGACATGCACAAGAAGGCTGTTTTCAGTGGAAATGTGAAAATAATTATTCCAACTTCATTTTATGTATTATTTTGTATTTGCAAGAGCAGAGGATGTCTGTGTTGCTGTTTTTCTGTCTGCTTTAAATGCAATGAAAAGCCTGACATTCACTGCTTTTCACAAGTAAATAAATATTGGCTGTTGAAGCAAATTGACTGGAATAGATATACCATTGTAAGTTTCTTCATCTATAAAGTACAACTACGTTGATTTGATTTCACTAGTCTGCACAAATAATCATAGAGATGTATAGCACAGAAACAGACCCTTCTGTCCAACTCGTCCATGCTGACCAGATATCCCAACCCGATCTAGTCCCACCTGCCAGCACCTGGCCCATATCCCTCCAAACCCTTCCTATTCATATACCCATCCAGATGCCTTTCAAATGTTGTAATTGTACCAGCCTTCACCACATCCTGTGGCAGCTCATTCCATACACATACTACCCTCTGTGGAAAAAGTTGCCCCTTAGGTGTCTCTCATATCTTTCCCCCTCACCCTAAACCTATGCCCTCTAGTTCTGGACTCCCCCATCCCAGGGAAAAGACTGCCTATTTACCCTATACAGCACTTCACCTTTATCTAAATTAAACTCCATCTGCTACTCCTCAGCCCATTGGCCCATCTGATCAAACCTGGAGTTAGTTGACTTTAAATGCTCCCAGTTTCACAAAACATGTTTATCTTTGTTATATGGCACTTGCCAAGATTTAACTTGAAGGAGAGAGAGGTTTCTCATGGGTGTATTAAATTATGAAGGTTGCAGGATGTGACCAATATTTTCTTTCTTTCAACAGAGTATTGGGAAAGGCTCCTTATGGTGTATAGACCCAGAGTACAGACAAAACCTCATTCAGGCTTTGAAAAAGACACCCTACCATCCTTATTCTCATGTTTTTAACACGCCTCCCACTTCCCCACGAGGATATCAAAGGTAAGCATCTGTGTGCTGTTGCATTTATTCAGACATCATTTATCTGCGTTAATGACTATGAATTGGGCATGCATTGCTTGAGGAGTGGAACAGGAGGGCTGGAGACCGAAAATGTTTGTTTAAGCCTATGTCATTGTGTAAGTAAGAAATCAGAGGTTAAAGCTTCCCTGTAGTGATTTTGAGTTTCAGTCAGCAGCTATGTGGAGCTCTGAGGGGAAGTGTACTGTCTTGTTGCAGAGTTAAATCACATTCCAGCACATGCCTAGACCATCAATTGTCAAAAGAGAGATTGGGCGGAACAGCTGAGCTGAGAAGGAAACTGCCATGCATCTGCTTCGCTAGGTGATTAGCATGATGGTAGCCATGGAAGCCGGAACGTTGCCATGGCAGCACATAGCTGAGACAGGTGCAGTTGCATCACGAGTTCTATTTTGTTGCCTGGCAAATGGACAGGCTGTTAGCATGTGGAATTACACAGTTGCCTTGACAACACTTTCTCCAAAGTGGCTCCAGTTGGCTTCCAGCCATTTTTTTTGTTGTTGCAAGTGTGTGTGTGTTATACCTGCTTTTTTACCCCTCCCCTCCTGTCTTAAATATCCACAGGAGCGTACTTCATCTGAGATGACAACTCGAGGTCAGCTAGCTCTAGGAGATTAAAACAAAATGGGACTCAGTGAAGCGACAGAGTAATCTAGGGGAGAAAAAAAAGCTTGTAAAGCCAGAGTGCCTGTGATGTATGTGTAGTCAAACCCTAACCACCGAATACAAAAGGTCCTTGTGGTATATTGCATTTGACATTGCAGGTTTTTATGCTTCTGTGAAGCAGTGGAAGCATTAATCTTTTCTTAACAATTTTGTTCTGCAAGCAAATGTGCCTTTTGCCCATTTCTCAAAATCTTAAGCCTTTGGAATGTTGGGAGCTTAAATGAGTCGAAATAATTTTTTTAGCATTAATCTGTCTTCCATAATTAATGAGCCAAAGTGGGGAGGAGAGAGATATGCCTTTAAGGATTCTGATCACTTCTTTTGGGTGTCAATTTGCAGCAAATTGGCCTATTTATAAATAAGCACACATTTGAGTATCCTATCTTTTGCATGTATTTGATTGAAAAAGTGTGAACAGTGAATCTGTGCCTCTGTAGCTTGCTTAAGAGTGATATTACTAAAGCAGCTGGCAACCCTTTTTAACTGTTCTGGCGAGTTTTATTTATTTCCATCCTGATTTTAGTCTCTCAAAATGGTACAGACCACTTGAAGTCAGCTGAAGTTTGATATCTTTAATGACTTGTTTGCAGTATTGTAGACAGGAACAAGTAAACATTAGAAGTTTAGGGAAATTTTTTCCAAGACTTATTCTGGGGAAGATGACATCTTTGGAAGCAATGTCAGTTCCTATATTTAACTATTGTACTGCTGTAAATTAGTTTAACCCTATAGAACCACTGTTCTCTGGTCACAGTATGCATTTGCATCAATGCTCATTACTTAAGATGGTTTACTTCGGTGATAGAACTCTTAATTGAGCAGCGACTGCTCAGCATTAATAGTCGTTGTGATTATAGAAGCGCACAGCACAGAGACTATTCAATCCATCATGCTTTTGCTGGCTCCTTTGAACGTTTTCTGTAACCAGATGACGTTGTTTTCATGCTGCACATGTTCCTTTTATTCCATGGACACTCACTTTGTGATCAAGCCACCGTCACACTTTACCAAACACCTTTTGGAAGTCTGAGTACACATTCTAAACTTGTGGTGTAGTGGTCACTATCTCTGAGCCAGATGCCAAGTTCAAGTCCCACCTTGCTTCAGAGGTGTATAATAATATATCTGGACAATTTAATTAGAAAATATCTACATTCATTGCATGACCTACTGAGCTTCTTTGATTCCATGTATATCAGCATATTGATTTGAAGATCACCTTAGCTTTCGGGTGTTTGCACCACAGTAATGGGGATGGAAGATTAGAATCCTTCACACAATAAGTAACATCCTAACATTTTAACTCTTGAGACCATCTAAAGAGTTTTAACACTCTGCAGTCAAGTGAGGTTGAATTGCTTAAGATTATATTCACTGGAGATTCAGAAGAATAAAGGAGGATTTAATAGAAATCTGTAAAATTCCAACCATACAAGATTAGGTAGAAATTGGAAGGATGTTCCCCATGGCAGGAGAGCCCAGAACAGAGATCAGTCTAATGAAACTGGATAGACTGTTTAAGACTGAGATGAAGAGAAATTTCTTCTCTGCCACAGAAAGTGCTTGAGGCCATAACATTTATATTTTCAAGAAGTTGGATATACTTTTAGGACTAAAGGCACCAAAAGGTATGGGAGTAGACAGGAACAGGGTACTGAGTTAGATGATCAGCCATGATTATACGGAGTGGCAGAGCTGGTTCAAAGAGCCACATAACCACCTCCTCTTCATTTCTATGTTTCTTAAACTTCTTTGACTAAGTTTTGACTTCCCAATTATTTTTCAACTTGATGTGTTAATTTATGATTTTTGTTTACATTCTCTTTCTTATCAAGGGGGAAGCTTATTATATTGTTTCTTCTTAAGGAATGTCAGTTTAGTGTCCATATTGTGACATCCTTAAATACTGAGCAGGGAAATGAAGTGTCCCCAGCAGTGAGATTGATGCAGTCTGTTCCACAGTTTGGAACTTGTGGCCATGACTGCATTTGGGGTCATCTATCATCTTGCACTTGTTGAACACATGACTACGTTGTTCATTTAGATTGGTTGAGTGCTGCCCACTGTCTTCAAAGGACAGCAAAGCCCCTTGTGGTTGGTAAGTGACGAGGTGCTGACTTTTAAAGTTAAAACTTTAAAATTTAAGTTTTACAATTACCTGGCTTGCATGAACATTATTGTTGTTTCCAGAATGGCGGGTGTAATTTTTCCATTGGCTTTTCAAGTCTTTGAATAGGCTAAATGTGTTGTAGGAACAGAAGTTGGTTTCATTAGGCCCAAAATGAAAAGGTTAAGTTTATATGTAATCAACACGAGGCTTTACTTAACTGTTACTTTCGAATTGGGGCTTTCACATTTACATATTACAGATAATTGTTACACCTTCCTGAACTTTCTATAGTCAAACATTCTACTACATTGCATTTATTGAATAATGAAAATTCTGAAGGGATTTGATGACAAATGTCTAATTTCGTAAAGAGTACAAGTTAATTCAATCTCAACTTCTACCTGCAGAAACTCAGGCAAAGATTTTCTATTTCTGCTTTTGCCATGCCATGATATTCTCCCATTGCTTTAGTAATTGGTAAATGATGGATTGGCAATTGTTGAAGATAAAAACCACCTCCAGAGTTGGATCTCCCTGTTGATTGCATGGCCACTTTGGTACTTCTGGATTATCTCAGTAATGAGGATGAGGTCTGGGACCTTGGATTCATCAAGAAAATAAGTTTTGAGAAGATTTATAGCTCAGCTTGAGGTTCTTGATGTAGGTTTGCTCACTAAGCTGCAAGGTTTGTTTTCAGATGTTTTGTCGCCGTACTAGGTAACATCATCAGTGAGCCTCTGGTGAAACACTGTTGGTATGGCCTGCTTTCTATTTGTGTTTAGGTTTCCTTGGGTTGGTGACGTCATTTCTGGTTCTTTTTCTCAGGGGATAGTAAATGGGTTCCCAGTCAATGAGTTTGTTGATTGAGTTCCGGTTGGAATGCCATGCCTCCAGTAATTCCCTTCCACATGTCTGGCTTGTCCCAGGATGGATGTGTTGTCCCAATTGAAGTAGTGTCCTTCATCTGTATGTAAAGATACTAGTGAGAGTGGGTCATGTCTTTTTGTGGCTAGTTCATGTTCATGTATCCTGGTGGCTAGTTTTCTGCCTGTTTGTCCAATGTAGTGTTTGTCCACTGTTCTTGCAAGGTATTTTGTAAATGACATCCGTTTTGCTTGTTGTTTGTATAGGGTCCTTCAAGTTCATTAGCTGCTGTTTTAGTGTGTTAGTGGGTTTGTGGGCTACCACAACACCCCACCAACACACTTAAAACAACAGCTAATGAACTTGAAGGACCCTATACAGACAATGAGTAAAACTAGTGTCATTTACAAAATACCTTGCAAGAACAGTGGACAAACACTACATTGGACAAACAGGCAGAAAACTAGCCCAGGATACATGAACATCAACTAGCCACAAAAAGACATGACCCACTCTCGCTAGTATCTTTACAAACAGATGAGGAAGAACATCACTTCTACTGGGACAACACACCCATCCTAGGACAAACCAAACACACAGACACGAGATTTCCTTGAAGCATGGCATTCCAACCAGAACTCTATCAATAAGCACATTGACTGGGATCCCATTTACTACCCTCTGAGCAAAGAAAAACATGAAATCATGTCACCTCAGGAAATACCATCACCAACCCAAGGAAACCTAAACACAAATAAAAAGCAGGCCATACCAGCAGTGTTTCACTGGAGGCTCACTTCTAATGTTACCTAGTATGGTGACAAAACATCTGAAAACAAACCTTCGAGCTCAGTGAGCAAACTTGCATCCACAATGTACTTTCTCCAAGATCAAGGAGTCATGGAGATAGTCCTCCATTCTTGAGAATGGTGCAGACAGTACTCTGGCCTTTAAAACTTTTAATTTTTCACTATTAACGTGTTTATCAAAGCTTGTTCTGGTTCTGTTTTTTTCTGTGGTCCTTGTTTGGGACGAGATGAGGATTTGTTGTTCTTGAACTCTGTCAGAATCTTTGCAGGACTAGTCCATTCACAGATGATTTCTTTATTAATTGTTCGAAGTGTCTCAAAAGGCATGAAAATTCAATATTAATTAACATCTTTGTGTGATAGTCAGATTATTGTAAAATTGTGCTGCCATTAATGACTGAACTGTAGCTTTGCATATCAATGTGAAGTTGGCTACGATCTTTCAAAACTTAAACATCGAAAATACAAGCAGAAGTAGAGTATTTTGACCTGTTCCTCCATTCACCTTGATTATAGATGATCTTCTACATCATTGCTATACTGCTATGGTCTCTCCATATCTCTTGAGACATTTAGTTTCGAGAAATCTGTTTATTTCTAAATATATTCAAGTGATTTTGCCATAACAGCCGCCTTTTGTAGAGCAGTCCACAAATTCACTCCCCTCAGCGTGATGAAATTCCTCCTTATGGCAGGCCAAAGTATCCTAGGGTTAATCGGGTGGCTATTTATGTGGAGTTTTCACATTCTCCCCATGTCAGCGTGGGTTTCTTCTGGGTGCTCCAGTTTCCTCCCACACTCCAAAGATGTGCAGGTAGGGTGGATTGACCATGTTAAATTGCCCATAGTGTTAGGTGCATTAGTCAGAGGGAAATGGGTCTGGGTGGGTTAATCTACAGAAGGTCAGTGTGGACTTGTTAGGCCAAGTGGCCTGTTTCCACACTGTAGGTAATCTAATCTAATCCTGAAGCTATAAACCCCTTGTTCTGGGCTCCTAGCAAAAGGAAACCACAACCACAGTATGCCCAGCCCTGCCAGACTTTCAACATTTCCATGAGATTCACTCCTCATCTTCTAAACTCCATTGAATCAACCAAACGTCGTCCTAGAACAAACCTACCCTCCCAGGGATCAATCTGGCAAACTTTCACTGCACTCGCCTAATAGAAACTGTATATTTTCTTAGATGAGGTCAAAACTACATACTGTACTACAGATGTGGTCTCGCCAAAGCCCTCGTTAAATGTTTTTGCTCCTGTACTTGTATTTATTCCTATTTCCTGTCATTTGTTAGTAAATTCAGTATGTGAATGAAACACGACTGTTATTTGTCCTATTTAAGTTCTAGTCATGTCTCTTAACTGTTTGTTCAAAAGTCTTTAAGTATTTTGATATTTCATGAAGCCATTTTGCTTGAGAGCCACCAAGCAATCTCATCAGAAATTTAGCGAAATAATCTTGACCCAAATTGTCAAGAATGTCGAACTCACTACCACAAGAAATGTTGAAACGACTTGTGTATTTAAAGGCTGACTAGACAAGTATATGAGGGAGAAAGTTATTGAGGATGTTAAAGGAGAATTCAGGAAAATAAATTATGGATTGAAGTGAGGAAAGATGGAAGGAAGCTCAAATGGAGGACAGATGGTTGCATTGACTGTTTTGGTTGAAAAGTCTGTTTGATTTGGATATCTTAGACAATGTAGGTGTGCAATCATGTTGTCTGAAACTATCACAATAAAGGTGGGTGTGTCCAGATATAGTTTTGAAAAATATACTCTTGCACACCTGGTGTCTCACCATAAGCTTGTTCACACTTGGACACCTCTTAGCAAATTGTACTTTACCACATATAAATTTGTTCACTGCATTCACCATCATTCGTTTCCATCATGTATGGTAACCATAATTCCTTTTTTAATTGTTAAAATTAACATTATAACACTTAAATCAGTTTACGTTTTTAGAGTTGTCAATCAACAACAGTGTGGGAATAACTAAGCTCAAGCTTCAACCTGACAGCAGCCTGCAATTGCAGTAACTTGAAATTGAATAATGGTTCTCAGACAACAGTTATCACTGGTTTAGATTTCAGTCATTATAGAGAGCTATAAATTAATTTTGAACTATACGTTTTAGAGAAGAATTGTATTGGTTAATTTGCACAGCTGTAATGCTTTTCATTTGAGAACCATAAGTAAATGGATCCATTTAATTGGGGATCATTACAGCAAGTATTAGAAAATACAGCACAGGAGCAATGCAGTCAACAACCCTTGTCAAATGAATATGCATATGTTCGGCTCATTAGGGAAGAAGGGAAAAAAAAAGTCAGTGTAACTCTTAAAAACCCTTGGGATCTATACTTGAACTTTTACAAAGCTCACTTGTTACTGTGGAATTTTCTTGAAATCCCATAAACAAGGGAACTGTCTTTTTTTTTGGTTTTTTTCATGATTTGTTTTAGCAAGCGTTTGAATTATTAACTTGAACCTGTACTTATTTCATGTTAACTTTGCACTTGAAGGTGTGGGTGAATTCAGTTATCATTACAAAAGCTCTGACTTTGAGGTAGTAGAAAGGAGAATCAAGGGCTTCTTCATGCTTATCTTTTGGCTTTTTTATTTGAGCATGTGGTTTATTTTCACTGATCTTAATGTCCCATGCTTTTCCTTAATTTGCTTTGCTGTCCTTCACTCCATTCAGTCACGCAGGTCTTCAGATTAATATGTATTTGTGTGTGTACATGTAAGGAAGTGTAAAGAAATGACACTGGGACATAATGTTTGGAAAGATTGCAACTTATTCTTTAAATTCCATGCTGCACTATTGGGAAGGAAGAAGCTAAAAGGCGTTTGGACAAGATGTTAAAATACTGATGAATATCTGGACTTCTAGAAGGCTTTCAGTAAGGTGCTGCAAAGGAGGCTGCTGAGTAAGATAAGGGCCCGTAATATTAAAGGCAAGGTACGAGCATGGATAGAAGATTGGCTGTCTGGAAGAAGGCAGGGAGTGGGGATATAAGGGTGCTTCTCAGAATGGGAGCCAATGTTTAGTAGTTCCACAAGGGTCAGTGATAGAACCATAAATTTTCACTTTATACATGAATGATTTGAATGAAGGAACTGAGGACATTGTGGCTAAGTTTGCAGATGGTACAAGGATAGGGAAAGGGGAAGGTAGCATTGAGGAAGCAGGGATCCTGCAGAAAGATTTAGGTTGGGAGAGTGGGGAAAGAAGTGGCAGATGAAATATAGTAGAGAAAGTGTGAGGTCATGCACATCAGCAGGAAGAGTAGAGGCAGACTATTTTCTAAACAGGGAGATAATTTAAAGTGTAAAATGTAAAGGGACTTGGGAGTCTTTTCATCCTTCCTGAGGTATTGATCCATGATTCTGTTAAGGTTAACTTGCAGGTTGAGTCAGTAGTCAGGGAGGCAAATGTAATGTTGTCGTTCATCTTGAGAGATGTGAGGGGAACGGATAGGGTAAATACAAGGTCTTTTCTGTGGGTGGGGGAGTCCAGAACTAGAAGGCACAGGTTTAGGGTGAGGGGAGAAGATTTAAAAGGGACCGAAGGAGCAACTTCTTCACACAGCGTGGAATTTGTCTGGAATTAGCTGCCAGATGAAGTGGTAGAGGCTGGTACAACTACTACATTTCAAAGAGTGTGGAGCTGGAAAAGCACAGCAGGTCAGGCAGCATCCGAGGAGCAGGAGAGTTGACGTTTCGAACATGAACTCCCCTTCAGGAATAGGGGTGGCCAAGGGGGATGGGGCTTTGGGAAAGGTAGCTGGGAATATGGTAGTTAGATGAAGGTGGACAGTAATGGTGATAGGTTGGAC
The DNA here is from genome assembly GCF_047496795.1 of Chiloscyllium punctatum. Taxonomy (NCBI): domain Eukaryota; kingdom Metazoa; phylum Chordata; class Chondrichthyes; order Orectolobiformes; family Hemiscylliidae; genus Chiloscyllium; species Chiloscyllium punctatum. The sequence goes on from NC_092742.1 coordinate 13,287,698, forward strand.
AGGAAGATAGAATGGATAGGTGGGAAGGGAGATGCCGAGTTAGAGGATTCAAACTGGGGTAAGTTGGAGGCAGTTGGGGATAGTTATTCCTCTGCTGCCTGATTCCAGCACCACACTTTTCAGCTCTGATCTCCAGCATCTTCAGTGCTCACTTTCTCTCAATTACAACATTTAAAGGGCATTTGGATGGGAAGAGTGTACAGGGATGTGGACCAACTGCTGGCAGATAGGACTAGATTAATTTAGGATATCTGGTTGGTCTGGGCAAATTGGACTGAAGGGATATCTCTCTGACAAAAATATAAAAGCATGGATGTACCTCTGATGCTTTATAAGGCTCTGGTCACACTAGATTTAGAATATTGTGAGCAAGTTTGGGCCCAATACCTCAGGAAGGATGTATTTGCCCTGGAGCGGATCCAGAGGAGGTTCATGAGAATGATTCCAGTAATGAAAGGCTTAACATATGAGGAACTCTGGGACAATACTCAATGGACTTTGACAGGATGAGGGGGGATCTCACTGAAACCTGCAGAATATCGAACGGCCTGGACAAATTGCACATTGGGAAGGTCTTTCCATTGGCAGGAGAGACGAGGACCTGAGGGCGCAGCCTAAGAGTAAAGGGAAGACCCTTTAGAACAGAGATAAAGGGGAACTTCTTTAGCCAGAGAGCAGTGAATTTGTGGAATTCATTGTCATAGAAGGCTGAGGAGGTCAGGTTGTTGAATATAATTAAAACAGAAAGTTAAGTTCTTAATTGCCAAGAGGATCAAAGTTGCAGGGAAAAAGGGTTTGAAAAACCTGTCAGCCATCATTTAATGGTGAAGCAGACTCAATGGGCCAAATGGTATCATTTCTGCTTCTATTGAGCCAATATGTCTGGTAATTTATAGAATGTAAAAAAATCCCAGTGCACTATTTGTGGAAAAGCAGGCTTGTTTTTATCAAGTGTTTTTAAAACGCATTATTGAATCCCTGGTGCTGTTTATTGTTATGTTTTGTCATAAGGCCGACCACATTACACCAATTAAAGCACGAATGTATTCTTTAATGAAAATGAAAGCATGAATCCCAAGAATAATTGATAAGTAATTTAATACTGGGTAATTTCATAAGCATTGCTATGTTGGGTATTTAGAGTTAGCAGGTCTCCAGCATGGAGACAGACCCTTTGGTCCATGCCAACCAAAACCCCATTTCCCTGCACTTGCCCATATCCTTCTCATCCTTTCCAACCATGTATTTATCCAAATGCCTTTTAAATGTTGTTAATGTACCTGCCTCAATCACTTCCACTGGAAGTTCATTCCATTTGCATACCACCCTCTGTGTAAAAAAAGTTGCTCCTCAGGTTCCCTTTTATTCATTCCCCTTTCACCTTAAACTGATGCCCTCCCGTCCTCGATTCCCTAACCCTGGGAAAAAGACTGAGTGCATTCACCCTATCCATGCCTCTCATGATCTAGATCCCCCCCTCAGTCTCCTACACTCCAGAAGAAGTTCCTAGCTTGTCCAATGTCTCCCTATAACTCAGGCCATTGAGTCTAGGCAACATCCTTGTAAACCTCTTATGCACTCTTTCCAGTTTAATAACGTCCTTCCTATAACAAGGTGACAAAAACTGAACACACTAATTCCAAGTGCGGCCTCACCAACATCCTGTACAACTACAACATAACTTCCCAAGTTCTGTACTCAATGCCTTGACTGATGAAGGCCTTCCACCCTACAAACCTTCGCATCAACCAAATCATCCACCGACATTTCCGCCACCTCCAAAAAGACCCCACCACCAGGGATATATTTCCCTCCCCACCCCTTTCCGCCTTCCGCAAAGACCGTTCCCTCCGTGACTACCTGGTCAGGTCCACACCCCCCTATGACCCACCCTCCCATTCTGGTACTTTCCCCTGCCACCGCAGGAACTGTAAAACCTGCGCCCACACCACCTCCCTCACCTCTATCCAAGGCCCTAAAGGAGCCTTCCACATCCATCAAAGTTTCACCTGCACATCCACTAATATCATTTATTGTATCCGTTGCTCCCGATGTGGTCTCCTCTACATTGGGGAGACTGGGCGCCTCCTAGCAGAGCGCTTTAGGGAACATCTCCGAGACACCCGCACCAATCAACCAAACTGCCCCGTGGCCCAACATTTCAACTCCCCCTCCCACTCTGCCGAGGACATGGAGGTCCTGGGCCTCCTTCACCGCCGCTCCCTCACCACCAGACGCCTGGAGGAAGAACGCCTCATCTTCCGCCTCGGAACACTTCAACCCCAGGGCATCAATGTAGACTTCAACAGCTTCCTCATTTCCCCTTTCCCCCACCTCATCCTAGTTTCAAACTTGCAGCTCAGTTACTGTCTCCTTGACTTGTCCGACCTGCCTATCTTCTTTTCCACCTATCCACTCCACCCTCTCCTCCTTGACCTATCACCTTCATCTCCTCCCCCACTCACCCATTGTACTCTATGCTACTCTCTCCCCACCCCCACCCTCCTCTAGCTTATATCTCCATGCTTCAGGCTCACTGCCTTTATTCCTGATGAAGGGCTTTTGCCCGAAACGTCGATTTCGCTGCTTGTTGGATGCTGCCTGAACTGCTGTGCTCTTCCAGCACCACTAATCCAGTATTTGGTTTTCAGCATCTGCAGTCATTGTTTTTACCTTGATGAAGGCCAGTGTGCCAAAAGCTGCCTTCACTGCCCTGTCTACCTGTGACTCCACCTTTAGAGAATTGTGAACCTCTACTCCAGGATCCCTCTACTCCATTAATGTTGTACCATTCACCATGAAACTCCTACCTTGATTGGACTTTTCAAAATGCAAGACCTCACACTTAGCTATATTAAGCTCCATCAGCCATTTCTTTGCCCACTTCCCCAGCTGATCAAGGTCCTACTGCGATTTCTGATAACCTTCCTTGCTGTCCGCTGTACAGCCTATTTTAGTGTCATCAGTGAAGTTACTAATCTTGCCTTGTATATTCTCATCCAAATCATTGCTATAGATTAGAAACAGAAATGGGCCCAATACTGATCACTGTGGCACGCCACTAGTCACAGGCCTGCAGTCCGACAGGCATCCTTCTACTGTTACCGTCTGCTTCCTGCCATCAAGCTGGTTTTGTATCCAATTTACCTGCTCCCCCTGGATTTCATGCGATCTAACCTTCCAGAGCAGTCTACTGTTACTACATGGGGCAAACTCTGCTGCTTAATTTAAACCAGTAGCACAAAAGATTTATCTTGTGCAATAATCTGTGAAAGTTTGAGAGACCGAGAATTATTTAAGGCAAAAATTAGCAACTTTATTTCTTAAAGTATGACAGAGAATAATTAACTAACAACTATTTACAACTCCTTCCTCTAACCTATCTTTTACCTTCCCTTCTATAATACTAGTCCAATTAAGATTCACCAAAAATTCGTTTTCAAATCCAGCCAGCTGTCAAATCTTCTATTTGGATCTTTGTGTCGTCTTTTCTTCTTGGGGACCGTGCTTCACAGGTCACAGATCGATAAAGGTACCTTGAAGAGAGCTATTCTTCGGACAGTGTGCAGATGTTGTTGACTTGGCAGTTCTTCTCTCAACTGTTCAATTTTCCCAGTCTTATACTCCTAAAGCATTGGATTGTTTCATTGGCTTTTAAGATTGTCAATATACTAAATTCAAATTTGGTTAGAGTTTTGTATTTTTTTGAGGGTATAATTTAAACTGGCCCAATTTGAATTTGTTTTGTCATCTCCAGGCAACCAGCTAATAGAGTTGTTTGACCAAATGTTACATTATATCTTGTTTGGAACACTTGGTACTGTGTCAGGTAGTTCTGCTCGTGTTTAACTCTCTCAAAAGTATAGAACACCCACATCTTTATAACACACCATGTGGAACCTTATCAAAGGTTTTACTGAACTTTAAATAGACTGTCTACTGGCCTGGCCTCGTCAACCTTCCTGATCACTTCATCAAAAAACGCTAACAAATTTGTGAGACTTGATCTCCCATTCACAAAGCCATGCTGACTACTCCTAATCAAACTCTGTCTTTCCAAATGCATGTATATCTTATCCCTCAGAATCTTCTCAAGTAAGTTACTTACCACAGATGTTAAGTTTACTTGTCTGCAGTTCCCCAGCTTTTCTTTGCAGCCTTTCTTGAATAATGGCACAACATTTGCTACCCTCCAGTCTTCCAGGATCTCACCCGTTGCTAATCATGATGCAAAAGTGTCAGCCAGGGCCCCTGCAATTTCTTCTGTAGTCTCCTGCAGTGTCCTTGGATACACCTGGTCAGGACCAGGAGATTTATCCAACTTCATACATTCTAATACATCGAACACCACCTCTCCTGTGATATGATCTGTCCCCAAGATATCATCGCTAACTTCCCTAAGTTCCCAAGTCATCTTGTCTTTCTCCGTGGTAAACACAGGGGAGAAATATTTAATGAGAACCTCACCCATATTCTGTGCTTCTAAACATGCATGTCCACTTTGGTCTTTGAGAGGCCTTATTCTCTTTCTCTAGTTATTCTTTTTCTGCTAATATACTTAAATAGCCTCTTTGGATTCACTCTAATCTTCTCAGCCATGGCTATCTCGTGCCCCCTTTTCACCCTCCTGATTTCCTCCTTCAGCAAACTCCTATATTCCCTGTATACCTCCAGGGATTCCTTTAATCTCACCTGCCTGTTCCTGAACTACGCCATCTCCTTTTTTCTGGTCAGTCATAATCGCTCTTGTCATCCAGAGTTCACTATTCCTGCCAACCTTGCCCTTCACCCTCACAAGAAGATATAGACCTTGAACTCTAGCTACCTCGCTTTTAAAGACCACCCACTTGACAGAGGTCCCTTTGCCTACAAACTACTCAAATCAATCCCTGCAAGCTTCTGTCTAATTCCATCAAAATTCACCTTGCCCTCATTTAGAACTTGAACCTATGGACCATTTTTGTCCCTCTCCATAACTATTTTTAAAATTAACAAAAATGTGGTAACTGGTCCCAAAGTGCTCCCCTGCGCTCACCTCAGTCACCTGTTCTGTCCTATTTCCCAAGAGTAGGTCGAGTTTTGCCCCTTTCCAAGTAGGACCCTCTATATACTGCTTGAGAAAATGTTTCTGAATGCACTTAGCAAATTTCACCCCATCTAATCCCTTAACACTCTGGCAGTTCCAGTCTATGTTAGGAAAATTAAAATTCCCTACTCTGACAACCCTATTACTCCTGCAAGTCTCCCCAGTCTCCCTGCATATTTGTTCCTCTAATTCCCGTTGACTATTTGGGGGCCGATAGTACAACCCCAACAACATCACCATCCCCTTATTTCTTAGCTCCACCCACAAAACCTCACTGGATGATCCTTCCACTTATTTCATCTCTGATTACTGCTGTGATACTCGCTTTAATCAAAAATGCAACTTCCCCTCCCCTTCTTCCATCACCTCTGTCCTGTCTGAAGCACCCGTACCATCTGTTCCTCCCTTAGCCATGCTTCTCTAATGGCTATAGTATCCCAGTCCCATGTACCTATCCACACAGAGTTCATCGGCCTTACTTGTCAGCCCTCTTGCATGGCAATAAGTGCATTTTAATCCAACACACATTCCTTGCTCCCTGTCATTTCCAGCCTGACCTGTCTCTTCAACTTCGTATTTCTGATTATTGTATCTCATTCAAGCCTCTCACTTATGTCCCTGCTGTTAAGGGTCCCACACTGCTGCCAATCTAGTTTAAACCCTCCCTTGCAGCAATCGCAAACCTGGCTGCCAAGATATTGGTCCCCCTCCAGTTCAGGTGCAGCCTGTCCCTCTTGAACAGGTCAGCTCTGCCCTAGAAAAGATCCCAATGATCTAAAAATCAGAATCCCTGCCCCCGCAACCATTTTTAGCCATGCATTCATCTGCAATATTCTCTGTTTTTAATCCTCAGCAGCACGTGGCACCGAAGGTAATCTGGAGATCATCACCAACATGGTCCTGCTTTTTAACTTTTCCTTGCTCTCTCAAATCACTCTACAGGATCTCAACCCTATATTTACCTATGGTATTTGTGCAATGTGTGCAATGACTTCTGGCTACTCACCCTCCCCCTTGAGAATGTTCTGCAGCCACTCTGAGATACCCTGGACCTTGGCACTGGGGAGGCAACACTGGATTCCAGTTTGTGGCCACAGAATCTTCTATCTGTCCCTCTAACTATTGAGTCTCCTATCTCTAAGATTCTGTTTACTTTACCTTTGCGGCTGTGCCCCAGAGTCAGTCATAGTGCCACCAACTTGGCTACTGCTGCTTTCCCCTGAATGGTCATCTCCTCCCCAACTATCTGAAATGGTATACTTATTTTTGAGGGGAATGGTCATAGGGGACTTCTGCAGTCTCTGCCTATTCTCTTTGCCTCTCCTGGTGGTCACGCAGTTACATTCTGTCTGCACCTTAGGTGTGACCACCTTGTTAGGTTCTTTTTCTTGAGATTCTTACTTAATGCAACTGCAATATGCCAACATCTCTGAACAGCCAAAATTTATTAAGCATGTACAAGCTTTGGAGGATCAATTAACGCGCTTTGCAAAGTTTGTGAAGTGTGCCAAGCAAAGCTCTCAGAACAAGGGAACAGTTTTTCCTTTCTATCAAATCTTATATCACAGTCAGTAATGCCCACAAGACAACCCCCAGCTACTCTCCCACAATGCAGTGACTTGACCATTTCCAGAAACAATGTAATGTAAATCATCCGTTAGTGGCAAGATCTGTTGTAAATTTTATTTAAACTACAGGATGTGATCAGAATGTTAATTGCACTGTTCTTATTGATTCTGAATAGGAGATGATGATGTAATTTTTTTTACTCTGAGCAATAGGAGATGGCAATACCTGCAAGATAGAGAAACATACCATCCTACCCTTGAGATACCCAATTTCTTGCAGGTCAGCAGAGCAAATTAACGCTTTAACATCTCAACCTCATTAAAACTCTTATCTATAAAGTGTACAGCATCTCTGATCTTGAGTGCATCCAGCTGCAGCTCCCTAACGTTCTCCCAGGAGCTAAGCTGACTTCCCACTGGTGTAGTTGAGAGGTATTGGAGGTCTCTCTGAGCTCCCACGTTCTGCAGGAGGAACATGTGACTGCCCTAACTGCCATCTTAACTGTTGTAAAACTAAAAAGGAAAATTAAAACAACTTTACCTGAGCTTACCTGTTCCTCTTGCTGAAACACTGCTCTCCGAAGTATTTGGAGCCAAAGCCTTACCACTTTGCTATCAATGATTTTGCAATAGCATATCTCTCTACCCCTCCACTTTTTTTGGTTTCATCTTTACTTTCAAAATAATTGTATTTTGTTTCTTTATATTTAGGTAAGAGGTATAAAATTGTTACTGTACAACTCTTGCAGCAAGTGTAACTTCTTGAACAAATGAATATTCTGTTGTGACTGAAACATTATTATGACTGCAGTTTTCATATGCAGTGACTGAATAAATAGTCATACATGTAAACATATGAGTTAGGAGAACAAATGTCAATCAGGCTCTTCAAACATGCTCCACCATTTAATAGGAGCATAGGTGATCCTTTTGTGTTCCAGTTCAACTTTCTCATCTACCCTATAAAATCTTAGCTTCTGGTTAGGCAAGAGAATTAATCTACTTGTCTCAATAATGTCTAATGACCCCTCCTTCCTGAGGCAGAAAACACAAAAATCTCTCAAATCTCTGAGAGAAAACCTGTCCCCTCAGCTCTGTCCCAAAAGGGCAATCCCTAATGTTAAATTAGTGTCCCCTAGGTCTGGACTCAAGGGTCAACATCTTTTCCATGTTCCCCTTGTCAATACCATTCAAGTTCTTTTAAACCTACTCAAATCACCCTCAATTCATATAATGTGCAGTGAAAACTAGCCGATTCTGTCTGGTATTTCTTAATAAGACAACCTACTCATTCTGTGTATCACTGTACCACCTCAAATACATTTTCACCTTTCTTGAAATAAGGAGACCAAATTACACACAGTATTTGTGATGTGGTCTCAATAATGCTGAACCTTAATTTTATGCTCAATTCCTCTTTAAATAAAGATTAGTATTTCCAAGGGAGATAGTGAGGAAAGAGATCAATCTGAGACTGGTGCAGCTGAGAACAGAAGTGAGTCAAACAGTCAGGGCAGGCAGGAACAAGGTAGGACTAATAAATTAAACTGCATTTATTTCAATGCCAGGGGCCTAACAGGGAACGCAGATGAACTCAGGTTATGGTTAGGAACATGGGACTGTGATATCATAGCAATTACAGAAACATGGCTCAGGGATGGGCAGGACTGGCAGCTTATGTTCCAGGATAAAAATGCCACAGGAAGGATAGAAAGGGAGGCAAGAGAGGAGGGGGAGTGGCATTTTTGATAAGGGATAGCATTACAGCTGTGCTGAGGGAGGATATTCCCAGAAATACATCCAGGGAAGTTATTTGGGTGGAACTGAGAAATAAGAAAGGGATGATCACCTTATTGGGATTGTATTATAGACTCCCCCAATAGTCCGAGCAAAATTGAGAAACAAACTTGTAAGGAGATCTCGGCTATCCGTAAGAATAATAGGGTAGTTATGGTAGGGGATTTTTAAATTGCCAAACATCGACTGGGACTGCCATAGTGTTCAAGGTTTAGATGGAGAGGAATTTAAGTGTGTACAAGACAGTTTTCTGATTCAGTATGTGGATGTACCTACTAGAGAAGGTGCAAAACTTGACCTACTCTTGGGAAATAAGGCAGGGCAGGTGACTGAGGTGTCAGTGGGGGAGCACTTTGGGGCCAGCGACCGTAATTCTATTCATTTTAAAATAGTGATGGAAAAGAATAGACCAGATCTAAATTGGAGAAAGGCCAATTTTGATGGTATTAGGCAAGAACTTTCAAAAGCTGATTGGAGGCAGATGTTCGCAGGTAAAGGGAAGGCTGGAAAATGGGAAGCCTTCAGAAATGAGATAACAAGAATCCAGAGAAAGTATATTCCTGTCAGGGTGAAAGGGAAGGCTGGTAGGTATAGGGAATGCTGGATGACTAAAGAAAATGAGGGTTTGGTTAAGAAAAAAAAGGAAGCATATGTCAAATATACATAGGATAGATCGAGTGAATCCTTAGATGAGTATAAAGGAAGTAGGAGTATACTTAAGAGGGAAATCAGGAGGGCAAAAAGGGGACATGAGATAGCGTTGGCAAATAGAATTAAGGAAAATCCAAAGGGTTTTTACAAATATATTAAGGACAAAAGGGTAACTAGGGAGAGAATAGGGCCCCTCAAAGATCAGCAAGGCAGCCTATGCGTGGAGCTGCAGAAAATGGGGGAGATACTAAATGAATATTTTGCATCAGTATTTACTGTGGAAAAGGATATGGAAGATATAGACTGTAGGGAAATAGATGGTGACATCTTGCAAAATTTCCGGGTTACAGTGGAGGAAGTGCTGGATGTCTTGAAACGGTTAAACGTGGATAATTCCTCAGGACCTGACCAGCTGTACCCTAGAACTTTGTGGAAAGCTAGAGAAGTGATTGCTGGGCCTCTTGCTGAGATATTTGTATCATTGATAGTCGCAGGTGAGGTGCTGGAAGACTGGAGGTTGGCAAACGTGGTGCCACTGTTGAAGGGCGGTAAAGACAAGCCAGGGAACTATAGACCAGTGAGCCTGACCTCTGTGGTGGGCAAGTGTAGGAGGGAATCCTGAGGGACAGGATGTATATGTATTTGGAAAGGCAAGGACTGATCCAGGATAGTCAACATAGCTTTGTGCGTGGGAAATCATGTCTCACAAACTTAATTGAGTTTTTTGAAGAAGTAACAAAGAGGATTGAGGGCAGAGCACTAGATGTGATCTATATGGACTTCAGTAAGGTGTTTGACAAGGTTCCCCATGGGAGACTGGTTAGCAAGCTTAGATCTCACAGAATACAGGGAGAGCTAGCCATTTGGATACAGAACTGGCTCAAAGATAGAAGACAGAGGGTTGTGGTGGAGGGTTGTTTTTCAGACTGGAGGCCTGTGACCAATGGAGTGCCACAAGGATCGGTGCTGGGCCCTTTACTTTTTGTCATTTACATAAATGATTTTGGATGCGAGCATAAGAGGTACAATTAGTAAGTTTGCAGATGACACCAAAATTGGAGGTGTAGTGGACAGCGAAGGAGGTTACCCCAGATTACAACAAGATTTGGACCAGATGGGCCAATGGGCTGAGAAGTGACAGATGGAGTTTAATTCTGATAAAGGCAAGGTGGCGCATTTTGGGAAAGCAAATCTTAGCAGGACTTATACACTTAATGGTAAGGTCCTAGGGAGTGTTGCTGAACAAAGATACCTTGGAGTGCAGGTTCATAGCTCCTTGAAAGTGGAGTCGCAGGTAGATAGGATAGTGAAGGTGGTGTTTGGTATGCTTTCCTTTATTGGTTAGAGTATTGAGTACAGGAGTTAGGAGGTCATGTTGCGGCTGTACAGGACACTGGTTAGGCCACTGTTGGAATATTGCATGCAATTCTGGTCTCCTTCCTATCGGAAAGACTTTGTGAAACTTGAAAGGGTTCAGAAAGATTTAGAAGGATGTTTCCAGGGTTGGAGGATCTGAGCTACAGGGAGAGGCTGAGCAGACTGGGGTTGTTTTCTCTGGAGCGTCGGAGGCTTGAGGGGTGACTTTTATAGAGGTTTATAAAATTGAGTGTCATGGATAGGATAAATAGACAAAGTCTTTTCCCTGGGGTTGGGGAGTCTAGAACTAAAGGGCATAGGTTTAGGGTCAGAGGGGAAAGATATAAAAGAGACCTAAGGGGCAACTTTTTCACGCAGAGGGTGGTACATGTATGGAATGAGCTGCCAGAGGATGTGGTGGAGGCTGATACAATTGCAACATTTAACAGGCATTTGGATGGGCATATGAATAGGAAGGGTTTGGAGGGATATGGGCTGGGTGCTGGCAGGTTGGACTAGATTGGGTTGGGATATGTGGTCGGCATAGATGGGTTGGACCGAAGGGTTTGTTTCCTATGCTGTACATCTCTATGACTCTATATCATCTTTGTGACATACTTTTCTCTCCCTTTGTCACCTGAAAATTTAGCTACTACGTCTTTGTTTCCCTCACCTAAATCATTCGTAGACATTGCAAGAAATTGAGACTCTGCACTGAACCCTTTGGATTCCCACTCATTATATCCTGCCTCTCCGAAAAACCTATTTATGCATACTGTCTTTTACGTTGACGCTTTGAATGTTTTGCAATAATTTATCTCATGATTGTATTTATTGTAATGCCACGGCATTAAAAATGCTTTTATGACCATTGCATACTGAAAAGATGCATTATTATTTTCTTCTGACTGAGGAGAACAGATTCACACAGATGGTGACGGTCAAGAAAGCACATCGTCTCCTCTTCCTCAAGTGGCTAAGGAAATTTGGCATGTCCATAAGGGTCCTCACCAACTTTTATAGGTGCACCACAGAAAGCATTCTATCTGGGTACATTACAGCGTGGTACGTCAGCAACACTGCCTAGGGCAATAAGAAACCACAGAGTTGTGAACACAGCCCAGACCATTATGCAAATGAACCTTCCATCCTAGTACTCCATCAACACCTCTCATTGCCACAGAAGGGCAGCCAACATCCTCAAAGACCCCTCCCACCCTGGTTTTACTCTCTTCCAACCTCTTCCATCAGGCAGAAGATACAGAAACTTAAACACACATCAACAGGTTCGAGAACCTCATCTTCCCTACTGTTCTAGGCAACAGCATGGACCTCTCAAGTTTCAAATCTAATGATGTTGCTTTTGTACATTACCGATGTCGCCATAGTTTTGTCTGCCTCACTGTGACTGCACACCCTATAATCTATTTGTCATTGTATGTTATGATCTGCCTGTACTGCATACAAAACAAAAGTTTTGTCTGTACTTAGGTACATGTGACAACAATAGCTCAAACTAACTGAAGAACTAGCACTCGTTATTGAAGCTGGGCAACCGCTTTTCCCCAAGAACACTCAAGATTGATTTTAAGTTGTGAATGATGACTTGTATGAATAAAGTGTGAAATTTTAGCTGAGACATATCTCTAAATACAAAAACAAAATAGATGCAAAAAATGTGAAGTAAAAATATAACATACTGTAAACACGCAGGACAGAGGAATAGAGTTGACCTTTCATCAGTGCTCTATATAAATGCTTTTTTCAGCATGTAATTAAGCACCTGTCTATACTTGTTTTATAAGCTGGTTGTTCTGCAGTTAGTGGTCAGCCTTTTGAATTCTACTGCAGTGTTCTGTCATTTTGATGTTTATACAAATCCAGTAAAGGTTCACTAACCTGAAATCGAATACAGTAGTTTACTGAAGTAAGTTGTTAATAATAATATGACAGCATTAACCCGAATATTTTTAAATTTTGAAAAACAATAACCAGAGTAATTGACACAGATGACATTATTCCTTCATTTATGGGAACAACCTTCATGACCCACTGATACATGTAGGGTTTGTAGGGTTTGAGTTGTGAAAGTAAAATTGTATTTAAAATTTCAAAACTTGAGGAATTAACACACCTTTGCTTTTACAGGTATTTAGAGTCAGATGTACAGCATGGAAATACACCCTTCAGTAAAACTTGTCCATGTTAGGATATCCTAACCTAATCAAGCTCAATTTGCTAGTACTTGACCCATATCCCACTAAACGCTTCCTATTCATAGACCCATGCCTTTTAAAAGTTGTACTTGTACCAGCCTCTACCATTTCCTCTGACAGCTCATTCCATACACGCACCAACCTCTGCATGCAATGGTTGCTCCTAAGGTTCCTTTTAACTTTTCTCCCCTCTCACCTTTCACAACATTCTTCCAATAGAAAGGAGATCAGAATTGCACACAGTATTTCAAAGGTGTCCTAACCGATGTCACATACAACTATAACATGACCTTGGAAAGCATACCAAGCGCCTGCTTCACTATCCTATCTACCTGCGACTCCACTTTCAAGAAGCTATGAACCTGCACTCCAAGGTCTCTTTATACAGCAACACCACCCAGAACCTGAGCATTAAGTGTATAAGTCCTGCTGTAACTTTCTTTTGCTAAATACAGTACCTCATATGTAGCTGCTAGAAATGAGAAGGAATGTGATTAGTATTAGAGAAGTTTATTGAAAGTGAAGGTGACGTTTGGTATGCTTTCCTTTATTGGTCAGAGTATTAAGTACAGGAGTTGGGAGGTCATGTTAAGGCTGTACAGGACATTGGTTCGGCTGCTTTTGACATATTGTATACAATTCTGTTCTTCTTTTTGGAAAGATGTTGTGAAACTTGAAAGGGTTCAGAAGAGATTTACAAGGATGTTGCCAGGGTTGGAGGATTTCTAAAACAGGAAGAGGCAGAATAGACTGGGGCTGTTTTCCTTAGAGCGTCGGAAGCAGAGGGGTGACCTTTCTCAAGGTTTATAAAATCATGAGGGGCATGGATAGGATAAATAGGCAAGGTCTTTTCCCTGGGGTGGGAGTGTCCAGAACTAGAGGGCAAAGGTTTACAGTGAGAGGGCATGAATTTAAAAGGAACCCACAGGGTAACGTTTTAACACAGGGTGGTGTGTTTGGAATAACCCACCAGAGGAAGTGGTGGAGGCGGGTACAATTACAGCATTTAAAAGGCATCTGGATGGATATATGAACAGGAAGAATTTAGAGGGATATGGACCAAGTGCTGGCGAATGGAATGGGATTAATTTGGGATACCTGGTTTGCGTGGACAAGTTGGACCGAAGGATCTCTTTCTGTGCTTTACATCTCTAATTGCTCTAAGTGATAGTAAACGGAAAAGTTGGAATAATACAGTGACATTAGGAGAAACAGTGCGGTAGTGGCTGGGGAGCCGATTACAGTTAGGTCATGGTGGGAGAGAAGTTTAGGATTGAACAAGATTTTGCTTACTCATGTGAGAGGGCGTGCATGTATTTTTGTCAAAACGATATTTAGGCTGCAGATTGCACAAATGAGAGATGTATTTCCTGAGTGTTGAAGACAAGATTTCAATTCTAAGGTACTAAAATTAATAGAGTACTCAGAAACAGAATGTGGACATCAGTTGCTAGGCATGCATTTATTGTACATCCCTGGATGCCTTGGAGAAGTTTACACTGCTGCAGTCTTTGTGGTGTAGGAACACCCAAAGTAGTGTCATAGAGATGTACAGCATGGAAACAGATCTTTCAGTCCAACTCGTCCATACCGACCAGATATCCCAACCTAGATATCCTAGACCTAGTCTAGTCCCACTTGCCAGCACCCAGCCCATATCCCTCCAAACCCTACCTATTCATGTTCCCATCCAGATGTCTTCTAAAAATTGCAATTGTATTAGCCTCCACCACTTCCTTTGGCAGCTCATTCCAAACACGTACCACCCTCTGCGTGAAAACGTTGCCCCTTGAGTGTCTTTTATGACTTTCCCCTCTCACCCTAAACCTCTAGTTCTGGATGACTCCACCCCAGGGAAAAGACTTTGTCTATTTATCCTATCCATACCCCTCATGATTTTATAAATCTCTAAAAGGTCATCCCTCCACCTCTGACACTTCAGGGAAAACAGTCCCAGCCTATTCAATCTTTCCATACAGCTCAAATCTTCCAACCCTGGCAACATCCTTCTAAGTCTTTTTTGAACTCTTTCAAGTTTCAATATATCCTAACATGACCTCCCAACTCCAGTACTCAGTACTCCGATCAATAAAGGAAAGCATACCGAACTCCTCCTCCACTGTCTACCTGCAACTCCACTTTCAAAGAGCTATGAACCTGCACTCTAAGGACTCTTTGATCAGCAGCACTCCTTAGGACCTTACCATTTAAGTGTATAAGTCCTGCTAAGATCTGCTTTCCCAAAAGACGCCCTCCAAAGCATCTCGTCCACATCCCCCACCTCCGCCCTCAGACCCCACCCCTCCAATTGTAACAAGGACAGAATGCCCCTGGTGCTCACCTCCCACCCCACCAACCTTCGCATAAACCAAATCATCCGCCGACATTTCCGCCATCTCCAAACAGACCCCACCACCAGGGATATATTTCCCTCCCCACCCCTTTCCGCCTTCTGCAAAGACCGTTCCCTCCGTGACTACCTGGTCAGGTCCACGCCCCCCTACTACCCACCCTCCCATCCTGGCACCTTCCCCTGCCACCGCAGGAACTGTAAAACCTGCGCCCACACCTCCTCCCTCACCTCTATCCAAGGCCCTAAAGAAACCTTCCACATCTATCAAAGCTTTACCTGCATATCCACTAATATCATTTATTGTATCCGTTGCTCCCGATGCGGTCTCCTCTACATTGGGGAGACTGGACGCCTCCTAGCAGAGCGCTTTAGGGAACATCTCCGGGACACCCGCACCAATCAACCACACCGGCTTGTGGCCCAACATTATTTATTTGTTAATCACACTATAGCCAATGTGCGTTGATGAAATGTGCTTTATACCAGAACGACCTATAAATAGCTTTTTGTTTGTTTTAAAAACATTAGACAAAAGCATGAGTGGGTATAGTCAGGCTGGCTCAGATCCAGGCTCTCAGTTTTTGCAATGGTTTGTTGAATGGGGTTTTGGAGTTGAAGCTGCCAGGTACATCTTGCTTTTGTGCTGTCTCTCATACCCACATGTTGGAAATGGTCACTGCATGGCACTTGTCTGGCGTGAACCTGGGTGGCCACTAATCAGCTCAAGATTAGTAGTTCTGTTTTTCTGCAGACTCAAGTTACTATATGATCTGTTCCTGTTCCTATGTTTTTGCAGTATGGGTAGTATCTCTAATTGTTCTTTAACATTGTGGTGAGCTCCCTTCTTCAATCATTGCATTCCGTGTGGTGTAGATGCACCCACAGTCACATTACGGAGATAATTCTATATTTTTGACCCAGTTACAGTAAATTAACACATTTCCTTTGATTGCTGTATATACTCTTGTAAAAGTTGAATTTTTTTAGACTATTTTTAAAGGTTCAATTTATAAGGTTGACTATTACATGGGCACTAGTTTTGAGGGGCTGAAATTCCTGCTGCAGTTTGAAATACCATATTAGCAAAAGTCAATTTGATCGCTCAGCTATTCCCAGGTAAAGAGGAAAAACACAATGAGTTATGGTAAAGATAATTACCAGATAAAAGCAAGAGCAACAAAAATGATTAACTGATAGTAAATTTTATTTATACAAACAGTTCCAAAAATTTAACATGTCAAACATTCATTGAAATCCTGCAAAATCACACTGTTCAACATAGTTGTGGCCTGGTATATTGGCACATTTAGAATGAAGCATTTATTAAATTCTGAATGTGTAAGTGTCTTCTGTTTCCTCCCATTTACTCTTATATGTAATGACAAATTTGTCAAAAAAATTAAAGATATATGTTGCTGGTATATCTCACTTTTATTCAGATATAATGGCACAATTAAAATGATTAACGTTTTAACGATATTAACCTTTGGATGTATAATGAATAAAGTGCAATAAGTACCGATAGACTTAGCACCGGTCTGAATGAATGAATGAATCAAAACATGCTGTAGTAAACCAAGTGGGGTAAGTGTAGTCATGAATGAATGAATGAAGAGAGACAATATAGTAAACAAAGAGCAATGAGTAGAGTTACCGGTATGAATGAATGAATGCAATTTTGTTTGTGGGTTAATGGGAACATGCAGTTTCCTTTGTAAAAGGTTTATAACACGATATAGTAGGGTTGACTTTTACGTGAGATATATGAAACAGTATAAGGCGTTTAAGCCCAAAATAAGGTGTCGACTTTTATGAGATCAACTTTTAACATTAAAATATGATACTTCCACATTTGGTTGTCTCCACCAATGGATATGGATACTGACTCCAATCGGTTACAGGATTGAAGCAGTGCATAATAGTCAGTACTTTTGGAAAGGCTGATATGGCTTTGACATCTCAAGTGTTGGTGCAGTCATACATGTGGAAATGATTCTTAGAAAGAAAGAAGGAAAAATGATTTTAAATATATTTCAAATCTTGGGACATCCCAAAGCATTTCACAGCCATTGAGATACTTGTGCATTATAATCATTCATAATACAATGAATGTATTAACAGGTTTGTTAATGAAGCAGTAACAAACGCATCAGTATAAACTGTGCTATGATATTTGTAAAGGTGTATATTGGCATTTAGAAAGCTGTCTTGGAGTGACTATAATGGCTACATCCTTCCAGTTGGTTGTAGCAGAGATATGTAACAGTTACCCAATTGTTTGATGAATAATGTATGACAAAGCATTATTTTGAGAATTAAATAAGGTTGCCTTTAATTTGGAGTAGGATAAATTTGAACAATAGATTGCTGTCGATTTAGAACTTCGTTATCTTTGAGAATCTATGCAGTTAATGCAGATTATCTGTATTTGTGCTCCTGAAGGATACATACAGTACTTCAATGAAGTGTGGACTCTTGTGAAGTGTACTGAAGAGCTCTTTTTCTACTCGAAGGTAAAGATGTTTACTAGCCACTTAGCACCATTAAAGAAAGATACTTCACATTAAATATACTTAATCCAGCCTTTGTGGGTGCTTAATTGACGTAGTGTAATCAAAATATCTTGTATCACCATTAAAAATTAATGCCTTCGTGTAGATGGTTTAGATGTCCTGTGTTCCTGTGATTGTTAATTTCACATTTCCACCCATTTCAATAACACCAATTTTAATAAAACGCATAAAAATATGCTTAAAGTAAACATTGTTCTCAGCTAAATCTAATTTAACAATTACTTATACGAAACACAGAATATAAAAGCAGAAGTAGGCTATTTAGCTGTTTGAGCCTGCTCCGTCAATCAATATGATCATGTCTGATCATCCAACTCAGTTCTGATTTACCCCATATTCTTCACCCTTTAGCCCCAAGTGCTACATCCAACTTCTAGAAATCATACAATAGTTTGGCCTTGACTGTTTTCTATGGCAGTAAATTCCACAGGCTAACCAATCTCTGCATGAATAAATTTCTCCTTACTACTGTTCTGAACAGTTTACCTTGTATTTTTACCCCTCGTTCTAGGCTCTCCCACCCATCAGGAACTGCCATCCTGTCTAGTTGGAATTTTATAGGCTTCCATGAGATCCACCCTCATTCTTCTGATGACACATGAATATAATTCTAACCAAGGTGAGGCAATATCCTAGTGATATTATCGCTAGATTGTTAACCTGGAGACTTTCCCTCCACCATATCAGAAGTGGGGGTATGTGCAATCATGGGCAAAATGTTCAACACCATTCAAAACTCCTCAGCTATTGCATCAGGCCATGTCCAAATGCAGCAAAATTTGGACAATATCCATGCTTGGGCTGTTTGGTGGCAAATAACATTCAAACCACACAAATGTCAAGTTAATACCATCTTGAGTTTCAATGGTGTTACCATTTGGCCAGAAACTCAACTGGACTTGTCACATATGCTAGGCGAAAGTGAGTACTGCAGATGTTGGAGATTAGAGTCAAGAGTGTGGTGCTGGAAGTGCACAGCAGGTCAGGCAGCATCCAGGGAGCAGGAAAATCTATGTTTCAGGTAAAAGTCACATATGCTGGCTGTTAGTGGCAGGTCAAAAGCTAGGAGTACTGAGGAGAAAGTGAGGACTGCAGTTGCTGGAGAGTCAGAGTTGAAAAGGGTGGTGCTGGAAAAGCGCAGCAGGTCAGGCATAGACTGGTAGATAGAGATCAACTTTTTTCGAGGATGAAGGATTCAATAACGAGATCACGCTTTCAAGGTGAGAGGTGAAAAGTTTAAGGGGGATACACACGGCAAGCACTTTACACAGAGGGTCGTAGGTGCCTGGAACGCGTTGCCAGCCGAGGAACTAGAGGCAGGCACAGTAGATTCATTCAAGATGCGTCTAGACAGATGCATGAGTAGGTGGGGAGCAGAGGGACACAGAGGCTTAGGAATTGGATGACAGGTTTAGACAGTGGCTTCGGATCAGCTCCGGTTGGAGGGCCGAACGGCCTGTTCCTGGGCTGTAAATTTTCTTTGCTCTTTGGGCAGCATCTGAAAGGCCTTATGCCCGAAATGTTGACTCTGCTGCTTCTCGGATGTTGCCTGACCTGCTGTGTTTTTCCAGTGCCACCCGTTTTGGCTGGGAGTACTGAAATGAGTAACTCAACTCACTCCCCAAAACCTGTCCGTTATCTATAAAGCACAAGTCAGGAGTATGATGGTTTATTCCCAACTTGCATAGATAGGTGCAGTTACAACACTCAAGATGCTTGACACCATCCAGAGCAAAGCAGCCTGCTTGACTGGTACCATATCCACAAGCATTCACTCCTTCCACCAAAACTGTTCAGTAGCAGCAATATACACCATCTAAAAAATGTGTTGCAGAAATTCACCGTAGATTCTTAGTACTTTCCAAACCCACAGCCACTTCCACCTAGAAGGAAAAGGATAACAGGTACATGGGAACACAGTCACTTGCAAGTTCCTCTCCAAACCACACTATCCAAAGTTGGAAATATATTGCCATTCCTTCACTGTTGCTGTGTCAAAGTCCTGGAATTCCCTCCCTAAGAGCATTGTGGCGCAACCTACAGCATGTGAACTGCAGCAGATTAGATTAGATTAGATTACTTACAGTGTGGAAACAGGCCCTTCGGCCCAACAAGTCCACACCGCCCCGCCGAAGCACAACCCACCCATACCCCTACATCTACATCTACCCCTTACCTAACACTACGGGCAATTTAGCATGGCCAATTCACCTGACCTGCACATCTTTGGACTGTGGGAGGAAACCGGAGCACCAGGAGGAAACCCACGCAGACATGGGGAGAACGTGCAAACTCCACACAGTCAGTCGCCCGAGGCGGGAATTGAACCCGGGTCTCTGGCGCTGTGAGGCAGCAGTGCTAACCACTGTGCCACCGTGCCGGTTTAAGGAGGTAGTTCACCACTACGTTCTCCAGAGCGAAGGACGGGCAGTAAATGCTGTCCAGCCAGTGATGCCCATGACCTGTGAATGGATATTTCCAAAAAGAAACGCAGGCTATGTTCTGGAGACTTAGAACCAGTGATAGATTGTAGAGTTAAAAGTCAAATGATGGCCAAGACCACTGCTTATTGTCAGAAAAACCTATTGAGTTCACGACTGCCTTTTAGTGAAGGAAACTATCATCCTTACCTGGTCTGGCCTACATATGACTTCCAGCCCACAGCAAATATTGTCAACTCTTCACTGCCCTCTGGGCAATTCGGGATGAGCAATAAATTCTGGTCTAGCCAGAGATGCCCATGTCCCCTGAATGAATATTTTTTTTAAAATCATTAACATTCATCATACATCAGTCCCCTTATCCCAGGAGTTAGTCTGGTCTATCTTTGCGGCATTCCCTCTACAGTATAGCAAGAACTTCCTTTCTCTGATATGGAGACGTAAACTGCGTGTAATATTCCAGATGTGGTCTCATGAAGGCCCGATATAATTACAGCAAGATATCCTTGTTTCTGTATTTGAAGCTGTTCACCAAGAAGGCTGACATACCATTTTCTTTCTTTACAACCTGCACCTTGAGCAACTGGTGTACAAGGGCACCCAGGTTTCATTGAATGTCCTTGCCCCTCAATGTATAGAGCCATTCAGATGGTAGTCCGCCTTCCTGGTTTTGCTACTAGAGTAACCTTACACTTATCCACATTATACTGCAACTGCCATGCATTTGCCACTAATCCTGCTTCAGTGTGATTTGGATAAGCTTATCTGCAACCTCTTCACAGCTTGGTCCCTCCTACACCCAGCTTTGAGTCATCTGCAAATTTGGAGACATTCAGTTCTCTCCTCCAAATTGTTAATACATATTGTGAATAGCTGGAGTTCTCGCACTGATCCCCATAATATGCCACCAGTCACTGCCTGCTATTCAAGAAAAGACCTGTTTATTCTGACTGTTTTCTGCCTGCCAACCAATTTTCTATCCACCTCAATATACTACCCCCAATCCCATGTGCTTTAGTTTTGCGAAACTTTATAAATCTTTTAAGAAAAAACTTAGCTGCTTCATAAAAGCATTACAAATCTTAATTTAACACCAGGCTGCATAAAGCAATTAGGTCAGGTGTCAAAAATCTTGGTCGACAAAGTGGGTTTTAATCAGCATATTAGAATTGGGCTTATTGTCACATGTACGCAAGTACAGGAATACACAATTGTAGTGAAATGTGTACAAAGTCGTTATTTCCTCACCATTTTAGGTACGTGTTATGTTTTTTTGTTCTGAGGTTCTTTCACACTTAATGCAACTGCAACACACCAACCTCAGTGAACAACAACAAAATTTTATTAAGCACAGTACAGTACAAACTTTCTCGAAGAACCTTCAATACACACACCTGCAGGGCTTACGGAGTTGTAGCAAAAGCTCTCCCCGAACAAAGGAAACAATCCTGCCTTTTTGCAAGATCTTTACGTCGTAGTTAGTAATGCCCACAAGGTGACCCCCAGTTGTTCCCCCACAGTCATATGCCATTCAAGACACAATACAGTGACCAATTCATCCTCAGAAACAATGTAATATGAATTATCCCTTAATGGCCAAATCTAGTGTGAATTGTATTTTTTTTTAAACTACAGGGAGTCAGAATTCCAACTATAATGTTCTTATTGATTTCTGAATAGGGGATGAAAATGTAAATAGCTCTGAATGGCCAGGAAATGGACATGTAAATAGCTCTGTAAATAGGAGATGATAAGGTAATTTTTTTTACAATTTATCTCTAAGTCAAAGGCATCCCACCCTAGATTTGGGGCATCCAATTTCCTGCAGGTCAGCAGAGCAAGTTAACTCTTTAGTATCACAGCACAAAGATGCCTAGGTATAAAATGTTAGGTATAAATTAGAAAAATAAAGGAAAAGGTTCAACATTGAAGTCCTTCTAAAGTGGAGTGTCTGCACTGGGCTTCCTCGAGTGTCAGGGAGGGATAGAGTGTACAAATCTAAAAGTAAATCAACCGAGAGGCCTATAGGTTGTAGAATAAAAGGATGCAACCAAACATTCAAAGCAAAACAGATGAACTAAGAGCACAGAAACCTAAATCTATGCAGAATCCGATTTGATGGCCATTACAGAGAAATGGCTACAGTTGATGTGAATTTGCACTGAATATTGAAGGGAACAGAGGATATTTAGGGAGGAGTGGAAGCGAGGAACAGGTGGAGGAGTGGCTTTGTTAGTTAACTATGGTATTAGCACTCTGGACAGGGATGACCTCAGTTCACGAAACCAGGATGTGGATACAGCTTAGGTAGAGATAAGAAATAATGAAGATAAAAGTCCCATTTGTACACTGAGAAGTAACCACATGATGGTTGAAGCATAAAGGAAGAAATTATGGGAGCTTGTCAGAAACACAGCAATAATAAAGTGTGTTTTTTAATCTGCACATAGAACAGAAAAGTTAGTTGGACCAAAATAGCCTAGATGATGATTTCACAGAATGTTTTTGGGATAATTTCTCAGAACAGCATGTTCTGGAATCAACCAGACAGCAGGTAATACTAGACCTGGGTTTGGACATTGAGATAGGATTAATTAATCTCGTAGCAAAGATGTCTCTAGCAATGTTTATAATAGGATTGAGTGTTGCACTTAGTTTAAGAATAAAATTTAAAATTGCACAACACCAGGATATAGTCTGACAGGTTGATTTGGAAGCACTAGCTTTCGGAGCACTGCTCCTTCATCAGGTGGATGTGGAACACCATCTCCAAATCCGTTTAAGAATGGGTCTGAAACATTTTATTTTAATTAGTAAAGGTAATTATGAAGACATGTATGCAGAATTAGCTAAAGTAAAGTAGCAGATTAGTTTAAAGGATATATTGATCAATAGAGTTACAGTGACAGCTGCTTAAGTAGATACAAAATGACTTGACAAAATATGCTTTGCCTCTGTTCGAAGTGAGTCTGGAGAATTGATGTGAAATAGAGGTGGCAGATGAACTGAGCAGATATTTTGCGTCCGTTTTTATTATAGGCAATGCAAGTAACATCCCAAAAGCAGCTATATATCAGGAAATAGAAAAGGGGAGCTTAGGAAAATTACAGAATAGTGAGGATTTCGCTTTAATTTTGCAAAGCTGCCCTGATTTGGGAAAGATCCCATGCAATTAAGGTAGTGAAAGTAATTCATTAATTGAAAATAATGGGAAATAGAAAGTAGAAACTACAGGCCAGATCTTTTAGCTTAATATCTATTATAGGCAAAATTGGCACCTCTAGCTGAGGATTGCTACAAGTGTTTCAGCCACCTTTTTGCCTTGATGTGCTGGGCTCCCCTATAACTGGAGATTTAGTTACATAGAACATTGAACATTACAGAGCAGTACAGGCCCTTTGGCCCTCGATGCTGTGCTGACCTGTGGAACCCTATCTATCCTACACTCTTCCATTTTCATAGTTGTTGGAAAGCAGCCAGGAGGTCTGCTTCATTGTCCACCAAAAATTCCAACTAAATGTGGCACAGATAGATCTGATACATTGATTGTGGGATTGGTTAGCACTGTCTATCACGTGCTACTTCTGTTTGGCATGCAAGTTGTCCTGTTTTGTAACTGAAGACAGCAAGAGAGTCTCCAGGTTATTGCCTCATCTAGGTATGGCTGGTGCTACTCCTGGCATGTCCTTCTGCACTGTTGAACCAGGTAGATCGCAGGCTTGATGGTTACTGTAGAATGGGTGATATGCTAGGCTGTGATATTGCAGATTGTCTAAGTTATGCAGAGTATAATTCTGCTGCTGTTGATGGCCCACTGCGCTTCATGGATGCCTCTGCATCAGTTGCTAGATTTGTTTGAAGTCTGTCCTTCTGGCCCTGATACTCTGGTCAGCAGTGGTGCTGTGGACCCTCTAAGTGATGAATATTGAATTCATTCTCTGGCCTTCCCACCCTCTATGCTCTGTTCAGATGAAGTACTTATTCAAGTGATATGGTACATGGTAATGAGTGACAGGTTTCCTGACATGTTCTTAATCTGAGGCCTTGAGACAGCACAGGATCCCACATCAATGTTGAGCACTATATTAACTATTAGCAACCATCTGCCTGACTCTGCCTGTCAATGGGACAAGATCTACCAAAGATCTTTTTGTATTATTGACAGCAAAGGATGAAGTGCCTGAAGATTGGAGGGTGGCTAATACTGTGCCATTATTTGAGAGGCTGTAGGGAAATGTCTGGGAACTGCAGACTGGTGAGCCTAACATTTGTGGTGGGTAAGTTGTCAAAGGAGATTCTGAGAGATGGGATGTACAGGCATTTGGAGAGGCAAGGACTCATTTGGGATAGTCATTATGGCTTTCTGTCTTGAGAATTTGGTTGAGAATTTTGAAGGCGTGACCAAGAAAGTAGACGAAGGCAGTGCAGTAGACGTTGCCTACATAAACTTTCGCAAGGCCTTTGACACAATACTGATTGGTAGGTTGTTGAATAAGGTTATATCTCACAGGATCCAGGGAGAGCTGGCCAATTGGATACAAAATTGGCTTGTTGGTAGAAGACAGAGGGTGTTGTTTTACAGACTGTGACCAGTGGTGTGCCGTAGGTTCAATACTACGTCTGCTGTTGTTTGTCATTTATATAAATGATGTGGATGAGCATTTCAGAGGTATGATTAGTAAGTTTGCGGATGGCACCAAGTTTAGTGGTACAGTGGACAGTGAAGGTGGTTATCTGGGAATACTGAGAGATCTTGGCCTGTGGGCTGAGGAATAGCAGATAGAGATTAATTTAGATAAATGCAAGATGTTACATTTTGTTAGGTTCAACCAGAGCAGGACATGCACAGTAAATGGCAGAGCCTTGGGGAGTGTTATAGAACAAAGAGACCTAGGTGTGTGCAGTACATTGTTCCTTGAAAGTGGAGTCACAGACTGGGTGGTGAAGGAGGATTTTGGCATGCTAGCTTTCATTGGTCAGAGTATTGAGTCTGAGTTGCAGCTGTACAAGACATTGGTAAAGCCACATTTGGAGTACTGTGTGCAGTTCTGGTTGCCCTGCTATAGAAAGGATATTATTAAACTAGAACATGTGTAGGCAAGGTTTACTGAGATGCTACTTGGACTGGAAGGTTTATGTTACAAGAAGAGGTTGGATAGGCTGGGCTTTTTTTTCCTGGAGCTTAAGAGACTGAGGGATGACCTTGGAGGTCTACAAAATCATGAGAGGCATAGATAAGGTAGATAGCCAACAGCTTTTCCTCATGGTAGGGGAATCTAAAACTAGAGGGCATAGGTTAAAGGTGAGAAGGTTCAGACAGGCAGTTATTTCTCACAGAAGGTAGTGTATGTCTGGAACAGGTTGCCAAAGATAGTGATGGAAAGGGTGAGTACAATTTTGCCATTTAAGAAACATTTAAACAGGTCCATGAGTGAGAGAGGTAAGGAGGGATATGGACCAAACACAGGCAAATAGAACGAGTTTAATTGTGAAAACTGGGCAGCATGGGCAAGTTGGACTGAAAGGCCTGTTTCCATGCTGTACACGTCTATGACTATGTAAGCTGTTATGGAAAAGATTATATAGCTGACATTTTGATAAGTTGTAGTAATCAGGCAAATGGTTTTGTGAAAGGGCAATCATGTTTAATCAGTCAATTGGAGTTATTTGAGGAAGTTACATAAATAAAGGGGGACTGTATTGTACAGCAGTTTCCAGAAGACATTCGATAATATATCACTTGAAAGGTTATTGCAGAAAATAAATGCTCATGTGTAGGTTAACCATATTAACATTTTAGAGTCTCACAGCATGGAAACAGACTCTTCAATCCAACTCGTTTGTGCCGACCAGAATCCCAATCTGACCATGTCCTGTTTGTCAGCATTTGGCTCATATCCCTCTAAACGCTTCCTGTTCACATACGCATCCTGATTTCTTTTAAATGTTATAATTATACCCACAACCACCTCTTCCTCTGGCAGCTTGTTCCATACATGCACCATTCTCTGCGAGAAAAAGCTACCCCTCAGGTTCTAGTTAATCTTTCCCCTCTCACCTTAAACCTGTACTCTCTGGTTTTGGGTACTCCAAGTCACACCAATGGTTCTATCTGATTGAAGCAGGACTCCATTATTTCTGAACTCGAGTCCTTTTTGTAGAGGATTACTTAGTTAACAGAAAGCATAAATGGGTAGTTTTCTAGTTGGGATAACATAACAAATGGTATGTCACAAGGATTAGTGCTGGGCCCTCAACTGTTTACAAATTATATCAATCATTTGGAATAAAGGCTTGAACATATAGTTGACAACTTTGCTGAAGGCACAAAGATACAGGAAAATAAGTGGTAAAGAGTATGTAAGGAGGCAACAAAAAGATAGGTTGTATGATTGGGCAAAGAGCTAGCAAATGGAGTAAAATGTGAAATTGTTTATTTGGCAGGAAAAATAGATTCTATGATAACATAAAGATTGCGGAGCTCTGTGATTCAGAGACATTTTAGTGTCCTAGTGCATACATTGTAAATGTATCTGCATACATTGCAGATACACAAAGTTATTAGGAAAACTCATTGAATGCTATAATTCATTTCAAACAGAATTTAATACAGAAATGGTGAGATTAGGCTTCAATTATACAGGATATTAATGAAACAACATTGAAACATTGTCCAGTATTGATCACATTATTTTACTCCTTTTGCAGTTCTCCAACAGACAGAGTAGACTAAAAATCTCCTCCCCTTGGCAGATGAAGGCATAAGTTTAAAGGTGAAGAGCAAATTGTTTTGGGGAGATCTGCGATTTTTTTTTCGCACAGAGTGTGCTAGATATATGGGAATATGCTGCCTGAGAAGGTGTTGGAGCCTAGTACTCTTGTAACATTTAAGAAACATCTGATGAGTACTTGAAATACCAGGGCATAATAGGCTATGGACTGAGTATAGGTCAATGGGACTAGAGTAGTTTGGTGTCTGTTGGCATGGGTGTGGTGAGCTGAAAGGTCTGTTTCTATGCTGTATGACTCTACAGAATCCCTCATTTGAGGATGGGGAATAATATATTGAGATGGATCATTAGTTGGTTGACAAACAGGAAACCGAGATTGGGAATAAGTGGATTATTTCTCAAGTGGTAGGTGACTGCAAGGGTCAGTGCTTGGGCTCCAGCTATTCACATGATATATAAAAATGACCTGGATAAGGGCACCAAATGCAACATTCCCAAAACTAGGTAGGTGAGATTGAAAGTTGAGATTGCAGCAAGGTGGCTTCAAGGTGATTTAGACAAGTTAAGTGAATGGGCAAACACATGGCAGATGCTGTACGACATGGCTAAATGTGAAGATATGGTGTTTTCCAGAAACAGAAAGGAAGAGTATAATTGAAATAATATATTTGGAGGTATGGACATACAAAAAGATCTAATTTGTACACTAATTGATAGAAGTAGATAGGCAGGTACAGCAAACAATTCAGAAGGTAAATGGTATGTTGTCTTACAATACAACTTGATCTGAGTTCAGAAATAGCATTGTCTTTCTGCAAGTTTTACAGGATCTTGGGGAGACAATATTTGAAGTATTGTGGGCAGTTTTGATCTCCCTACTAAAGAAAGGATATCTTTACCAGAGAGGAAGTGTAGTGGAGGTTCACTAGGCTGACACTGGGACTGGCAGGACTGTCCTGTGAGGAGAGATTAGTTCAAATGGCCAGTATTCACATGGGTTTGGAATGATGAGAGGAAATCTGATGACAACATGTCTAATCCTGTTAAAATTTTACAACTGTATGTAGAAAGGATGTTTTTGCTGGTTGGGGAATGTAGAACTCGGGAATACAGTCTCAGGATATGGGGTAGCTCATTTAGGACTAAGATGAGGAAAAACTTCTTCACTTGAAGGGTGGTGAACCTGTGAAATTCTGTCCAAAAGAAGGCTGTGGAGGTCAAGTCACTGAATGTATGCAAGCAAAGATAGATAAAATTTTAGAATTTAAAGACATCAAGAGGTAAAGGGAGAAAGTGGGAATGTAACATTGGTCATATTACCATATATATTGGAGTAACAGTCGACTTTCTGACTACTTTTTAAATTTATGGGGTTGGCTATCACATAGATACTACCTTTTGAGGGGCTGAAAGTCATGTCCATCAAAATTCATATCGTATCATTAGCAGACATCCAATTAATCTCTCAACAAATAATGAACAAAAACACAACAAGTTATGATAATTCTGAAAACCTGAAGCAGAGCGAGACAGCTGGAGGACCTGGAGCGCAGTGGGATGACTGGCAGACTGATTTGTAAATGTTGTTCTGTTACGTGGAAAAACTAGGGTCGACTTTTACGTGAGATATATGGAAAATTCCAGATTTTTTGGACAAAGATAGAGGACCAACTTTTGCATGAAATCAACTATTATTCGAGTGTATACATAGTAAATGGTAGAGCATACTCAAAGGGCTGAATGGCCTGCTCTTTCTAGTTAGAATTAGAGTTTATTGTCACATTCCAGGTTTTCATGAGAGTTTTATTCTCTATAAAATTTTGTAGAGCTTATTTTAATGTGGTTTCAATTCCTGTCCTAAGAGTATTATCGTCTTTTTCTTGAGTCCTCGTACAATCGAGCTTAAGACATTCGTAGCTTTAAATAACCCCTTCAGTGTTTAAATTCAACATTGCTCTGGAACTTACTTTTAAAACTTGAAGGAGTTTAGTTTTAAAGTTTTAAAACTTTAAAAATAAACCACCCATATTGAGATAATCTATTTCTTAGGGACCTTTCTTAGGGGCAACCATTCTACACATTCAGCTTCAGCAAAGACTGGTTTAAACGTCAAATCCAAAAAGGTTTTCTCTAAATGAAAAGAAAATAGTTCATCTCTGACCTAAATTGAAAGTTAATGCACAATACTTTGTTCACTCATGAAAACGTTCTGAATGTAAACAGATTCTTATTAGCCCCCAAGAACTGTTTCTCTCAGACTGCTTTTTAAAATAAATCCCTATTGGTTACGTAAATATGTTCAAGTTAACCTTTAAACCCCTTCAGAGATGCAGACCCTAACTGCCACAAGCTCAAATTCAAATAAATGATATTAAAATATTGAAATTTGTGCACCTAATTCTCTCACTCCAGTATAGAAGATATATTTCTGGACAATATATTTGGGTTGGTGGATAACTGTTACTTTCTTTGGCACACTGTGATCTCTGCTGCTGGTTTTAAAAAACGAAACAAAATCAACATCATTCTTGTCCTTCGTTACCATCGAGTAACTTTTGAAATTGATGATAGGTGAGGTTAGGTTTGAAATTGGTTGCAGTGGTCCTGTATATGAAAATAAACATAAATGTCTGCAGAAAACTGTGCAATTGTACCTGTGTACCTGAATACCTGAATTAGTATCATCAGGAGAGAATGGGCAGAATATTAAAAATAACTACTTTGTAATCAGAAGGTTGTTAAAATGGTCTATAGGGAAAAATGTGACATTTGATGTCTCTGGAGAGTTTCTCTCCAAATTGGCATGCAGCACGATGCCATTGAACTGCTGGTTGCAATGTTCACTGTTAGCCATCCTTTACTGTAAACAGTAGTATCTAGATCTAGTCTGTCCATTTTAGGAATAGGTGGAGCAAATAAAATTATATTCACTCCTTCTGCAAACAGTATAATTGTGTAAATTGCTTCATGTTTCAGATGTTGAATGCATAATTTCAGTGCTCCGTGAATTTACCTGCATTGACCCATGGTTGATGTCAAGGGCAGTATGAATCTTTCTCAAACAAACCAAACCTTACCATTGTGAGAGTTGTTAAAGAAAAGTAAAAAGGAATTGCAAGTTTTTGTTAGGTTTAGTTCCAGCTACGATGCTTTGTACTAACAGTCTGTCTAAACGTGAGACTTGTTTTAGAGCATAGAACGTAGAAATATACAGCGCAGTACAGGCTCTTTGGCCCTCGATGTTGCGCCGATCCAAGCCCACCTAACCTACACTAGCCCACTATCCTCCATATGCCTATCCAATGCCCATTTAAATGCCCATAAAGAGGGAGAGTCCACCACTGCTACTGGCAGGGCATTCCATGAACTCACGACTCTGATAAAGAATCTACCCCTAACATCTGTTCTGTATCTACCCCCCCTTAATTTAAAGCTATGCCCCCTCGTAATAGCTGACTCCATACATG
Organism: Chiloscyllium punctatum; assembly: GCF_047496795.1. Lineage (NCBI taxonomy): Eukaryota > Metazoa > Chordata > Chondrichthyes > Orectolobiformes > Hemiscylliidae > Chiloscyllium > Chiloscyllium punctatum. The sequence goes on from NC_092742.1 coordinate 13,317,937, forward strand.
GAACAAGGTTCTCATGGTCAACCCTATCTAAACCCCTAATCATCTTGTACACCTCTATCAAGTCACCCCTAAACCTTCTTTTCTCCAATGAAAACAGCCCCAAGTGCCTCAGCCTTTCCTCATACGATCTTCCTACCATACCAGGCAACATCCTGGTAAACCTCCTCTGCACCCATTCCAGTGCCTCCACATCCTTCCTATAGTATGGCGACCAAAACTGCGCACAATACTCCAGATGCAGCCGCACCAGAGTCTTCTACAACTGCAACATGACCTCAGGACTCCGGAACTCAATTCCTCTACCAATAAAAGCCAGTACGCCATATGCCGCCTTCACCGCACTATTTACCTGGGTGGCAACTTTGAGATCTGTGGACATGGACACCAAGATCCCTCTGCTCATCCACACTGCCAAGTATCCGACCATTAGCCCAGTACCCCATCTTTTTGTTACTCTTACCAAAGTGAATCACCTCACACTTACCCACATTGAACTCCATTTGCCACCTTTCTGCCCAGCTCTGCAGCTTATCTATATCCCGCTGTAACCTGCCACATCCTTCCTCACTGTCAACAACTCCACCGACTTTTGTATCATCCGCAAACTTGCTCACCCAACCTTCTAGCCCCTCCTCCAGGTCATTTATAAAAATGACACACCGCAATGGTCCCAAAACAGATCCTTGTGGAACACCGCTAGTAACTGCACTCCAAGATGAACCTTTACCATCAACTACTACCCTCTGTCTTCTTCCAGCCAGCCAATTCCTAATCCAAACCTCCAACTCACCCTCAATGCCATACCTCCGTATTTTTTGCAGTAACCTACCATGGGGAACCTTATCAAACGCCTTACTAAAATCCATATGCACCACATCTACCGCTTTACCCTCGTCCACCTCCTTAGTCACCTTCTCAAAGAATTCAATAAGGTTTGTGAGGCACGATCTGCCCTTCACAAAACCATGCTGACTATCCTTGTTGTTGTAATGTATCATCACCTGTTTTCTTGACCTCTGATCCTTCCAGAATAATTAAACTTCAAGCAGTTTTTCTCGCTTCAAAAGCTGGTTTTATGCTAAAAGCTTTGTCAAAAATCTCTTATCTGTTGACACCAAATATAGTCCCAGATAAAGATGTTATGCACATAGTGCAGACTTGGGCTGTCAGATGGGCGGTAGATTTATGACTAAAAGGAACAAGCTGAATTATCAAGCTTATTACGCTGCTCTTATTTTTGATTTGCTTTTTAATTGGCTCAGATTAAACTTTAAACCAGAATAGTTGAGTGTTATTCAAAACATTTTAAGTTCTTGAAGGGAAATGTAGCACTAAATGCAAATATGTCTAAGAACAATTTACATTCAACCTTTACTAAATATGAGTTCAGGTAAAAGGAAAACTTCCTAGCACATCATAAATGGAAATGAATGAGGAAAGCTTATGAGCCAGGTTGAAAATGTTTAGAGGGGTGACAAAGGCTTGACCATAAAGATGGGTTTGAGTGTTTTTTAATCCATTCATGATATTCCATATCACTGGCTGCGAAAGCATTTATTGCCCATAACTAGGTTTAATAAGAAGGTTCTCTGAGCACGACTGCAGTCTCTTAGGGCAATTGGGATGTGGGGGGTGGGGGTGGGGGTGGGGGTGTGGAGTTTTCAGAAGGACGCAAGGCTGTTGAAAAAAGTAGATGCCCTGGAGGATTTATCAGTGAAAACATGAATCAGACCATTGGCAGGACTTTTAAAATTAAGGAACCACAGAAGTCAGTAAAGATGGTTTAAGGATGAATGCACTACTTGCAGACTGGAGGGCAGTTAAATAGCGTTTAATTCAAAAGTTGGACTTGACTCAGTGACACCTTTTTGTGGTCAAGTTGAATTGTTCAGGCATACGTAACTTACATAAATAAAAGTCTTTGTTTTCTTTATCTTTTATGATCTTGAAATATACCACAATACTTAAGTGGGGGGGAGGGGGTACTTTTTTGAATGCTTTCAATGGCAGTCTTGGCACCTTAAAGATCATTGAGATGAACAGAATACCAAGATGACATGGTGGGAAGGGGAACAGATGGAGTCACAGGCACAAGGCTACTTGTTTGACTTTAATATTTTGTTTTCAGTTTGAAGATGTGCACGTGCTTGAGCATCAAGAAACATTTGAGTTTAATCGCTGGATATCAGGAGAGTGATGATGAGTGCAACTTCTTTTGAGAACTTTGTATCCTCTGTGTATTTATGCAATCTCTCTCTTCCAGCTGTGAGCATTTGTCCAAAAATACTTCTGCTAATTGTTAGTCATGTCCCTTGCACTTTGCAGTGAGAATAAGCTTATTGTAAGGATTCAAGTTTCTGGCAGGTTTCCCACTCTGCGTATGAGTGATGCAAATGAAAATAGCACTAGGAATTGAACTCTGGCAGCAATTAGTCTTGCGATTAGTAAAAGAGGATTGTAATTTCAAGGATAAAAAGAGGAGGAGTGGGCAAAAGGATTTGAAATGAGATCATGAAAGATGAAGGAGCCTCCCCTTTGTTTGTGAAGAATGCTACAGTTACACTTCAGCTGCAGAAATAATCCTGTTGGGCTGGTGTTGGCCTGGTATCCCATGAATTTAGGACTGGCAAAGACTGAAAAGGACCCTTTCCTAGAAGTTTATTTATGCACGTGTAGAGCTTAAAAATAAATGAAAATATTTGTGTTTCTTACCCTTCATTTTACTGATGTGCATTGAGAGTGAAACAAACTTTTTGATAGGATCAAATCTTGAAGTTGTACTACAAGCAGGGGGTACCACTTTGATTTCACTCCCTAGGACTTGTAATTGTGAAATTTGTTTTCCAGTGTTGAGTCATTTTGACACTGACACACAGTGTGCTATGATTCAATAAATAATAATGTCTAATGTGAACAAAATAGTCATGTATCATTATATGGAATCTGCTAATGTACAATATTTGCTGTTGTCCACATAAAATATTTTGCAAGTTGGACTTCAACATAGAAGATCTATGTTTGCACAGCATTAAAACACATTAAGCTACTCCCTGAAACCTCATAGCAGAAATGTAGTTTTGAGACCATGATTCGAGGTGAGCACAAGTGTTCCATTTGAACGTATCTTTCCTGCAGAAAGGAAAGGAAAACTGATTAATTGTGTGAAGTAACTGAAGCTGGTCATGCAGACAACTTTAGAGTTGGCTGCAGCTTAGTGGTGGCAGTCTTGTCTATAAACTAGAGTTGTGTCCATTCAAGTCCCACTCCAGAGGCTGGAGTACATAAGGCAGTCTGACTCATCTGTGTAATGCTGAGGAAGACACATTGCACCAAAGGCCTAGCTTCCATCTCCAGTGAACATGATGGCCCCTATTGGGTTATTTAAATGAAAAGGAGGAGAGTTTTCACTGGTGTTATATCATACTGCAGGGAAACAGACACTTTGATCCAACTGATCCATGTCGACCATGTTCCCAAACTAAACTAGTCATACTTGCATGCATTTGGCTCCTATCCCTCCAAATCCCTCCTATTCGTGCACTTATCCAAATATCTGTTAAAATGTTGTAACGGTACCTGTATCCACTCGTTCCTCTGGCAGTTTATTCCACACGTTTAAAAAAAAAGTTGGCCTTCATGCTTTCTAAAACTTCTTTAAATATGCCCTCCAGTTTTGAACTCCCCCACTCAAGGGAAAAGACCCTTGTCACTCACTCATTATTTGTCTTTCATGGTTTTATAAACCTCTATAAGGTTACCTCCTAAGCTCCAGTGCAAAAGGTCCCAGCCTGTCCAAACTAATTTTATAACTGAAATTCTCCATTCCAAGCAATGTCCTGGATGGTGTGCTGCTTTCCTGGTGCCAGGGTTAAAGACATCACAGAGTGCAGGAAATCCTCAAGGATGAAGGTGAAGAGCCAGAGGTGGTGGTACATATTGGCACAAATGATGTCAGGAAGAAGAGGAGGAACATACTGCAGCAGGACTTCGGAGAACTAGGAAGAAGGCTGAAAAGCAGGATGTCCAGGGTGGTCATCTTTGGTTTGCTTCCAGTTCCTTGGGCTGGTGAGGCCAGAAACATGGAGATAATGGACTTGAACGTGTGGCTGGGGAACTGGTGCAGGAAGCAAGGATTTAAATTCTTGGATCACTGGGGTATGTTTTGTGGTAAGCATAAATTATACAAGAGAGACGGTTTGCACCTTAATAGGTTGGGGACCAGCATTCTGGCAGGCAGGTTTGCTACTGCAACACAGCTGCGTTTAAACTAAGAAGCGGGGGGGAGGAAATTGAAGGAAAAGTTAGAACAAGGGAAGTCAAGAAAGACAACTGTATCAATGAGGCAGAAAACTTAAAAAGGGATCATGTTGTAAGGTTGAGTGAAATAGGAGTTGATGGGAAGGGTGAGGGCAGTAACAAATTAAAAATACTAAATATGAATGCACGAAGCATTAGAAATAAGATGAATGAGCTTGAGGCTCTTTTGGAAATTGGCCGATATGATATTGTGGGGATAACGGAGACGTGGCTTCAAGTGGATGTTGGTAAGGGATGACATTTAGTCCCTTGCGTGGGGGGAAACCTAGAATCAGGGGATGTAGAGTCAGTATAGATAGAGACATGGATAGAGCTGAGAAATTCTAAGGGTAAAAAGACCCTCTTGGGAGTTATCTACAGGCCCCCAAACAGTAGTCTGGATGTCGGATGTAAGTTGAATCAGGAGCTGAAATTGGCTTGTCGCAAAGATGTTACTACAGTTCTTATGGGGGATTTCAACATGCAGGTAGACTGGGAGAATCAGGATGGTATTGGACCTCAAGAAAGAGACTTTGTGGAGTGCCTCCGAGGTGGATTCTTAGAACAGCTGGTTCTGGAGCCTACCAGGGAGAAGGCAATTCTGGATCTGGTATTGTGTAATGAACCAGAATTGATCAGGGACATCGAAGTGAAGGAGCCATTGGGAAGTAGTGACCATAATACAATAAGCTTCAATCTGCAATTTGAGAGGGACAGGGTACAATCGGAAGTGACAATATTTCTGTTGAATAAAGGGAACTATGGCGCTATGAGGGAGGAGCTGGCCAAAGTTCAATGGTGCAATACCTTAGCAGGGATGACAGTGGAGCAACAATGGCAGATATTTCTCTGTATAATGCAGAAGATGCAGGATCAGTTCATTCCAAAAAGGAAGAAAGATCCTAGGAGGAGGCATGGGTGGCCGTGGCTGACGAGGGAAGTGAAGAAACATATAAAGTTAAAAGAGGAAAAAGTATAACATAGCAAAGATAAGTGGGAAAATGGAGGACTGGGAAGCTTTAAGAAAAACAGAGGATTACTAAGAAGGAAATACGCAGAGAAAAAATGAGGTATGAAGGTAAACTGGCCAAAAATATTATTCCTGATGAAGGACTTTTGCCCAAAATGTCAATTTTACTGCTCCTCGGATGCTGCCTGAACTGCTGTGCTCTTCTAACACCACTAATCCAGAAAAATATAAAGGAGTATAGTAAAATTTTTTAGGTATGTGAAAGGCACAAAAAAATGATTAAGACTAAAATTGGGCCCTTGAAGACAGAAACAGGGGAATATATTACGGGGAACAAAGAAATGGCAGAAGAATTGAATTCCGATCTGTGTTCATTGGGGAAGACACAAGCAATCTCCCTGAGGTAACAGTGGCTGAAGGACCTGAACTGAAGGGAATTTATATTTGCCAGGAATTGGTGTTGGAGAGACTGTTAGGTCTGAAGGTTGGTAAGTCCCCAGGGCCTGATGGTCTACATCCCAGGGTACTGAAGGAGATGGCCCGAGAAATCGTGGATGCGTTGGTGATTATTTTCCAGAGTTCGATAGATTCTGGATCAGTTCCTGCAGATTGGAGGGTGGCTAATGTTGCACCACTTTTTAAGAAAGGTGGGAGAGAGAAAGCAGGAAATTATAGACCAGTTAGACTGACCTCAGTGGTGGGAAAGATGCCCCCAATACGGGGTAGACTATTTAGGACAGAGATGAGAAACTTCTTCACCCAGAGAGTGGTGGCTGTGTGGAATGCTCTGCCCCAGAGGGCAGTGGAGGCCCAGTCTCTGGATTCATTTAAGAAAGAGTTGGATCGAGCTCTCAAGGATAGTGGAACCAAGGGTTATGGAGATAAGGCAGGAACAGGATACTGATTAAGGATGATCAGCCATGATCATATTGAATGGAGGTGCAGGCTCGAAGGGCAGAATGGCCTACTCCTGCACCTATTGTCTATTGTCCAAATTTTTTCTGAACTCTCTCCAAATTAATCGCCTTCCTGTGGCAGGGCAACCAGAATTCAACACAGTACTCTGGAAGAGGCCTCAACAATGTACAGTGTACAGCCTGAACTTGACCTAATATTCATCCCTCAACTGGCATCGCAATACTGTCTGACATTTATTGTGGTTTGTGGTACATTTTTGTGATAATTGGCTGCCATTTTTCACATGTTACAACAACAGCTATTGTTGGAATTACTTAATTGACTAAGGGTATTTTGAAGTATCAGAGGTTGTGAAAGACATTGTGTCACTGCAATCTTTGTTCTTAAAAGTGCAAAATAAAGCTGATCGAAGTCATGCTTATGATTTATTTTTATTCACCAGTATGTAGTTCAATGATCCAAAGAAAATTTAAGATCTCTCATGCTACTGAAGACTACTGAATTGTGGGTTTGTACTTGTTATCCCCATTTCAATCATAAGGTGAAAGGAGATAACAAATGTATTGCTCCTCAGCCACAGAGGGGTGTGTTTTTCTGCCTCTGAGAAAGATGTTTTCCCAGTCTCTCCTCCATGGAAGGCATGGTGCAACAAGAAACTTGAAAACGATGTTTTCCTTTAAATTTTCAAAAATATTGTTGAATATTTTATTCTTGAAATGTTGCTTAATGAAACTTAGGTGCCAATGAAGTTTGTATGAATTATTAATGATAATGTAGAGACAAAATGGAGCAGGGTCTTACGGAGAATAATCGGCACCGATTTGAGAATTTTTGCTGCTGTGAGAGAACCAGGAGTTAGAACAAAACCTGCATAAGTCTTGACTGTTTTCAATTCCAAATGGATTTTGTGATGCCCCACAGAACGTTTGACCAAAACTGCATTTTGCTCTTCCTTTTGAAATGTACATAAACGTTACCAAAAATGACACCCTGGCTGTTTGTAGACCAAATTCAAAATACTGTGTTGGCTGTATCCAATTCTCATAACTCCAAAATAACATTGATCGCACGCGTAGTAAGAATTTTGGTCAAAACAATGTTGCGCTGGAATTCCTGAGGAAGGGCTTATACCCGAAACGTCGACTCTCCTGCTCCTCGCATGCTGCCTGACCCTGCTGTGTTTTTTCTAGTGCCACACTTTTTGACCCTAATCTCTCGCATCTGGAGCCCTCACTTTGTCATAATCAAAATTTTGCTGAACAAGTATGACTCAGTGCAGCAGAATCTATGGTTGGATTTAAACACACGCCTAAAGTCAGCTGATATAAACACAGTTAATTCGTCCTTTATAAACAGAAGTACGTGCATTAGTTAAAAAGTGAATGTCCGTATAAACTAATGGTATATTGTTTCACATTTCGGTTTTAAAATGGCCAGTTTTGTTCCTCTTCTCGACAACTTTGTCCTTTTTTTCTGCTACATTCAGCTGCTGTAAAGGATTGTTCCTTGCTATCGTGAGTTAGCGGTTGCCATGGTGATACATGCCATAACTGCAACATGATGCAAAACATGTGTCTGACTCAGTTCTAAACAGAGCCTTTAAGTCGCCAGTCACTTGCCAATGAACTCCAGTGTTCCAACCCACTCAATGCCACACCCTGAAGGTCATAAACCAGCGGAAATGAGGTTTTCTCATCTAAGATTTTTTTTGGTGTCTCAAATGCTTTCCATTTTATTGGAAGCCACACATTGACCTTTTCTCAGCAGCTGTGTGCACTTTCAACAAACTGCACTCTTGCTTCGGAGAATTTGAGCTTTGCCGTTGCCAGGCAGCAGATATGTTAATCACGTCGCCACCATGCCCTTGAGCAGTTGCCGACCGCACTATAAATTCTTTGTCCTGTTCGTCACTGCAAATAGATATTGTCTACAAACTGCATAACCTCAATTATTGAGTTATGTATCTGCTAGACAGATGCATGCGAATGCAGCTTATTTCACCATTTGCAATAATATGCAATTTACCTGCCATCATGACGGCACCAACTTTGCTTTAATATACGTATTGTTTTGGAACAATCTTATGTTTTTTTAAAACAAGTATCAAGGAATGCATTATGTAGAAGAACAATGCCTGTTTGTCCTATATTAAAGAGAGAGAAAAATCAGTGAAAGGTTTAATTTCACCTGTGCGTAAAGCAAATAAGCCACTTATAAATTACAAAAAAAGTTGAATTGGTTCATCTAAATATGTGCAGGATATAAGCACGCAATCATAAATGCATGCAAATTATGAATGTGACAACTTCAAAAATTGGGCTGAGCAGAATTCCAGATGACTTTTGAAAACGTTATTTTCTTTTCCAGAGCATCTGGGTTATTGAGAGGAGAGCGATCATACGATATTTATTTTATGTTCTACTATTTTATTTAGAGGTATGACTTTTTTAAAAAGTCAGTTAATACTGCAAATATTTGTGCACCATTGTGTTTACGTAGGGTTTTGAATGTGATCAGACGTACATGTACTTTAGTCAAGTGAATTCAATCGTGGGTTTAAAAATTATTTTGTAAGGCTGAGACAGTGCATGTCGTTCCAAAGTTGATTGTCCACTCATTCATTGGACGACTGCTAAACAACCAAGTCTTACCCTCTACCTGTCTTCACCAATCCCTACTTCACCACCCTGCCCCCTATCTGTAGTTCCCCTTACACCCATCCCTAATCCTGAAGTCGGGTTACATCCTAAACGTTGACTTCACCATCACCTGATGCTGCCTGGCTTGCTGTGTTGTTCCAGCCTCCTGCCTGTCTACTTTGGATTCCAGTATCTGCAGTTTTTTGTCTCTACTACAACTTTAGATTTGTTTTAATGTAATGATTTACTTCTGTAAAACTGTGCTCAACATTCTGCCTCTTAATAGAAATGTCATCTCTTGATTTTTAAAGACCAGGTGCTTCTATCAAAAAAGTAATTTGCAAAAATTATTGAACAGCTTGTCAAATTGTGTCTGCTTACAAAAAGTATCTGTGGCTAAGAGGTCTCACAATTGCATTTCCATCTTACCTTAATTCATACACTATCACAGTTTGCTGTGTTTTGATTTTGTTTTATCTGACTGTTAGTAATGATGCTGACTGCAAATAGAGATTGTAGACTCTACTTGATTAAATTTGCTGGCTGTTTGTATTATCAAAGGCAGAAGTCCAACTGGTCAGAATCGTTTGTCTGATTGAATGAGACAGTTGCCTTAATCAAAGCTGTTTAGTTAAATAGCTTGATACAGGGAAATGGAATGTGTGAACTATGCTCATTCAGACTTGGAAATGAGCTGAAAGATATTGTGTACTTCAAGTATGTTTGGTGTGACTCGTAATTTTACATTAACTGAACTCGTGAAATTTCAACTTTTTTCCACTTTGTTGAAGTTTATGCTGATGTATTGTTGAAAGTGAAGTAACGGTACAATAGAATCAGAGCGCAGAAGGAGGCCCATTGTGCAGGTGCAGACTACCTTTTTATTATCCCATATCCCTGCTCATTGTCCTGTAAATGCTCTGGCTGGGATCTAACCAGTGTTCAGCAAAGTCACCTTGTTTTTGTAGAGTCATACAGCATGGAAAAAAAACCTTTGGTCCAACTATTTCATGCCAACCATGTTCCCAAACTAAACTAGTCCTACTTGCCAGCATTTGGCCCAAATCCCTTCAAACCTTTTCTGTTCATGTAATTATCCAAATGTCTTTTAAATATTGTAACTGTACCTGCATCCACCAGGTTCTCTGGCAATTCATTCCCCTCCCCGCCTCTCTTCCCCCCCCCCCCCCCCCCCCCCACACACACACACACACACACACACACAAACCATTCTCTGTAAAAAAAAAAAAATTGTACCTTATATCATTTTTAATAGAGTCATAGAGATATACAGCACGGGAAACAGACCCTTCGGTCCAACCTGTCCATGCTGACCAGATATCCTAACCCAATCTAGCCTCATCTGCCAGCACCTGGCCCATATCCCTCCAAACTTCTCCTCATTCATATACCCATCCAAATGCCTTTTAAAAGTTGCAATTGTACTCGCCTCCACCAATTCCTCTGGCAGCTCATTCCATACACGCACCACCCTCTGCGTGAAAAAGCTGCTCTTGGGTCTCTTTTATATCTTTCCCCTCTCACCCCAAACCTATGCCCTCTAGTTCTGGACACTCCCCACCCCAGGGAAAAGACTTGGTCTATTTGTCCAATCCATGACACTCATGATTTTATAAACCTTTATAAGATCGGTGGCACAGTGGTTAGCACTGCTGCCTCTCAGCGCCAGAGACCCAGGTTCAATTCCCGTCTCAGGCGACTGACTGTGTGGAGTTTGCACGTTCTCCCCTTGTCTACGTGGGTTTCATCCGGGTGCTCTGCTTTCCTCCCACAGTCCAAAGATGTGCAGGTGAGGTGATTTGGCCATACTAAATTGCCTGTAGTGTTAGGTAAGGAGTAAATGTAGGGGTATGGGTGGGTTGCGCTTCAGCGGGGCTGTGTGGACTTGTTGGGCCGAAGGGCCTGTTTCCACACTGTAAGTAATCTAATCTAAGGTCACCCCTCAGCCTCCGACACTCCAGGGAAAACAGCCCCAGCCTGTTCAGCCTCTCCCTATAGCTCAAATCCTTCAACCCTGGCAACATCTTTGTAAATCTTTTCTGAACCCTTTCAAGTTTCACAACATCTTTCCAATAGGAAGGAGACCAGAATTGCACGCAATATTCCAACAGTGGTCTAACCAGTGTCCTGTGCAGCTGCAACATGACCTCCTAACTCTTGTACTCAATACTCTGACCGATAAAGGAAAGCATACCAAACACCGCCTTCACTATCCTATCTACCTGCAACTCCACTTTCAAGGAGCTATGAACCTGCACTCCAAAGTCTCTTTCTTTGTTCAGCAACACTCCCTAGGACCTTACCCCTCCCCCTTATCTTTCTTTTCTTTGGGATGTAGCTCAATACTGTGTCCTCAATTAGACTCAGAAACTCCTGTCACTGTCCCCATGACTTTTCCAGACTTGTCCTACCTGCCTATCTCCTTTTCCACCTATCCACTCCACCCTCTCTTCCCTGACCTATCACCTTCATCCCCTCCCCCACTCACCTGTTTTACTCTGCTACTTTCTCCCCACCCCCATCCTCTAGCTTATCTCTCCACGTTTAAGGCTCTCTGCCTTTATTCCTGATGAAGGGCTTTTGCCTGAAACGTTGATTTCGCTGCTCCTCGGATGCTGCCTGAACTGCTGTTCCAGCACCACTAATCCAGAATCTGGTTTCCAGCATCTGCAGTTATTGTTTTTACCCCATTGTTGCTCTACTGTCGTCCCCTCTGGGCTGTGCTTCCAGTCGATTTTCGTCAGTTCCTCTCTCATATCCCTGTTATTATCTTTGATCAGGTTGCGGAGATTTATCCACCTTCATTTTTCCTAAGGCCTCATGCACTTCCTCTTCTGTTATGAACTGTTTTCAAAACATATTTATTTTCCTGCATTCTCTAACCCCCATTTCTTTCTCCACAATAAAATTGACACAAAACATTCATTTAATATTTCTCCCATCTCCTGAGGTTCAATGCATAGATGATCTCATTGATCTTTAAAGGGACCTATTTTGTCTCTTAGGTTCTTTTTTGCTTTCAATGTATTTGGATTATCCTTCGCCTTGGCAAACAAAGTTAGTTCATATCCCCTTTTTGACTTCCTGTTTTCCCTCTTAAGAATGTCTGATGCTCTTTATCCTCTTCAAGAGATTCATTTGATCCCAGTTGTCTGCACTAGAGTCATAGTCAGGGAGATGTACAGCACGGAAACATACCCTTCAGTCCTTGCTGACCAGATATCCTGAATTAATCTAGTCCCTTTTGCCAGCATTTGGCCCATATCCCTCTAAACCCTTCCTATTCATATACCCATCCAGATGTCTTTCAAATGTTGTAATTGTACCAATCTCTACCACTTCCTCTGGCAGCTGATTCCATACATGCGCTACCCTCTGCACGAAAATGTTGCCCCTTAAGTCCCTTTTAAATTTTTCCGCTCTCACCTTAAACCTGTGCCCTCTATTTGTGGACTATCCCACCCTTGAGAAAATACCTAGTCTATTTATCCTATCCATGCCCCCCATGATTTTATAAACCTCTGTAAGGTCACCCTTCAGCCTCTGATGTTGCAGAGAAAATAGTTGTAACCTATTCCGCCTCTCTCTGTAGCTCAAATCTGCCAAGCCTGGCAACATCCTTGTTAATCTTTTCTGAGCACTTTCAAGTTTCACAACATCTTGCCTGTAGTAGGGAGACTTGAATTGAACATAGTTTTCCAAAAGTGGTCTACCCAATGTCTTGTACAGCCACGATATGATCTCCTAACTCCTATACTCGATACACTGATCAATTAAGACAGCATACTTGGAGAACCTGGTGAAGCCACCAAACAGGAATACTTGCACACCAAACAGCATAAGGAGCAAGAGATAGAGCTAAGCAAACCCACAACCAATGGATCAAATTTAAACTCTGTGGTCCTGCCACATCTAGTTGTGAACAATTAAACAATTCACTGGAGGATGCGGCTTTGTAAATATTCCCTCCAATGATGGAAGAGTCCAGCACATCATTGCAAAAGATAAGGCTGAAGCCTTTGCAGCAATGCAAAAGTGTAGAGTGGATGATCCACCTTGGTCTCCTCCAGTAATCCCCAACATGGCATATACCAGTCTTCAGTCAATTTGATTCACTCCACGTGATATCCAGAAACAGTTGGAGGCACTGGATACTTGCTATGGGTCCTGACAACATTTCAGCAATAGTTTTGAAGACTTGTGCTCCAGAACCTGCTGCTCCGCAAGCCAAGCTGTTCCAGTACAGTTACAACACTGGCATCTCCTGATGATGAGGAAAGTTGCCCAAGTACATACTGTATATAAAAAGCAGGGCAAATCCAATCCGACCAACTGCTGCCCCATTACTCTACTGTTGATCAACAGTAAAGTGATGAAAGGTGTTAACAAGCAGCACATGCTCACCAATAATTTGCTCAGTGGCACCCAGTTTAGGTTCAGCCATGGCCAATCAGCTGCTGGCTTCTTTACAGCCTTGATTCAAACATGGACAAAAGAGCAGAATTCCAGAGGTAAGATGAGAGTGACAGCCCTTAACATAAAGTCTATGTCTGACCACGAAGGAGTCCTAACAAAACTGGAATCAATGGGCATCAGGGGGCAAACTCTCTCATGGTTAGTCATACCTGACACATAGGTGGTTGTGGTTTTTGGAGGTCAGTCACCTCAGCTCCAGGACAACTTTGCAGGAGTTCCTTGGTAGTGTCCTAGGCCTAACTATCTTCAGTTGCTTTATCAATGACTTTCCATCCATCATAAGATCTGAAGTGGGGATGTTCGCTGTTGATTGCATAATGTTCAGCACCATTCATGACAACTAAGACACTGAAGCAGTCAGTGTCCGAATGCAACAAGATCTGGACAATATCCAGACATGGTCTGGCAAGTTACAAGTAACATTTTCATGGCATGCAAATGTCAGGCTATGACTATCACCTAATGTGACAATCTAATCATTGCCCCTTGACATTCAATGGTGTTACCGTCACTGAATCCCCCACTATCAACATCCTGGGAGTTATAATTGATAACTCAACTGGACTCACCTTATAAATGTAGTGGCTACGAGAACAGGTCAGAGACCAGAAATATTCCGGCAATAACTCACCACCTGACTCCTGAAAGCCTGTTCGCTAACTACAAGGCCCAAGTCAGGATGTGACTGAATACTTTCCGCTTGCCTGGATGAATGCAGCTCAATAACACTCAAGATGCTTGACACCATCCAAGACAAAGCCGTTTGCTTGATTGACACTGCATCCACAAGTATCCACTCCCTCCACCACCAATGCTCAGTAGCAGCAGTGTATTGTATCTGCAAGATACACTGCAGAAATTCACCAAAGATCCTCGGACAGCATCTTCCAAACCCTTTGGCCACTTCCATCTAGAAGGACAAGGGCAGTAGGTACATGGGAACATCATCTCCTTCATTTTCCCCTCCAAGCCAATCACCATCCTGACTTGGAAAATATATTGGTGTTCCTTCACTGTCACTGGTTGAAAATCCTGGAATTCTGACCCTAATGACATTGTGGGTGATCCACAGCAGGTGGACTGCTATGCTTCAAGAAGGCAGCTCACAACCATCTTAAGGGCAACTAGGGGTGGGCAATAAATGATGGCCAAATTTCCACCACCTCCAAAAAGACCCCACCACCAGAGATATATTTCCCTCCCCACCCCTTTCCGCCTTCCGCAAAGATCGTTCCCTCCGTGACTACCTGGGCAGGTCCACACTCCCCTACGACCCACCCTCCCATTCTGGCACTTTCCCCTGCCACCGCAGGAACTGTAAAACCTGTGCCCACACCTCCTCCCTCACCTCTATCCAAGGCCCTAAAGGAGCCTTCCACATCCATCAAAGTTTTACCTGCACATCCACTAATATCATTTATTGTATCCGTTGCTCCCGATGTGGCCTCCTCTACATTGGGGAGACTGGGCGCTTCCTAGCAGAGCACTTTAGGGAACATCTCCGAGACACCCGCACCAATCAACTAAACCACCCCGTGGCCCAACATTTCAACTCCCCTTCCCACTCTGCCGAGGACATGGAGGTCGTGGGCCTCCTTCACCGCTGCTCCCTCACCACCAGACGCCTGGAGGAAGAACGCCTCATCTTCCGCCTTGGAACGCTTCAACCCCAGGGCATCAATTTGGACTTCAACTGCTTCCTCATTTCCCCTTCCCCCACCTCATCCAAGTTTCAAACTTCCAGCTCAGCACTGTCTCCTTGACTTGTCCTACCTGCCTGTTTTCTTTTCGACCTATCCACTCCACCTGCTCCTCCTTGACCTATCACCTTCATCTCCTCCCCACTCACCCATTGTACTCTATGCTACTCTCTCCCCACCCCCACCCTCCTCTAGCTTATCTCTCCACGCTTCAGGCTCACTGTCTTTATTCCTGATGAAGGGCTTTTGCCCGAAACGTCGATTTCGCTGCTCGTTGGATGCTGCCTGAACTGCTGTGCTCTTCCAGCACCACTAATCTAATAAATGATGGCCAGCCAGCGATGCCTACGTCCCGCAAAATGAATAAATACATTTTTTTTAAACACCAAATTCCTCCTTCACCATCCTGTATACCTGCAACTCTACTTCCAAGGAACTATGAATGTGCACTCCAAGGTCTCTCTATTCAGCAATACTCCCCAGGACCTTACCATTACGTGTAAAAGTCTTGCTCTGATTTGCATTTCCCAAATGCCTGACATTTATCAAAATTAAACTCTTATCTGCCACTCCTCAGCCCATTGGCCCATATTGTCAAGATCCCATTGTATTCTGAGGTAGCCTCCTTCGCTGTCCACTACACCTCCAATTTTGGTGTCATCTGCAAACTTACTAACTTTCCTTTATATAAATGATAAGAAGCAGTGGACCCAGCAGCAACCCTTGTGGCACAAAACTGGTCACAGGCTTCCAGTTTGAAAAGCAACCCCCCCACCACCACCTTGTCTTCTATCTTTTATCTTTTAGCCAGTTCTGTATCCAAGTGGCTAGTTCTCCTTGTGTTCCACATGATCTAACCTTGCGTCAGTGAGGAACTTTGTCGAACGCCTTACTGAAGTCTGAATAGATCATGCCCACTGCTCTCATTAATCCTCTTCATTACTACTTCAAAAAAACTCAGTTGTGAATGAGGCAATTTCCCATACATAAAGGCATGTTGACTATTACTAATCAGTCATTGTCTTTCCTAATGCATGAAAATCCTATCCTTCAAGATTTCTTCTGACAATTTGCCCCCATCACCGATGTGAGGCTCAACGATCTATAGTTCCCTGGCTTTTCCTTATCCTTTTTCTAAAATAGTGGCATCACGTTAGCCAGTCTTCTGGCACCTCACCTGTCGCTATCAATGATACAAAGGGGTTCAGCAATCACTTCTCAAGCTTCCTTTAGAGTTCTGGGTACACATGATCCGGTCCCGGGATTTATGTACCTTTATGCGTTTTAAGACATCTATTTTTCAAGAAATAGCAATATATTTCCGTATCCTTCTCTGAACGCTGATGCAATATACTCATTTAATATCTCCCCTACTATTTTCCTTTGACAGACTATTCCTTTCACCAGTACCTAGAATGGAATGTCTGTTTGAGAGAGGAATAGCTACAGGACACTTTTAAAAGCACCTTACCTGTTCTTACACAAATTTTAATCTTAAGCATGCAAAAGATAAAAACAACTTAAAATCTTTTTAAAAAACAAATCAAGTGCTTCACTGAAACACTCAACTGAAAAAAAGCCTTTTCAAGTCTCTAGACAAACGGGAAAAAATAAATCTGAGGGTGGGTTACTAGACCAAAGATGTTGACTGATTTCTGACCACAGATGCTACCAGACTTGCTGAGCTTTTCCAGCAATTTCTGTTTTTGTTTGATTTTTCAGCATCCACAGTTCTTTCAGGTTTTTTTAAATTCTCTCTCCAGAGCTGTCGAAGAAACATGTGGACAAGCCTTTCCCAAATCTCCCCTTTGCATGTTTTTCTTTTTGTTTTGAATCATAGTAGTTTCAAACAGAAAAAAAATGATCCCTCTCCAAATAAAAATATTCATTTACCCACAGCTCATTTATTCTTTGCATCATCTTTAAAATATTTGCAGCAAAGCTGTCGGGACATATAACAAATGTGTCAGTCCAGTTCTTAAAGTTCAGTTTGAGATAGGGTCATCACATTTGTTACATTTTTAAAAATAAAGCCTCCAACCATTTTTACAGACACATTTTCTGTTGTGGGTATCATTGGCAATTGAGTTAATGATTTTTATTTGGAATGTGTATTTTTGAAGTTTGTGCTTCCATTTCTACTTTGAAGCTATTAATTTCCCATCTGTTGAGGTTGTGCAAGTAATTGATACAGTACGTATGTTGTGAATAAAACCAAAGACATCTGCATCTGTCTACCAAATCAGTTCTTGAAGTATAGGGCTTCTCACATTTTCCTGTTTCAATTTTGTCCCCATGTTAATTTTCTTTACTTCAGTGTTCAACTTCACATGTCACTCACTGTGACATTTCAGCAAAGATAACACATTCTCTTCCCGAAGCATTGTGAAAGCATTCATTGACATTAAGTAGTAAATCATGCACCACTGTAAAAACTCTGGAATATTCACTTATATTTTAATCCTACTTTAAATCAACAGGAATATGGTGTAAATTTGAGTTGAAACAAATTTAGCAATTTTCTTTTTGATAACTGACACATAAAGCGCAGACTGCTTTACAGTTTAGTTTTTATTCACTAAAAAAACCACTAGGTACTCAACAATATTACAGTAATTATTAACCACGTCTTTCATAGTACTTAGGCAATGTAAAAAAAATTATTTACCTTTGAATTACTAAATTTCTCAGATTTTATGAATCAGTGATACTTAGTTTTTTTAATAAATATAATACTTTTACAATCCAGTCAAGCTCATCTAAAATCGCAATCTGGTATTGCACCGAATCCCAGATTCATTCAATATAGCACTAGATTTGTGAACCCATTTCAGTCAGGGTGTACTGGGAGAGAATGGAGTAAGGTGATTGCTGCCTAGACTGGGGGGTACGCCTTATGAAGAAAGGTTGAGGGAACAAGGGCTTTCGTCATTGGAGCGAAGAAGGGTGAGAGGTAACTTGATAGAGGTCTCCAAGATGAGAGGCATCAATAGAGTGGACAGAGAAAGTCTTTTCCCCAGCACGGAAATGGCTAATACAAGGGGGCATAATTTTAAAGTATTCGGTGGAATGTTTAGATGTCAGAGGTAGGTTCTTTATACAGAGTGGTGGGTGTGTGGTATGCAGTGCCACCACTGGAAGTAGTGTCAGATACATCAGGGACGTTTAAATAACTCTTGGATAGGCACACAGTACAATGAAGGGTATATAGGTGAATTTGATCTTAGAGAAAGATAAAAGGTCAGCACAACATAGAGGGCCGAAGGGACTGCACTGTGTTATGTTCTAAGTACCCTGTTTCTTAAAGAGTCAAAACCCTGACTGAAAGAGCTTGAGACTTACTGTCCTTTGCAGTCACAAGAAATTTCAAAATATCTCAAAACCAATTAATCAAATGTAGCCAGTGTTACAGAAGCAAATCAGAACAGCCAAAGTACACACAAATGTCAACACAATAAACTGGTAGTGTTGTTTACCAGTGGAGATTAGAATGTACTCAAGTGGTCTATGGACCATGAATCTGCACTTTTAAAATACAAGTTTGCACCTGCCTAAAGATACCTTGCCACTGAAGTGAATTCGAGATGTATAATATCAACTTGCTATAAATGACTTATTTCGACTTCAAAGCTACACCAACACTTTCACATTAATGCACATCCAAAACCACATATTATGCATCACTGCAGCAGTTATTAGCTCAATGTTAAAGGAAATTACAATCCATGATATTTAAAGCCTAGTTTCCATGAAAAGTCTTCTTAAGCTGACAGCATCATACTACTGGTCTTACAATAGTCAAGAGGGATTTAGAGAAGCAGATATGTACGGAAATCTCAGAAAGGCGTTAGGGTTATAATTGTAGGGGATTTTAACTTTGTTAGCATTAATTGGAATCGCCTTAGTGTGAAAGGATTAAATGGGTGGAATTTTTGAAGCAAGTCCAAGAGAGCTTTTTGTGCCAGTAGACAAATAGCCCTACTAGAGATCGGACAGTGCTAGACTAATCCTAGGGAATTAAGCTGGTCAAGTGGTTAATGTTTCAATGATTGAACATTTTGGGAATAGTGACCATAACTCCAAGTTTCAAGTCATTATGGAAAGGGATAAAGATAGTGCAGAAGGGTCTAAAATGGGATAAGGCTGATTTTAATATCATTGGACAGTATCTGGCAAACAGTCTGGAAGTTATTTGTAGGCAAGTCTAAATTTGGAAAGTGGGAGTCTTTTAACAGTAGTATGTTAAAAGCATGCTTCTTTCAAGGGCAAGGTCAATTAAGTCCAAGGAAGTCAGAGGATAGAGATATAAAGAAAAAGGAGGAAGCATATGTCAGTTACAGCACATTAAGAATAGGGGAGGCCCTTCAGAAGTAAAGAGTACAGGAAGTTGTGTAAAGAGGAAATTAGGAGGGCAAACAAAAGGCACAAAATATTGTGTCACACAGTAAAAGAGATGTACAGCACGAAATAGACCCCTCGGTCCAACTCGTCCATGAAGATCAGATATCCTAAATTAATCTAGTCCCAATTGCCAACATTTGACCTATATCCCTCCAAACCATCATGTGGCCTTCCAGATGCCTTGTAAATGTTGTATTGTACCAGCCTCCACTACCTCCTCAAGCAGCTCATTCCACATGTGCACCACCCTCTGCGTGAAAAGTTGCCCCTTAGGCACCTTTTAAATCTTTCTTCTCTCATCTTAAACTCTAAGTTTACGCTGATCTAAAATACTCTCATTCAAGGAAAAAGAACTTGGTATTCACCCTGTCCATGATCCCACATGAGTTTGTAAACTTCAACAAGGTCACTCCTCAGCCGCCAACACTCCAGGGAAATTAGTCCCACTCCATTCGGTGTCTCTCTATAGCTCAAAATCTCCAATCCTGGCGACATCTTTGTAAATATTTTCTAAACCCTTTCAAGTTTCACAACATCCTTCCTATAGCAGGGAGACCAGAATTGAATGCAGTATTCCAGAAGTGGCCTAACCAATGCCCTGCACAGTCGCAACATGACCTCCCAACTCCTAAATTCAATGCACTGACCAATAAAGGCAATCGCACCAAATGCCTTCTTCATTACTGTGTCTACCTGCAACTCCACTTGCAAGGAACCATGAACCTGCACCTCAAAGCTTCTTTGTTCACCAATACCTCCTAGGAGCTTACCATTAGGTCTGACTTACTTTTTCGAAATACAGCACCTCACATTTATCCTAACTAAACTCCATCTGATCAAGATTCTGTCGTACTCTGAGGTAACCTCCTTTGCTGTCCACTACAATTTGTGTCATCTGCAAACTAACCATACCTCTTACAGTCACATGTAAAAAGAACATAGAACATATAACAATACAACACAGGAATGGGCCCTTCGGCCCAGGATGCTGTGCCAAATGTGACACCAAATTACAACTAACCCCTTCTGCCGACTATATCCTTCAACTTGTTGCATATTCATGTGTTTATCTAAAAGTGTCTTAAAGGCCCCTATTGTATCTGCCTCCATCACAACCTCTGGCAGCTTGTTCCAGACTCCTGCCATTCTATGTGCAAAATAACAAAAAGCAGTTGACCCAGCACCGATCTTTGTGGCACTCGACTGATCACAGGCCTCCAGTCCAAAAAGCAACACTCCCTGTCTCCTAGCTTAGAACTAATTTTGTATCCAAATGGCTAGCTCTCCTGGGATTCTAACTTCGCTACCATGTGGAACCTTATCGAAGGGCTTATCAAGTCCATACAGACAACGTCCACCACTCTCTTTTGTCATACAAATATCTCACGAAGGGGCCCAGCAATCACTTCCCTATCTTCCCATAATATTCTGGAGTACACTTGATCAGGTGACAAGGATTTATCCATCTTTATGCATTTTAAGACGTCCAGCATGTCCGCTTCTGTAATATGGACATTTTTCAAGATATCACTATTTCTCAGTTCTCGAGTTTCCATAAGACCATAAGACATAAGACCATAAGACATAGGAGTGGAAGTAAGGCCATTCGGCCCATCGAGTCCACTCCGCCATTCAATCAAAGCTGATGCGCATTTCAGCTCCACTTACCAGCGTTCTCCCCGTAGCCCTTAATTCCTCTAGACAACAAGAATCTATCAATCTATCAATTTCCATATCCTTCTGCACAGTAAACGCTGATCTAAAATACTTGTTTAATATCTTACCAATCTCCAGTGGGTGCTTTGGTAGATGGGATCAAAGCAAATCTCAAAGTTTTTTCTAAATGTATTAGGAGTAAGAGAATTACTAGGGGGAAAAAAAAATGACCAAAGGGGCAACCTGTGCAAGGAGCTAATGGTCACGCGTGAGGTTTTAAATGAATACTTCTCACCTGTACATTCAAAGTGCAGAAAGTTATTGTAGGCAGAGATTTCAGTTGGAATGGTGAGGTTCTAGAACACATTAAGATGAATAAGATGATATTAGATGTTTTACTTGGCATACCCCAGGTGCATAAATCCCCAAGACCTAATGAGATGCCTCCCATAATTGCCTGGCATACAAGGGAAGAGATTGCTGGGGCTCTGGCAGTGATATTTAATACTTTGCAGGCCAGAAGGAGAAATGTCGGATTGCTGAAGGATAGCAAATGGGGTTTCTTTATTTAAGAAGGGTAGCAGGGATAAGCCAGGTAATTACAGACTAGCTAGTCTAACATCAATGGGAGGGAATTATTGGAAAGAATTCTGAAGAACAGGATTAATCAATATTTGGAAAGACAGGAATTGATTGGGGATAGTCAGCATGGATTTATTAGAAAATCCTGTCTGACTAATTTAACTTTTTTTTTAAAACGGTGACGAAATATATTAAGGAGGACGGTGCAGTTGATGTGGTTTACATGGACTTTGACACAGACTAAGTTCCACATAGACGAATTGTTCAAAGATAAAAGCCATGAGATCCAAGACAAGTTGGCAAACTTGGATTGAGAACTGAATTACAAATAGGAGGCAAAGGATAATGGATGAGGGCTGTTTTTATGATTGGAAGCCTGTGCCCAGCAGCATACCCACAGAAATCAGTGCTGGGACACTTGCTGTTTGGTATGTACATTAATGACTTGGATGTAAACCGTATAATTAGTAAATTTGCAGTTGACAGAAAAAGTGGTGGTGTTATTGTTAGCAAGGATGGTTGGTCTCAGGGTACAGTCTGACATTGATCAACTGGCAAATGAGGCAGAGCAATGGCAGGTGGAATTTAATCCCGATAAGTGAAAGGTAATGCATTTTGGGATGTCTAATATGGATATACATAATATATGGGAGGTTCTTAGGGGTTCTGGGGAAGAAACCTTGGTGTACAAGTCCATTGACCTCCTAAAGATATCATTATAGATGAATATGGTAATGAAGAAGGCCTTCAGGAATTGGGGCATAGACTTTAAGAGCAAGGAAGTCTTGTTACAACTTTATAAAACATCAGTTAGGCCATGAGAAGAAAGTGAGGACTTGTAGGTGCTAGAGATTAGAGTTGAAAAGTGTGGTGCTGGAAGAGCACAATGTCAGCCAGCATCCAAGTAGCAGGAGAATTGACGATTCGTGCATAAATCTTTCATGAGTAAATGTGAGGGGTGGGCTGAGAGATAAATAGGAGGGTGGGAGTGGGGTGTGGAGAAGGTAGCTGGGAAGGCATTAGGTAGGTGCAGGTGGGGGTTGATTGCGATAGTTTGGTAGGGAGGGTGGAGTGGATAGGTGGGAAGGAAGATGGATAGATGCAACATGTTAAGAGGGTGGTGCCGATGTGGATCTGGGATGGAGGTGGGGGTGTGGAGATTTGAAAACTAGCAAAGTTGATGTTGCTACTGTGTGGATAAAGGGTTCCAAGGTGGAAGATGAGGCGTTCTTCCTCCAGTCATTAGGTGGCTTGGATTTGGCAGTGGAGGTAGCCCAGGACTTCCATGTCCTTGGTGAAGTGGGAGGGTGAATTGAACTGTTCGGCTACAGGGCAATTGGGTTGATTGGCGGATGTGCCCCAGGGATGTTCCCTGCAAAATTCCACAAGCTGGCGTCCTGTCTCCCCAATGTAGAGGAGACCACATTGAGCGCAACGGACACAGGAAATGAGCTGTTTGGATGTGCAGGAAAATTTCTGCCGGATCTCTTGGAGCCTTGGACAGAGGTGAGGACGGCGGGTGCGGATGCAGGTTTTGCATCTCTTGCTGCTGCAGCAGGGCAAGGTGCTGGGTTGGAGGGTGGGGTGTGTGGACCTAACGAAGAAGTCATGGCGGGAATGGTTTCTGAGGAACGCAGATAGGTGTGAGGAGGGAAATAGTCCAAAGATGTGCAAGTCAGGTGAATTGGCCATGCTAAATTGCCCATAGTGTTAGGTGCATTAGTCAAGAGGAAAATGGGTCTGGGTGGGTTACTCTTCAGAGGGTCAGTGTGGACTTTTTGGGCTGAAGGGCCTGTTTCCACACTGTCTGGAATCTACTCTAAATCTCTCGTGATGGGGTGATTATAGGTGGCAGAAATGGCGGAGGATAAT
Organism: Chiloscyllium punctatum; assembly: GCF_047496795.1. Lineage (NCBI taxonomy): Eukaryota > Metazoa > Chordata > Chondrichthyes > Orectolobiformes > Hemiscylliidae > Chiloscyllium > Chiloscyllium punctatum. The sequence continues at coordinate 13,341,468 of NC_092742.1, forward strand.
GCACTGTATCCAGAGATTAGTGGGATGGAAGGTGAGGACCGGGGTGTGGGGTTCAATTCTTGTTGTGGTTGGAGGGATGGGGTTCCAGGGCAGAGCTGCAGGAAGTGGAGGAGATAAGCTGGAGGGCATTGTTGATCATTTGGGAGGAGAAATTGCAGTCATAGAATCAGAGAGATGTACAGCATGGAAACAGACACTTCGGTCCAACCTGTCCATGCTGACCAGATATCTCAACCCAATCTAGTCCCACCTGCCAGCAACCGGCCCATATCCCTCCAAACCCTTCCTATTCCTATACCCATACAATTGCAACATTCAAGAGGCATTTGGATCAGCCTCCACCACATCCCCTGGCAGCTCATTCCTTACACGTACCACCCTCTGCTTGAAAAAGTTGCCTCTAACGTCTCTTTAATATCTTTCCCCTCTCACCCAAAACCTATGCCCTCTAGTTCTGGACCCCGCGACCCCAGGGAAAAGACTATTTACCCTATCCATGCCCCTCATAATTTTGTAAACCTCTATAAGGTCACCCCTCAACCTCTAATGCTCCAGGAAAAACAGCCCCAGCCTGTTCAGCCTCTCCCTGTACCTCAGATCCTCCAACCCTGGCAACATCCTGGTAAATCGTTTCTGAACCCTTTCAAGTTTTATAACATCTTTCCGATAGGAAGGAGACCAGAATTGCACGCAATATTCCAACAGTGGCCTAACCAATGTCCTGTACAGCCGCAACATGACCTCCCAACTCCTGTACTCAATGCTCTGACCAATAAAGGAAAGCATACCAAACGCCGCCTTCACTATCCTATCTACCTACAACTCCACTTTCAAGGAGCTCTGAACCTGCACTCCAAAGTCTCTTTGTTCAGCAACACTCCCTCGGACCTTACCATTAAGTGTATAAGTCCTGCTAAGATTTGCTTTCCCAAAATGCAGCACGTCGCACTTATCTGAATTAAACTCCATCTGTCACTTCTCAGCCCATTGGCCCATCTGGTCCGGATCCTGTTGTAATCTGAGGTAACCCTCTTCGCTGTCCACTACACCTCCAATTTTGGTGTCATCTGCAAACTTACTAACTGTATCTCTTATGCTCGCATCCAAATCATTTATGTAAATGACAAAAAGTAGAGGGCCCAGCACCAATCCTTTTGGCACTCCACTGGTCACAGGCCTCCAGTCAGAAAAACAACCTTCCACCACCACCCTCTGTCTTCTACCTTTGAGCCAATTCTGTATCCAAATGGCTAGTTCTCCCTGTATTCTATGAGATCTAACCTTGCTAATCAGTCGCCCGTGGGGAACCTTGTTGAATGCCTTGCTGAAGTCCATATAGATCACATCCTCTGCTCTGCCCACATCAATCATCTTTGTTACTACTTCAAAAACCTCAATCAAGTTTGTGTGTGGGAAATCATATTTCTCAAAGCCATGTTGACTATCCCTAATCAGTCCTTGCCTTTCCAAATACATGTACATCATGTCCCTCAGAATTCCCTCCAACAACTTGTCCACCACCGAGGTCAGGTTCAACACTGTATAGTTCCCTGGCTTGCCTTTACCGCCCTGCTTAAACAGTGGCACCACGTTAGCCAACCTCCAGTCTTCCAGCACCTCACCTGTGACTATCAATGATACAAATATCTCAGCAAGAGGCCCAGCAATCACTTCTCTAGCTGTGGGAGCAATCACTCCCACAGAGTTCTCGGGTACACCTGATCAGGTCCTGAGGATTTATCCACTTTTAACCGTTTCAAGACATCCAGCACTTCCTGCTCTGTAATCTGGACATTTTGCAAGATGTCACCATCTATTTCCCTACAGTCTATATCTTCCAAATCCTTTCCCACAGTAAATACTGATGCAAAATATTCATTTAGTGTCTCCCCACACAAAGGCCGCCTTGCTGATCTTTGAGGGGCCCTATTCTCTCCCTAGTTACCCTTTTGTCCTTAATATATTTGTAAAAACCCTTTGGATTTTCCTTAATTCTATTTGCCAAAGCTATCTCATGTCCCCATTTTGCCCTCCTGATTTCCCTCTTAAGTATACTCCTACTTCCTTTATACTCCTCTAAGGATTCACTCGATCTATCCTATGTATACCTGACATATGCTTCCTTTTTTTTTCTTAACCAAACCCTCAATTTCTTTAGTCATCCAGCATTCCCTATACCTACCAGCCTTCCTTTTCACCCTGACAGGAATATACTTTCTCTGGATTCTTGTTATCTCATTTCTGAAGGCTTCCCATTTTCCAGCTATCCCTTTACCTGTGAGCATCTGCCTCCAATCAGCTTCAAAAGTTCTTGCCTAATACTGTCAAAATTGGCCTTTCTCCAATTTAGATCTGGTCTATCCTTTTCCATCACTATTTTAAAATGAATAGAATTATGGTCGCTGGCCCCAAAGTGCTCCCCCACTGACACCTCAGTTACCTGCCCTGCCTTATTTTCCAAGAGTAGGTCAAGTTTTGAACCTTCTGTATCCACATACTGAATCAGAAAATTGTCTTGGACACACTTAACAAATTCCTCTCCATCTAAACCTTGAACACTATGGCAGTTCCAGTCGATGTTTGGAAAGGTAAAATCCCCTACCATAACTACCCTGTTATTCTTACAGATAGCTGAGATCTTCTTACAAGTTTGTTTCTCAATTTCCCTCTGACTATTGGGGGGAGGTCTATAATACAATCCCAATAAGTTGATCATCCCTTTCTTATTTCTCAGTTCCACCCAAATAACTTCCCTGGATGTATTTCCGGGAATATCCTCCCTCAGCACAGATGTAATGCTATCCCTTATCAAAAATGCCACTGCCCCTCCTCTCTTGCCTCCCTTTCTATCCTTCCTGTAGCATTTGTAGCCTGGAACATTAAGCTGCCAGTCCTGTCCATCCCTGAACCATGTTTCTGTGATATCATAGCAATTACAGTCTCATGTTCCTAACCATGCCCTGAGTTCATCTGCCTTCCCTGTTAGGCCCCTTGCACTGAAATAAATGCAGTTTAATTTATGAGTCATACCTTGTCCATGCCTGCCCTGACTGTTTGACTCACTTCTGTTCTCAGCTGTACCAGTCTCAGATCGATCTCTTTCCTCACTATCTCCCTGGGTCCCACCCCACCCCACCCCTCTTCCCCTCCCCCGCACCTTACTAGTTTAAATCCTCCCGAGCAGTTCTAGCAAATTTCCCAGCCAGTATATTAGTCCCCTTCCAATTTAGGTGCAATCCGTCCTCCTTGTACAGGTCACTTCTACCCCAAAAGAGATTCCAATGATCCAAAAATGTGAATGCTCTCCCATATACCAGCTCCTCAGCCATGCATTCATCTGCTCTATCCTCCTATTCCTGCCCTCACTAGCTTGTAGCACTGGGAGTAATCCAGATATTACTACCCTTGAGGACTACCTTTTCAAATTTCTGTCTAACTCTCTGTAATCTCCCTTCAGAGTCTCGACCTTTTCCCTTCCAAAATCGTTGGTTCCAATGTGGACAATGACCTCCTGTTGGTCCCTATTCTCCTTGAGAACATTCTGCACCCTCTCTGAGACATCCTTGATCCTGGCACCAGGGAAACAACACACCATTCTGCTTTTTCTGTGCTGGCCACAGAAATGTCTGTCTGTACCTCTGACTACAGAATCCCCTAACTCAATTGATCTCTTGCAAGCCGACGTACCCCTCGTTGCATTAGAGCCAGTCTCAACACCAGACACTTGGCTGTTTGTGCTACGTTCCCCTGAGAATCCATCACCCCCTACATTTTCCAAAACAGCATACCTGTTTGAAATGGGTATATCCACAAAAGACTCCTGCACTAGCTGCCTACCTCTCTTACCCTTCCTGGAGTTAACCCATCTGTGTGACTGTATCTGAGACTCCTCTCTTTCTTCACCCCCCCCCCCCCCATTCATTAGGGTGGTGCTGAGCTGGCAGGTTAGAACTGGGGTAAGGTGGGGGAAAGCGGAAATGAGGAAACTGGTAAAGTCCACATTGATGCCCTGGGGTTGAATTGTTCTGAGGCGGAAGATGAGGCTCCCCAGGAAGGGGAGGGAGGTGTTAGAGATGGTCCAGATGAACCCCACCAACCTCCGCATAAACTGCATCATCTGCTAATATTTCCATCACCTACAAACGGACCCCATCACCAGAGATACATTACCCTCCCCACCCATATCCGCTTTCCACAAAGACTGTGACTACCTGGTCAGGTCCACACCTCCCAACAACCCACTCTCCCCTCCTGGCATCTTCCCCTGCCACCACAGGAATTACAAAACCTGCGCCCACACCTTGCCTCCATCCATGGCCCCAAAGGAGCCTTCCACATCCATCAAAGTTTCACCCGCACTTCCACACGTCATATATTGTATCTGTTGCTCCCAATGCGGTCTCCTGTACGTTGGGGAGACTGGAAAACTTCTTGCAGAGTGCATTAGGGAATGTCACCAGGACACCTGCACCAATCAACCCCACCACTCCGTGGCCGAACATTTCAAATCACCCTCCCACTCTGCTGAGGGCACGCAGGTCCTGGGCTGCCTCCGCCGCTGCTCCCTCACCACCCGACACTTGGAGGAAGAACGCCTCGTCTTCCACCTCGGAACACTTCAACCCTGGGCATTAATGTGGACTTTATCAGTTTCCTCATTTCCCTTCCTCCCTCCCCCCCCCCCCCCCCCCCCCCCCCCCCCACCCACCCAAACCTCACCCCAGTTCCAACCTTCCAGCTCAGCACCACCCTCATGATCTGTTATACCTGCCAATCTTCCTTCCCACCTATCTGCTCCAACCTCCACTCCGACCGATCGCTTTTGCCCGAAACGTTGATTTTCCTGCTCCTTGGATGCTGCCTGACCTGCTGTGCTTTTCCAGCGCCACTAATCTTGATTAAGAAAGGAGCTCAGCTTGCTTCAGTTTTTATTTTGGGATTGTTTCAACAACTGAGCTGTCAACTTGCTTACATCAAAAGGGGAGTAAGCAACTGAAACATGAAGATGTTGTTCCTAATGTACATAAAGTCATTTGGTTGCACTAAGGTTGATTTGTTTTCATAATTTTAGTGTTTCTTGTTACTTAAGTGCAACTTTCCTCCTCCTCTCCCAAGCTATATGTATATTGTTTGTGTTTTTGTTGCTGTGGTTGCAATTTGGTTGTGGAAGAGTCTTAAACATTTGGCAAAGCTTTCAGCATCCTTATATTGGTTCCCCACTGGATCTTCTCTTGATATTTGCTGAATAAATAGCCTCCAAATGTTGGTTTAACCCTTACTGTGAACAAAAACATGGTTTTAATTGTTGTGAATTGCTATTTGGGTTGAATGAAATTTTGAAAAGCTTGTGAACAACTTCATAATTTTTTATAAATTTTTTCCCATATTTAATTGGAAATGCTTCATTCTGACTTAATAAATTAAGAAAAAAATTCCTTAAATAATTTGTGTTTACTTTATAGCACATCAAGTCCACCCCGTTGGCCAGGAAGTGCTTTCTTTAAGAAGAATGGAGCGCTCCAAGGTAAGAGAAAGCACTCCAGGATTAATGTACTTTTGCTAGCAATTGTCTCTGATAAAAATGAATTTCAAGATTGCATATATCATTGCACCGTTTCTAACTGGGATGTTAAAATGGTTAAATGTTGCAGTTGTTCTATTTTGTTGAGTGTTTTGTCCACCAATCCACAGAACTAGCTAGCTCAATGCAAATGACTGTACGGAGATACAAAGTTTGAAGTATTTGTTGTCGGTGCAGCAAGATCTTTAACAGGAAATTCATGTATTGGAGTTTATTGTATAAATTCAAAGTTATCATTTCCAACTTCAACAAGAAGAATTGGGTCCAAACTGCAGAGGTCTGGTAAAATTTTCCAAGCAGCAAGGCGAAAATAAATTTAAACAATTGTACTGACTGATCTTACATTTTGGTGTCTGTGCTGAGTGTAGTAGCATAAGCTGAAGTTGGCTAGGTACTATATTAGTTGGTATATTGTGAAAGACCCTATAGATAAAATAATTAGGAACAGGGTCTCTGTGGTGGGCCCATACTTGTAAACAGATATTTGATAGGGCTAGTAAGGTCCTGAAGCAATGAATATTTTGCTTGGTGGGTTCTGATATATTGCACCCACAAGATGATTTCTACCTAGAATCTCGAGTGCAAAAATCACGCAACTGAGGAAAAAGCGGCTCAGTGGTTATCACTGCCTCTCAGTGTCAGGAATCCGGGTTTGATTCTAATCTCTGGCAACTGTGTGGAATTTGCATATTTTTCCCGTGTCTGTATGGGTTTCCCCTGGGTGCTCCAGTTTCCTCCCACAGTCCAAAGATGTGCAGATTAGGTGGATTGGCCATGTAAAATGGTCCATAGTGTCCGGGGATGTGCAGGTGAATTAGTCATGGAAAATGCAGGATTACAGGAATTGGGAGGGTCTGGGTGGGATGCTCTTTGGAGGATCGGTGTGAACGTGATGGACCTAATAGCCTGTTTCCATGCTGTAGAGATTCTCTGATTCTCAGGTTATTTGACCCTATCGCTCATCAGAATGTTCCTTTCCACCAAAAAGTATGCCTTTACATACCTGTCAAATGTAATTTACCATGTGTGTCCACTTTATATGACTATGCCCTCTTCGTTTGCTATATTTGCAAATTTTATCATAAATTTTATAACTGCACAAGTTGAAATAAAGTCCAGTTTTTTTACAGATGTCAAAAGAGCAGTAGTCCAAATACTGATCCCTGGTGAACATTATTTTGTATGTCCCCTGGATCTGAAGATAAAGCATCACCATGACTGTTCCTTTACAAATGGAGGCCAAGTCTAAAAGAAAAATTATACCAATAGCAAAATGATAGCAGTGCTTGCACATCCAAGCAGCAACTATGGAAAGAGAAACTGAGTTATTGCATTAAGTCTGTCACCAACATGCAGAATTAGAAAATCCTACAGATATAACTGGTTTTAAACAAGGGAAAGTAGAAGAAAGAACTAATAGGAATATCTGTGGTGGGGTGGAAGGCAGGAGAGTTGAATCAGATGATATAATCTAAAATTGCTGATCTCAGTGGGTTCAGAAGGCTGTCAATTGCCTCATTTACCAATGAGCTTCCATTGACATTTTTAAAAGTCTGTGGTTGTTTGAGATCTGAAACATGAACTAACATTGCTGGTGAAATTCAGAAGGTATGGCAGCATCTGTGGGAGAAAGCAGAGTTAAATTCTGATAGAGGTAGGGGTTCCTCCAGGGGAGACCGGTTAGCAAGGTTAGATCTCATGTAATATAGGGAGAACTAGCCATTTGGATACAGAAACTGGCTCAAAGGTAGAAGACAGAGTGGTGGTGGTAGAGTGTTGCTTTTCAGACTGGATGCTTGTGACTAGTGGTGTGCCATTGGTACTGGGTCCACTGCTTTTCTTCATTTATATGAATGATTGAACATATGATGAAGAAGGTGTTTGGTATGCTTTCCTTTACTGGTCAGAGTATTGAGTATTGAGTATTGGAATTGGGAGGATATGTTGCAGCTGTGCAGAACATTGTTTGGCCACTTTTGGGATATTGCATGCAATTCTGGTCTCCCTCCTGTCGGAAGGATGTTATGAAACTTGAAAGAGTTCAAAGAAGATGTACAAGAATGTTGCCAGGGTTGGATTTGAGGGAATGGGAGAGGCTGAATAGGCTGCGGCTGTTTTACCTGGAGTGTTGGAGGCTATGGGGTGACTTTATAAAGATTTATAAAATCATGTGAAGCAGGAATAGGATAAATAGTCTAGGTCTTTTCCCTGGGGTAGGGGGGTCCAGACCTAGAGGGCATAGGTTTAGGGTGAGAGGGGAAAGGTGTAAAAGGGACCTAGGGGGCAACCTTTTCACACAGAGGGTGGTGTGTGTATGGAATGAGCTGCCAGAGAAAGTGGTGGAGTCTAGTATGATTACAGTATTGAAAAGGTACATGAACAGGAGGGGTTTAGAGGGATATGGATCAACCGGTGGCAAATGGGACTAGGTTGGGTTTGGATATCTGGTTAGCATGGATGAGTTGGACTGAGGGGTCTGTTTCTGTGGTGTACATCTCCATGACTCTGTGACTCAATGTTAATTCTGCTTTCTCCTCACAAATGCTGTCAGACCTGCTGTGTTTCGCCAACAATTTCTGTTATTGTTTCAGAACTTCTATTGAACTTCAATGCAACAGTTATCAGGACAAAAAGGCACGGGGATATTTATGGTGCATTTGTTTCCTCCAGTCTCTTGCTTTTCAAGAATGAAAAACAATTTCTTTTCTCCTCTAACTCAAGCCAATTTCCTTCTGTCTCAGAGGCTTATCTATTCTCCCCTTTTAAATGCATCTATAATATGCATTTCACTGCAAAGAAACAAGGACAGGGTCAGGTCTTACTGTGCATTAAAAGACAAAAACAATGAATGTTTTCAAGAATGAATTTGATATAGTTCTTGGGGCTAAAGAGATCAAAGTGTATGGGGGGAAAATGGGAACAAGGTACTGAGTTTGATGATGACTTGTGTTCAGATTGAATGGTGGAGTGGGCGCAAATGGCCCTCTGTTTTTTGAATTTCCATGATTCTAAAATGGCAAGAGTCCAGATGCTCTGAATTATGTTGAAGCAGATGGTGAAATTTGAATTCAGTAATAATCTAAGGTTAAGAGTCTAATGATGACCATCTAACTATTGTCAAGAAAAACCCATCTGGTTCACTGATCTCCTTTAGGGAAGGAAATTTGCCGTCCTTACCTGGTCTGATCTGCATGTGACTCCAGACCGATAGCAATGTGATTGACTGTTGAATGTCCTCTGGACAATTAGGGATGTGCAACCTACACTGGCCTAGCCAGTGACATCCACATTCGTAGATGAAGAAAAACAAATTGAATTCAGCATAGCAATTTCCTGATTTATAAAAGGGCTCTGCAGCATGGCGAAGACTGCATTGTAAGCAAAGTTTAATATAGTAAAAATTGATTATTGTTTGAAATAACTCATGCTTTCCAACCTTTTCACAGATTTTTGTAACTTACCTTTTGACATCTTTCCATGCCCTGGCATTCAAAACATAAAACCCAAAATGTCAAGACCTGAAACATTAATTCTGATCTGACTCCACAAATGCAACCTGGCAACACCATTTTCTGTTTGGAATTCTACTCTGTTCAGTCATTTGAGTTCAGCTTGATGTTTTATTGGTTTAGTGGACAAAGCACTTTGATCCCCCAATTGCTCACTTGAATAAGGACATGCCAATGCGGGAAACTTTGTTTAAAACAAGAAAGCATAAGGTTAGCTTTCTCGTCTCTGTCATAACATTATGATCCATTCAAATGGTGTCGAATTGAGAGTAGATGTATTTTGTGACCAATAAGTTGGATACCAGTGATCAGTTGGTCACAAAAGGGGGCACTCATTTAAAACTGAAATATGAGAGCATTCCTTCTCTCAGAATGTCTGGAATTCTCTGCCCCAGAATATTGTCGAAGCTAGATCACTGAAAAATGAAATTGGTAGACTTTGAAATATCAGGAAGATGATGGCTATGCTGAGCGGACACAAAAGAGGAGCTGAAGCAAAGGATAGATGAGCTATGAATAGTGGGCAGGCTTGAGAAGCCAAATAGCCAATTCTTCCCATTTCTTATGTTCTTAAGATGGATATTTGATGGCCATTATTGAGTGGTAACAGTGAGATTGATTGCGTGATATACTTGTTGAAATTTCAGTGTAACCATTTTGATTGTGAGTACTTTGTTGTGCCTTGCAGATAAATTTTGTAAGTAATCACTTGTGGCATGGTATTTGTAACCTGAACATATTTTTCGCAGTGTAGTTAAACTTGCTACCACATTTCTTTGAGCTAATTTGCATTTAATGTCTTTACTGTGGAGTCATATTCTAATTCTGCTCTTTGTGAATTGCAGCAATATATGCCAACAGTAGTACAGAATGCAATGGAACATTAAAAACTGACAGATGCCTTTGTAAATATGGCCTGTATCATGGATGCTTCATTCTAGTGTGACAGTGATATAATTTTCAGTTTTTCTGTGGATTATGTCTCATTATTCAGAATTGGTCTAAAATCTGAAATTGTTGCCATCTGCAGAAGTACAAGTATATGGTAGAGGAAAAAATAAAAATAAAATTATAACTTGTAATTACACCAGATTTCTTTCGTTGATGGTCACATATTTCACTGTAGGACTAAGCTACGTGTACCAGATGATTAATCTTTGTGGAGTTAGCAGATCTTGGCTCGGGTCTGTGGAAATCACCTTTGTTTCTAACTGATACTTTGCCTTTGTAAATACGGGGTGAATACAAGGTGGTAATCTTTAGTTATGTGCACAAGGGGAAAGTAATAGTCTGCTAACTCTCGGTGTGGAATCTGACGTGAATAACGATCACTATAAAATATTGGAGGTTGATTGTGTTGTGAAATTATATCACAGCAAGTGGTTGATATCTATGAAAGTGATGGAAGTGCGATGAATAAAAACTGAAATGACTTTTCAATTTATTTACCCTCATAATCTTGAAAGAATTTCTTTCTGATTTGAATATTATGTTGGGTTATATATTTCCATAAACAGCAATAGCCAAGGTGACTAGGTCAACAGCTCAACATTATGCATATACATTGCCTTTCTTTCCTTTGGTTTCAGGCTCAGTGGTACTCCTAGTTTGTTTTTGGAAACTTTTCTTTAGTGCAATGCATACCTCTGCAGTATGGTGTTTTTTTAAAATGTGTTTTTCATTGTTTTAAACGATACATATGCGCACACATTTGTGTTGCAAAATATCTTGACTATTACTGATTTAAAAACATTGTACGCCTGCAGGATAAAGGTTGAGAGTTTTCCTTCAGTCCTCTTTTCTAAAAAGGATCATTGCATAGAAAAATGTTTTGCATACTCCAACTGATGAGCAGAACTACCTTTTGAATGTGTTCATAGGATAAAATAAGGACTTGTATTTAATTTAGTTATTTGTCTTTAATTACTTGGATGTATTATTTGAGGAACATTCCTTCTTTGTAACTCACCACATGCTTTTAATTTACATCTCCTTCCTTCGTCAGACTGTTTTTCCAACATGCAATCTTGGGTGAGTTGCAATTTCCTCCATCTAAACACCGAGACATCAAAGAGGCTTGCCCCTGCCACAAATGCAGTTCCCCGTCAGTGATGTTATTCCTGTCCCTGGCCACCATCTTGGGATGCAGCAAACTGTTTCCCGCCCCTGTGTGATGTTCAACTCCAAGCTGAGTTGACCACGACCTTATATAATATCCTCAATGTCACAAAATGCTTCTGTCCCCCTCTGTCAGGTCACACATCATCTTTCTTGCCTCGGCTCATCTGCTGAAACCCTCGTCAAGGCAGAATTGATTTTTTCCAATGCAAAAAGCATTCCACTTAGAGTCCTAGGGATGTACAACACAGAAACAGACCCTTCGGTCCAACCCGTCCATGCCGACCAGATATCCCAACCCAATCTAGTCCTAGCACCTGGCCCATATCCCTCCAAACCCTTCCTATTCACATACCCATCCAAATGCCTCTTGAATGTTGCAATTGTACCAGCCTCCTCCACATCCTCTGGCAGTTCATACCATACACATACCACCCTCTGTGTGAAAAACTTCTGACATTCTGCTTTTGAAAGTAGTCAGCATGGCAACATCGATTATTTCAATCTTTCCCCGTTCACCTTCTCATCCTCCAAGTTCCATAAATTTTATCTCATCAGGAAGTCTAACTACTTCTGCATCAATTTCCGCTCTCCTTTCATTCCTTTGCTTGTTACCTGCATTGACTGTCAGCCCCCAGTGCCTCAAATTTAAATTTAGAATTTTCATCCTCCTGTTTAAATTCTGTTCCTCTTATTTTTACTGATTACAATGACTACTTCAAGCTTTACACTGTTCTCACTGTCAGATCTCTCTTTCTCTGACGTGCCTCCATCACCCAACCCGCATTCTGCCATATGTTAGTCAAGACAGTACAGATTTGCAGAGAATGTTTCTTATGGAAGAATCTAGAACTAGGGGTCATGTTTAAAAATCAGGGGTCGTCAATTTAAAACAGATGAGGAATTTCTTCTTGGAGGGTTTTTGTTTTTGGAACATGCTTCCTGAAAACATGGTTGAAGCAGACTGCTTGAATATTTTTAAGCAGAGTTAGTTAGATTCCTGTTAAGCAAAGTAGTGAAAGATTGTCAGGTGTGTGGATTTGAGATTATGATCAGGTCAACCATGAGTGGTGTACACCTCTGTTTATATGTACTCCTAGATGTGCATAAAGCTTTGAATTTTGTTTGGTTGAGAATTATCCTTTGGGAACTTGTACTTAGTAAAAACTGCAATTGTGATGCATTTTCGTCCTACTGATACTGTGGGAATTAAAATCTTGATGACTGGGCTTCATTGTTTAAAATTGTCAATATAGTGTTTGTTTGAATTGCACTTTGATATTTTCCATGACTTAATGCTTTGGTGGAGGCTGGTACAATTGCAACATTTTAAGAGGCATTTGGATGTGTATATGACTAGGAAGGGTTTGGAGGGATATGGGCCGGGTGCTGGCAGGTGGGACTAGATTGGGTTGAGATGTCTGGTCCGTGTGGACGGGTTGGACCGAAGGGTCTGTTTCCGTGCTGTACAATCTCTATGACTCTATGACCACATTCTGGAATTTCCATCTCAAAAACCTCTCTTGTCTCCCTCATCTCTGCTAACAATCAAATTGTAAGCTGTTTGATCAAAGTCTGGTCATCCCTTTTCGGATCATTGGCTTGGTATCCAAATTAAAATTATTCCATGAAGCCCCTGTAGTAATTTCTTTGTTACTGTGTTTATTAACTAGCATACTATTAAACTTCAGGAATGAATGGAATGTATTAGATTCTTGCATTTTGATCATGTCTGGTTCACAACATTGTGTGTACTCGAGCAGATATGAAGATTGAAAAATGAATTCAGTGGCTGTTATTTTTTTTAACCAAATCAGTGTTATAACAATGCTGTTGCTTGCATGTCAAAAGATGAAGCATGTTGTATGGGGTGCTGGACTTGTGGCATAGCCGTAGTGTCCCACCTCTGGGCCAAATGGTCTCAGGTCTCAACTATATCAGAGTTGTATTAGTGAATCTGAATAGGTTGATTTGAAAATAATTTTTAGGTGGTGATAAAAGTTTTGGCTTTGCTTCCTCAAAGCCAGTGATGCTGCTCTCCCTTCCAAGATTTTAGTGTGGAGTTGATCATTTTCTTTTCACTGTATGTTTGCAGCAGGAGTGTTGTATTTGATACAATTATTTAAGGTTTCTTACAAGTGAACTTACTTGTCTGTGTGCTCTTATTTAGTTAACCTTACAAAATAGTTGAGAGGAACCAAAAGAGTGCAGTGGGCTGAGTATGTCTCAAATAAACATTGAACATTGTTAATTTGTTTTGTGCTATTGTTTTAACTGTCTATGCAGAATGAAGGATTGGCACTCCAAATGATGACTTACAAAAGCAAAGTTCCATTGTTTAAGTTAATTATTCCATGGTTCATGATTTGCTAAATTTGAATTGTAATTTTAAACTCTTTCCAGGATTAAATTTAGTTTCAGTGGTGTAACTTCATCTCTTTGTTGGCAGAATGGTGAGTGAGAAGCCATTGTCTCTGCTTTACTATGTTTCGAACTGCAGTTTACTTAGTGAGAAGATGCCAAAAAAAGGCTCAGTCAGAGCAAACACCTTAACGGGGGAATATCTGAGTTGTTTACATGCCTTTATAGTTAGGTTGGAGTGAATCTGTAGCCTGGGACTTGGCACAGTTCACAGAACATGCAACAGCACAGGCACTTCGGTCCTTGATATAGTGCCAACCTTTTATCCTACTCTAAGTTCAGACTAACCTACATAATCTTCATTTTATTATCATCCATGTGCCTGTCCAAGTGCCGTTTAAATGTCCCTACTGTATCTGACTCTACCACCATTGCTGGCAGTGCATTCCATGCACCCACCACACTGTGTAAAGATCCTACCTCTGACATCGCTCCTAAACCTTCCTCCAGTCATTTTAAAATTATGCTCCCTTGTGATAGTCATTTCCGCCCTGGGGAAAAAATCTCTGGCTGTCCACTTGATTTGTGCCTCTCATCATGTTGTACACCTCTATCAAGTCGCCTCTTATCCTCCTTCGCTCCAATGAGAAAAGCCCTAGCACCCTCTACTACTTCATAAAACCTGCCCTCCAGTCCAGACAGCATCCTGGTAAATCTCCTCAGCACCGTCTCCAGGGCTTTTACATCCATCTGTAATGAGGCGATCAGAACTGAACACAATATTGCAAGTGTGGTCTAACCAGGGCTTTATAGAGCTGCAGCATAACCTCGCAGCTCTTAAACTCAATCCCCCTGTTAATGAAAGCCAACACACCATACATTAATTTAACAACCCTTTCAACTAAGGTGACTACTTTGAGGGATCAATAGACGTGGACCCCAAAATTCCTCTGTTCCTCCACACTGCTAAGAACCCTGCCTTTAACCCTGCCTTTAACCCTGCCTTTAACCCTGCCTTTAACCCTGCCTTTAACCCTGCCTTTAACCCTGCCTTTAACCCTGTAATCAACATTCAAATTCGACCTTTCAAAATGAATGACTTCACACTTTTCCAGGTTGAACTCCATCTGCCACTTCTCAGCCCAGCTCTGTATTCTGTCAATGTCCCGTTGCATCCTACAGCAGCCCTCCACACGATCCACAACTCCTCCAACCTTCATCTCGTCAGCAAACTTATGGACCCACCTTTCCACTTTCTCATCCAAGTCATTCATAAAAATCACAAAGAGCAGAAGTCCCAGAACAGACCCTCTGTGGAGCATCACTGGTCACTGAGCTCCAGGCTGAATACGTTGCATCTACTACCACCCTCTGTCTTCTATGGACCACCAATTCTGTAACCAGACAACCAAATTTCTCTGTATCCCATGCCTCCCTACTTTCTGAATGAGCCGACCATGGGGAACCTTATCAAATACCTTGCTAAAATCCATATACACACCACATCCAGTGCTCTACCTTCATCAATGTGTTCTGTCACATCCTCAAAGAATTCAGTAAGGCTTGTGAGGCATGACCTGCTCCTCGCAAAGCCATGTTGACCATCTCTAATCAAGCTATGCTTTTCCAAATAATCACAAATCCTCTCAGAATACTGTCCAATAATTTGCCCGCCACAGTTCATGCATAGTTTTATGAAAAGACATAGTTTGAAAGTAATTGATTTTTACATAATATTATGAACAGCAGTTAGCGCGAATTAAAGATCTGAGTCAAACTTTGATTCCTGAATGTGGAATATTTGTTATCAATAGACGTCAGAGGTTTTTCTTTTCCTTAAATAAAACAAGCGCAGATGTATTTTTCTAAATTTGTTGCAGCCATCTTAAGGTTAAAAGTAGTTTCAAAGGTCTGTTTGCTTTAGTTTTCCATTCTCTTGCAATGAATTTTGACTTGATTCAGTGATTCTGGATCATGAAATTACATTTATATTTTGGTTTCTTAGAAATCCCTGATTATTTATCCTGAGTAGGCCCATTGGTAAAAGTGCAGAAAATATATCCTGGTAGTTTGCTGAATAACAAAATCTGGCCTATGAAATATGTTCTGAATACTCACTGGGGCCCTGGTACCACTTAACATTTAATATCCCTTTCAGCTCCATTTTATATTTTGGAAGCTAAGTGTAATTGTTTTGCACATTTAAAATAATAAAAATCATGAGGTTATATTAGCTAACAGCTTTGCTATTTTTTTTTCTCGTGCCTGAATCAAAATATTTCTTCCGATGTTAAATAGGAATACATGTTGATCTGTGAAGGTTGTGTATGGTGCTGTTTTCATTTCCCTTTTGGGTGAAATTTATCTGAAGTACATGAATCTTAATTGCCAAATTGTTTGATATCAAAAGAGTGTTTTTTAAAATACTTTGATCCTGTGCGCATTTGAACACACCAGGGAAAAAAATGCAAAATTTAACTCGCCTGTAAATCAAAAACACCATAAAGTTTACAAGTACTTATTTAGTTGCCATGATGACAAATGTGTGTGGTCAGTGAGCTAGACGCTTCATAAGAATGGTCTCTACAGAAATTCACTGTCAGTTTCAAAACAGAGTCATTGCGATTTATAGCATGGAAACAGACCCTTGGGTCCAACCCGTCCATGCCGACCAGCTATTCCAACCCAATCTAGTCCCACCTACCAGAACCGGCCCATATCCCTCCAAACCCTTCCTATTCATAAACCAATCCAGATGCCTTTTAAATGTTGCAATTGTACCAGCCTCCACCACATTCGCTGGCAGCTCATTCCCCACACACACCACCCTCTGCGTGAAAAAGTTGCCCTTTAGATCTCTTTTATATCTTTCCCCTCTCACTCTAAACCTATGCCCTCTAGTTCTGGACTCACCCACCCCAGGGAAAAGTCCTTGTCTATTTACCCTATCCCTGCCCCTCATGATCTTATAAACCTCTATAAGATCACCCCATAGCCTCCAGGGAAAACATCCTTAGCCTATTCAACCGCTCCCTATAGCTCACATCTCTCAACCCTGGCAACATCCATGTAAATCTTTTCTGAACCCTTTCAAGTTTTACAACATCCTCCTGCTAGAAAGGAGACCAGAATTGCACGCAGTATTCCAAACGTTACCTCACCAATGTCGTGTACAGTCACAACATGACCTCCCAATTTGTATACGCAATACTCTGACCAATAAAGGAAAGCATACCAAACGCCGCCTTCACTATCCTATCTACCTGCGATTCTACTTTCAAGGAGCTATGAACCTGCACTCCAAGGTCTCTTTGTTCAGCAACACTCCCTCAGACCTTACCATTAAGTGTACAAGTCCTGCTAAGATTTGCTTTCCCGAAATGCAGCATCTCGTATTTATCTAAATTACATTCCATTTGCTACTCCTCAACCCATTGTAATCCGAGGTCACACTCTTCGCTGTCCACTACACCTCCAATTTTGGTGTCATCAGCAAACCTACTAACCAAAATTCTTACGCTCACCTCCAAATCATTTATATAAATGACAAAACGTGGTGGACCCAACACCAATCCTTGTGGCACTCCACTGGTCAGAGGTCTCTCGTCTGAAAAACAGCCCTCCACCACCAACCTCTGTCTTCTGCCTTTGAGCCAGTTCTGTACCCAAATGGCAAGTTCTCCCTGTATTCCGTGAGATCTAACCTTGCTAACCAGTCTCCCATGGGGAACCTTGTTGAATGCCTTACTGAAGTCCATATAGATCACATCTACTGCTCTGCCCTCCTCAATCTTCTTTGTTACTTCTTCAAAAACTCAATCAAGTTTGTGAGACATGATTTTCCCACACACAAAGTCATGTTGACTATCCCTAATCAGTCCTTGCCTTTCCAAATACATGTACATCCTATCCCTCAGGATTCCCTCCAACAACTTGCCCACCACCGACGTCCGGCTCACTGGTATATAGTTCCCTGGCTTGTCTTTACTACCTTTCTTAAAAGCCAACCTCCAGTCTTCCAACACCTCACCTGTGACTATCGATGATATAAGTATCTCAGCAAGAGGCCCAGCAAGCAGTTCTGTAGCTTCCCACAGAGTTCAAGAGTGCACCTGATCAGGTTCAGGGGATTTATCCACTTTTATGCGTTTCAAGGCATCCAGCTCTTCCTCCTCTGTCATATGGACATTTTTCACGATGTCATCATCAATTTCCCCACATTCTATATCTTCTATGCCCTTCTCCACAGTAAACACTGGTGCAAAATTCTAGTTTAGTATCTCCCCCATTTTCTGCACCTCCACAGAAAGGCTGCATTGCTGATCTTTGAGGGGCCCTATTCTCTCCCTAGTTACCCTTTTGTCCTTAGTGTCTCTGTAAAATCCCTTTGGATTCTCCTTGACTCTTTTTGCCAAATCTGTCTAGTGTCTCCTGTTTTACCTCTTGATTTCCTCTTAAGTATACTCCTACTGCCTTTATACCCTTCTGAGGAATCACTCGATCTATCCTGTGTATACCTGACATATGCTTCCTCTTTTTTTCTTAACCAAATCCTCAATTTCTTTAGTCATCCAGCATTCTCAATACCTACCAGCCTTTCCTTTCACCCTGACAGGAGTATACGATCTCTGCACTCTTGTCATCTCCTTTCTGAAGGCTTCCCATTTTCCAGCTGTCCCTTTACCTGCAAACATCCGCCCACATTCATCTTTTGAAAGTCCTTGCCTAATACCGTCAAAATTAGCCTTCCTCCAATTTAGAACTTCAACTTTTAGATCTGGTCTATCTTTTCCATCACTATTTTAAAACTAATCAAATTATGGTCTCTGGCCCCAAAGTGTTCCCCCACTGACACCTCAGTCACTTGCCCTGCCTTTTTTCCCCCAAGAGTGGGTCATGTTTTGCACCTTCTGTGGTCGGTACATCCCCAAGCTGAATCAGAGAATTTTCTTGTATATGCTTAACAAATTTCCCTCCGTCTAAACTCTTAACACTATGGCAGTCCCAGTCGATGTTTGGAAAGTTAAAATCCCCCACCATTACCATTTATTCTTGCAGATAGCTGAGAGCTCCTTATAAGTTTGTTTCTCAATTTCCCTCTTGCTATTGGGGAGTCTATAATACAGTCCCAATAAGGTGATTATCCCTTTCTTATTTATCAGTTCCACCCAAATAACATAATTGGATTTATTTCTGGGAATATCTTCCTTCAGTACAGCAGTAATGCTGTCCCTTATCAAAAATGCCACTCCCCTCCTCTCTTGCCTCCCTTTCTGTCCTTCCTGTAGCATTTGTATCCTGGGACATTAAGCTGTCAGTCCTGCCCATCCCTGGGTGGCACAGTGGTTAGCACTGTTGCCTCATAGCGCCAGAGACCCAGGTTCAATTCCCACTTCAGGTGACTGTCTGTGTGGAGTTTGCACATTTTCCCCGTGTCTGCGTGGGTTTCCTCCGGGTGCTCCGGTTTCCTCCCACCGTCCAAAAATGTGCAGGTTAGGTGAATTAGCCATACTAAATTGCCCGTAGTGTGAGGGGCAGGGGTAAATGTAGGGGAGTGGGTCTGGGCGGGTTGCGCTTCGGCAGGTCGGTGTGGACTTGTTGGGCCGAAGGGCCTGTTTCCACACTATAAGTAAGTAATCTAATCTAATCATTTTTCTGTAATTGCTATGATATCCCAGTCCCATGTTCCTAACCATACCCTGAGTTCATCTGCCTTCCCCATTAGGCCCCTTGCTTTGAAATAAATGCAGTTTAATTTATTAGTCCAAATTTTGTTCTCTTCTTTGTCCCTGACTGTTTGGCTTGCATCTTTTCTCAACTGTACCAGTCTCAGATTGATCTCTTTCCTCACTATCTCCATGGGTCCCATCCCCCCATCTTAACTCTGATAAATCCTCTCAAGCAGCTCTAGCAAATCTCCCTGCCAGTATATTAGTCCCCTTCCAATTTAGGTGCAATCCATTCTCCTTGTACAGGTCACTCCTACACTAGAAGAGATTCCAATGATCCAAAAATGTGAATCCATCTTCCATACACAGCTCCTCAGCCATGGATTCATCTGCTCTATCCTCCTATTGCTATCCTAATTAGCTCGTAGCACCAGTTAGTAATCCGGATATTACTACACTCAAGGGCCTCCTTTTTAAGTTCTCTGTAATCTCCCTTCAGAATCTCAACCTTTTCCCTTGCTATGTTATTGGTTCCAGTGTGTACAATGACCTCCTGTTGGTCCCTCTCCTCCTTGAGAACATTCTGCACCCTCTGAGACATCCTTGATCCTGGCACTAGGGAAGCAATACACCTTTGATTTTTCACTACTGTCCACAGAAATGTCTGTCTGTACCTCGGACTAGAGAATCCCCGATCACAATTGATCCCTTGGAATCCACGTACCCCTTGTTGCATTAGAGCCAGTCTTGATACCAGAAACTTGGCTGCTCTTGCTGCATTTCCTAGAGAATCCATCAGCCCTACATTTTCTAAATCAGCATACTTGTTTGAAACGGGGACAGCCACAGAAGACTCCTGCATTATCTGCCTTCCTCTCTTACCTTTCCTAGAGTTGACCTATCTATGTGACTGTATCTGCGACTTTTCCCCCTTTCTATAACTGCCATCCATCACATCCCCTTGCTCTTGTAAATTCCTATTTGCCTCTAACAGTCATTCCAACCGTTCCATTCGATCTGATAGGATTCGCCACCAACGGCATTTTTTTGCAGATATAATCCTTAATAACACGTAAACTCTCACATCCGACAAGAAAAGCATATCACTCTACTATGGGCCATTTTTGCTTCTTCCAATCTGCAGACCTAGAAAATAGCCCTTTCTTATTCCTCTACAAATCACTGCTCCAGGCTAACTTAATACTTATGGCTTTAGATTACTTAGTGTGGAAACAGGCCCTTCGGCCCAACAAGTCCACACTGACCTGCCGAAGCGCAACCCATCCAGGCCCATTCTCTGACATTTACCCCTTCGCCTAACAATTACAGGCAATTTAGTATGGCCAATTCACCTAACCTGCATATTTTTGGACTGTGGGAGGAAACCGGAGCACCCGGAGGAAACCCACTCAGACCCGGGGAGAATGTGCAAACTCCACACAGTCAGTTGCCTGAGGCGGGAATTGAACCCAGGTCTCTGGCGCTGTGAGACAACAGTGCTAACCACTGTGCCACCGTGCTGCCCACGGCTTACATTTTTAGCTTTGATATTATTGATAAGCATAAAATATTTTTAATGGCCTTTCTTGCGAGAAACGATATAAAGCAATTTCAAGGATAAAAGTTAAAAATTATAGTTAAATAAACTTTTCTAAAAAGTTTTTCCTGCTAGATGATATCTGACTTTGGAATAATTTGTTGCGTTCTTAACTCTTCAGGGAATGTAATAGTAAGTTGGCAAAGCAAGCTTCCTACATAAAGGAGTCAAATTTGGTGAGTAGTGATCAAGGGTAATCACAGAATAATGATTGGCTTTTTAAAAAAAAGCAGTTACCACAATCAAAAATACTTACATTGAATTATTAGTTTGCAACAAGATTCTGAAGTGATTGCAGCAGTATATAGTCTTTTTTGGACCCTTCTGTATTTTAAGTTAGTGGCTCACAATGAGGATATAGTCTAAAATAGGAGGTTTTGTGGGTTTACCAAACTGAACCAAAATAAATAACTGAGTATTGGCACTAGCTTTGAAGTAATTTAGAGCTTTTAGGTAATTGGGCCAATAACTGACAGTTCTATGCTTCTCAGAACAATAGTAGTAGTATTTGGAGAAAACAACAGTGGTTAGAAGAGGTGATTAGATGAATTTGAGATGTATTGAATATATCAACACATGTTAAGCTACAGTCAGAGATGCAAGTAAGAACTGGCCTTGTATTGTTCATAGGGTGAATACAGATCCAAAAGGTACTCCTGTTGCTGTACAAGAACAGGCTTTCACAACTATATTGTTCTGACTCACAGAAAAATCACAAAAAAGGTATGAATTGAGAGGCTAAGCTTGGAGCAGCTGGTGCCAAGGTGCAGTGGGGAAAGACACCATCTAAGGCATTTTTACCAAAGTATAATGACCCTCTCACTGCCTCAATGTATGTAAATAGCTGAGGTAAAAACAATGACTGCAGATGCTGGAAACCAGATTCTGGATTAGTGGTGCTGGAAGAGCACAGCAGTTCAGGCAGCATCCAAGTAGCTTCGAAATCAACGTTTCGGGCAAAAGCCCTTCATCAATAGTTTCCTGCCTGAGTTTAAAAAGAAGCCTTTGGTTTTTGCAACTGCACGGAATGTTAAATTCCAGTGTTTCTTTTTCTGGATATGCAAAAAGTGAACAGATCTGCCTTAATACCTGTGAGTGTAGATGAAGTTTTTTAAAATTTTTGTAAAAGAAAACTTTTGCAAAAAAAACTTGAGGCTCGAAAGATACATAGTAAAGATAATTCCAAATGTTAGGAATTTAAAATGAAATTTGATTAGTAGTTCAGTTTGTTGTCTTATTGGAACTTCTAAGAAAGTTGATCTGAACAATTTATTAATAAGATGAAGGGATCAATTGAGAAGGTTAGGGGAGGTTTTAGAATTTTAGTTCAAGGGCTGAGAGCTGATAATGTAGGCTTATACCTGAATGCAGAACACTTTTGGTGATTCTGACATTAATGGAAAGGAAAATTGGACAGGATATTATAGACTGGTGAAGCCATTTTCTGCATCCACGAAATCTCCTTCAAACAAAACATGAAACTGAAGTCCTTTTCAACTACTTGGGTAAACACAAAAAATCCTATGGTGAAATTGGGACGACTTCTCATCCCTTTCAACCTATCCCCAAAACAGCTTATGCAGCCAACCATTAAGTTATTGTTTGTATACCGTGCTTCACACAAATTCCATTGTTTGCCAACCAGTTTATTATGAACAGCTTCAAATTTTAAAGTTCTTTCTTAGTATAAAAATTTTACCACGCCCACTTGCTACCCAGAGACTACTTTTGGAAGAGCTGCTATGTCACCTACCCTCAAACCCTGCAAGGTTTTTGAATTTTCACAGACTAGGTTCACACATGCAGAATAGCCCCTTGGATGAGGTGTCAGTAAGATCTTCAAGTTGTATTTTGCCATGAGCCACAGCTGAAGAAAATGCAGAATTGGAAAAGCATGGCTTTTCTATTACACAGTCTATTATGGTCTTGCGATTAGTCTTCTACCATGTTTCTGTATTAGAATGTGAACAGAATTGACTTAACAGAACAAGGTATAGCTGGATAGTTTTAACCCCTTTTAATTGGATCTTTATGATTTTGGTGAAACCATTAGGATCAGCATAAATAGTGATTAAGCAATGTTTGTTTTACTCTTGAGTGTAATTGGTGCTTGCTCTCAACCAAAATGTTTGGCACGATTCCGTAATCTATGTACTCATTTATAATTAGCTTGGGAAATTAAAACAATACTCCTTACTAAGCTGTTTTGTTGTAACTTTGGAAAATTTCCATGTTCAGTGCAAAAAGACCACTCTATTTTGCACTTATTTTGATTGTTGGCTTTGAATTGATGCACTAAATTGTTTCTCTGCTCACATTTCACAGATTGATTTCAGTCTTTTTACCAAAATAATGAATGTAAAATTCTTCATAAAGGAATTAGTAACTCCCATAATCAACAATTAAATTAGCTGTATTACACAATGCTCACAAGTTACAACTGTTCAAAATGTTTACAGTAGAGAAGGAGGACAGAGGGAAAAGTAACAAGGGCCCCCTTCCAAATTTTTACATTGTCTGTGGCTGCAGGGGAGGTGCTAGAGGACTGGAGGACAGCTCAAGTGTGGGTTCCCCTTTACAAGAAGAGTAATAGAGATGAATCAGAGAACTATAGACCAATGCGGCGTCTCGTTAGTTGTCGGGAATTTATTGGAGAAAATAGTGAATGAGAAAATTAATCTCCCTTTAGAAAGGCAAGGTTTGATCAGGTACAGTCAGCGTAGCTTTAGCAGAGGGAGGTCATGCCTGACAAACCTAGTGGAATTTTTTTCAAGGACATGACCAAGTGATTAGATGAGAGTCGGGCAGTTTCTTTTGGCCCAAATCATCCATTCCTACTAGATGTCCAAAATTGAACAAGTTCCTTTTGCCTGTATTTGGCTCATTTCCCTCTAAACGTTTCCTATCCATGTTCCTATCCAAATATCTTTTGAGTGTAGTAATTGTACCCACCGATCTACTTCCTCTGGCAGCTCGTATCATATAAATGCCATATTCCCAGTAGAGAAAGAGGACAGAGGCAAAAGTAAAAAGCGCCCTCTCCTGAATTTTTACATTGTCTGTGGCTGCATGGGAGGTGCCAGCGACTGGAGGACAACTAATGCGGGTTCTCCTTTACTGTATAAAATTGTACAGTACAGTGCGTACTGTGCGAAAACGTTGCTGCTTAGTAGTTTCTATGGATTTCAGAAAGGTCGTTGATAAAGTCTCACACAGGAAACTGATAAGGTAAAAACTCCTGGGATCCAAGATAAATTAGTAAGTTGGATCTAAAAGTGGCTTCGTGACAGGAGACAGAGCTTAGTGGTTAAAAAAAACTGACTGGATGCTGGTGTCTATTGGTGTTCTATAGCAATCGGTGCTGGGTCCCTTTATCATTTGAGTATCACAAACAATATAAATGAGAGCATGGGGTGCACGATCAGTAAGTTTGCAGATCACAAAGATTGGCCTGGTGGTTGACAGTGAGGAGCAAGTTAGGTTACAGGAAGATGTGGGCAGATGGGCAGATCAGTGACAGGTAGAATTAACCCTGACAAATGTGAAGTGATGTATTTTGGAAGAATGAACAAAACAAGGGAGTACTCAATGAATGGCAGGACACTAGGAAGCTCACCAGAACAGAGATCTTGTGATGCTTGTTCACAGATCCCTGATGTGGCAGGACAGGTTAATAAGACATATGGGATGCTTGCTTTCATCAGCTGTTGCATAGATTGTAAGACCAGGAAGATTTTTAGTTGTACAGAACTTTGTATTGGCCACAGAACGAGGATTGTGTGTAGTTCAGGTCACCACAGAGAAATTTCACCAGAATTTTGCCTGGAATGGAGAATTTCAGCTTTGAAGGGAGGCTGGATAATCTGTTTATTTTATTTGGAACAGAGAATGTTGAGGAAGGATTTGAGAGAAGGGTATAACACTCAGGTTGACCGGATGAATAGAAAGTAGCTGCTCCCCTAAGTCAAAGGGTCAAGAACAAGGTGCCACACATTCAAAGTGGAGGGCAGAAGGTTTAGTGGTGAGTTGAGGAAAATGTTTTTACCCAGAGGATGGGTGGGAGTCTGGAATGCACTGCTCACTGTCAAACCTTGGAGCAATTTGTCACATTTTTAACTTTTAAGGGAATGTTAAAGTAATGTAGCATGTAAGAGGAGGAGTTAAATTTGACAGATAACCTGACAACTTTTAAAAAGTACTTGGATGAACACTTGAAGTGTCATAACATTTAAGGCTATGTGCAGAGAACAGGAAAGTGGGACTAATGTAGGTGGTAATGCAGTTTTGGTGGTATGGACTCAAAGGACCTCTTCTGAACTGTATAACTCTAATTCTAAAATGCTGAAGCTACACTGAGGCCAAGGGTGCCATATGTTAAAATGGGTGTAGATCCTTCCAAGAGGGACAGCAGCCCTTGAATCATGAAAATCTAGATCATCAATTGAAAATTGACAGAAGAATTGGTATAGTGTCATCTGATGAAAATTCAGGTACAGTTAAATGGTTTTTCTTTTGGTCACTTAGGTTGAACTTATGGCACTGGCCTGGTTAAAAAGAGATTTTGCAAGCCTAATTCTGCTTGAGGGATTTTTTTTTTCCCCCTAAGGCTTTCCTTCCCACGCAATGCTATTTCCTATTTTCTGCACACGATAACCTGTGGCTTGTGGCTCCTCCAGTTCTATTGACACACTTGGAACAGAAGATGAATCTGTCTGAGAATATTTAAGGTGATTCTCTTTCATTTTTCTCCTAAGGTCAGTTTAACTCCTGGGTCAAGTTGAATATTAATCCAAGCACAGACAGTATGATTTCAGATTCTATCATTCTACTGCTCATTGGGATCAGAGCACACAGTTACCTGACCGGAAACAGTGCTTCCATGTTTGGGCAGTTTTTAACCAGGTCCTTGAAGTATAGGAAAAGCATTCTTTTAAAAACAAAATCATACTGCAATATCTATCAGTTGCAGTATGTGTCAAGATACATTTACAGAATGTACAAGTGTGTGTAGTAGTCGTTAATAGGACTTAGCTCAATGTAAATCGTAATATAATCACTTTTGGTAAATATATCCTGCCACTCAAGAATCAGAGGCACCTGTTATTGGTGAGATCATCCTAAAGTTAGAAATAATGTATAAAGTACTGCCAAGCCAAGTCATTATGCAGCATATTTCTTGCCATGAATAGACCATTTTTTGAACCTGAGAAATCTGGTTTGATGAAAAAAGTATGAGCTTGGCACAAATTTAACTCTTGAGTATGCATTCTGTGTGCCATTTGAATGTAGCACAGTCCAGGCAAATACCATTTGCAATGCGATTTTTGAGAAGATTTATAGCTCAGGTTGAGGTTCAGGTTGTAAGTTTGCTTACTGAGCTGGTATGTTTGCTCTCAGATGTTTTGTCGCCATGCTAGGTAACATCACCAGTGAGCCTCCAGTGAAGGGCTGGTGTTCTGTCCCCTCTTCTATTTGTGTCTTGGTCTAAGTTGGGTGATATCATTTCCTGTTCTTTTCCTGAGGTTGGTAAATGAGGTCCAAATTGATGTGTTTATTGATGGAGTTCCAGTTTGAATGGCAGGCCTCTAGGAATTCCCATCCGTGTCTTTGTTTAACTTGTCCTAGGATGGGCATGTTGTCTCAGTGGAAGTTCTGTCCTCCTTCGTCTGTGTGCAAGGATACTAGTGATAGCTGGTATTGTGGAGAAAATCACCAGTCTCTGAGTCCAGTGACAGAGTTTATTGCACAAGGAAATACCGGAGCTCCAGGGAGAGAAAGACACCAACAGCACATAGGTCAGCTGCGAGTCTTCTCTTGACGCACGGCACATGTCGAGAAACTTTTATACGTCTTGTGATACAATAGGTCAGTGATGAGGTTATTGTCTTTGTACATGGTTTGTTAATAATAATCATTACAGAATCATTGATAGTTTTGATATAGTCATGGCCGGTTTCAGGGTAGACAATGTCAGTTTCAATATCTGCACGCAATTCCATTGCTATAGTAATGAGTGCTGATTGCTCTTCCTGAGAAGGATGATTACTGCAGTCCTGGCTATTAACATTTTGTATTGAGCCTGTATCAATTTTGGAGATGCTGGTGTTGGACTGGGGTGTACAAAGTTAAAAATCTCACAACACCAGGTTATAGTCCAACAGGTTTAATTTGAAGCACAATAGTACGAGTTTTTGTCCAGTGTGTGCAGGAGGGCTTCCTGACACCGTATGTAGACAGGCCAACAAGGGGTGAAGCCACATTAGATTTGGTACTGGGTAATGATCCTGGTCAGGTGTTAGACTTGGAAATAGGTGAGCACTTTTGTGATAGCGATCACAATTCTGTTATGTTTACTTTAGTGATAGAAAGGGATAGGTGTATACCACTGGGCAAGAGTTACAGCTGGAGGAAAGTCAATTACGATGCGATTAGGCAAGATTTAGGAAG
The DNA here is from genome assembly GCF_047496795.1 of Chiloscyllium punctatum. NCBI lineage: Eukaryota > Metazoa > Chordata > Chondrichthyes > Orectolobiformes > Hemiscylliidae > Chiloscyllium > Chiloscyllium punctatum. The sequence continues at coordinate 13,368,750 of NC_092742.1, forward strand.
CATAGGATGGGGAAGGAAACTGCAGGGGATGAACACGTTAGAAATATGGAGCTTATTCAAGGAAAAGCTACTGAGTGTCCTAGATAAGTATGTACCTGTCAGGCAAGGAGGAAGCTGTAGAGCGCGGGAGCCGTGGTTTACGAAGGAAGTAGAATCTCTGGTCAAGAGGAAGAAGGAGGTTTATGTTAAGATGAGATGTGAAGGCTCACTTAGGGCGCTTAAGGATTACAAGGTAGCCAGGAAAGACCGAAAGAGCGCTCAGAAGAGCCAGGAGGAGACATGAGAAGTTGTTGGCGGATAGGATCAGGGTAAACCCTCAGGCTTTCTATAGGTATTTAAGGAATAAAAGAATGACGAGTAAGGTTAGGGCCAATCAAGGATAGTAGTGGGAAGTTGTGTGTGGAGTCAGAGGAGATAGGGGAAGCACTAAATTAATATTTTTCGACACTATTCACTCTAGAAAACGACAATGTTGTTGAGAATACAGAGATACAGGCTACTAGACTAGGTGGGATTGAGGTTCACAAGGAAGAGGTATTAGAAATCCTGCAATGTGTGAAAATAGATAAGTCCCCTGGGCCGGATGGCATTTATCCTCGGATCCTCTGGGATGCCAAGGAGGAGATTGCCGAGCCTTTGACATTGATCTTTAAATCGTCATTGTCTACAGGAATAGTGCCTGAGGACTGGAGGATAGCAAATGTGGTTCCCCTGTTCAAGAAGGGGAGCAGAGACAACCTTGGTAATTATAGACCAGTGAGCCTTACTTCAGTTGTTGGTAAAGTGTTGGAAAAGGTTATGAGAGATAGGATTTATAATCATCTAGAAAAGAATAATTTGATTAGGGATAGTCAGCACGGTTTTGTGAAGAGTAGGTCGTGCCTCACAAACCTTATTGAGTTCTTTGAGAAGATGACCAAACAGGTAGATGAGAGTAAACTGGTTAATGTAGTGTATAAGCATTTCAGCAAGGCGTTCAATAAGGTTCCCCACAGTAGGCTATTGTACAAAATGCAGAGGAATGGGATTGTGGGAGATATAGCAGTTTGCATCAGTAATTGGCTTGCTGAAAGAAGGCAGAGAGTGGTGGTTGATGGGAAATGTTCATCCTGGAGTCCAGTTACTAGTGATGTACTGTAAGGGTCGGTGTTGGGTCCACTGCTGTTCGTCATTTTTATAAATGACCTGGATGGGGGCGTAGAAGGGTGGGTTAGTAAACTTGCAGACGACACTAAGGTCAGTGGAGTTGCGGATAGTGACGAAAGATGTTGTCGGTTACAGAGAGACCTAGATAAGCTGCAGAACTGGGCTGAGAGGTGGCAAATGGAGTTTAATGTGGACAAGTGTGAGGTGATTCACTTTGGTCGGAGTAATTGGAATGCAAAGTACTGGGCTAATGGTAAGATTCTCGGTAGTGTAGATGAGCAGAGTGTGTGTGTGTGAGATACACAGATCCTTGAAAGTTGCCACCCAGGCTGACAAGAAGGCATACAGTGTTTTAGCTTTTATTAATAGAGGGATCAAGTTCCAGAAACATGAGGTTATGCTACAGCTGCACAAAACTCTGGTGCGGCCGCACTTGGAGTATTGTGTACAGTTCTGGTCACCGCATTATAAGAAGGATGTGGAAGCTTTGGAAAAGGTGCAGAGGAGATTTACTAGGGTATTGCCTGGTATGGAGGGGAGGTCTTACGAGGAAAGGCTGTGGGACTTGAGGCCGTTTTCGTTGGAGAGAAGTAGGTTGAGAGGTGACTTAAAAGAGGACATATAAGATGGTTAATTAGGGTGGACAAGGCGAGCCTTTTTCCAAGAATGGTGACAGCGAGCCCGAGGGGGCATAGCTTTAAATTGAGGGGTGATAGATATAGGGCAGATGTCAGAGGTAGTTTCTTTACTCAGAGAGTAGTAAGGGTAGGGAATGCTTTGCCTGCAACGGTAGTAGATTCTCCAACTTTAAGTACATTTAAGTCATCATTGGACAAGCATATGGACGTACATGGAATAGTGTAGGTTAGATGGGCTTTAGATTGGTATGGCAGGTCGGCGCAACATCGAGGGCTGAAGGGCCTGTACTGTGCTATAATGTTCTATGTTCTAGCTTGAAGATGCTGTCTTTGTTGATTTGAGTTGGTGCTGTTTGGTATGTGTCCTTGGTTCCTCTGGTGTGAAGTCAGTGTTTCTTTGGCCAGGCTGATGTTAATTGATGTGAATAGGGCCATTTATCGAAGGAGTCCATAACTTCATCCTCTACTATCTTGGTGTCTTTGTTCAGGAATTCCTGGGTGGAGTGGATGGAGTTGTAGGAGTTTTCTACTAGTTATTTCAGTTTACAGTGAAGTTCCTTTGCTAGTCTGTAATACAATGTTCTGTATGTTTCAATTAGATCCGCCCCTCATCCTTCTAACCTCCATCGAGTATAAACCCAGGATCCTCCTATGTTAAGCTTTTCATTCCTGGAGCCATTCTTATAAACCACCTCTGAATGCGGTCCAGGGCCAATACATCCTTCCTGAGATATGCGGCCCAAAACTGCGCACACTACTCTAAATGTAGTGTGTTACAGACCCTCAGAAGTACGTCCCTGCTTTTATATTCAAGTCCTCAAAATAAATGCTATCATAATATTTGCCTTTGTAATTACTGACTCAACCTGCAAGTTTACCTTGAGAGAATCCTGGGCTGAAACTCCCAAGTCTCTTTGCACTTCAGGCTTCTTTCTCCACATTTAGAAAATAGTCCACGCCTCTATGCTTTCTAGCAAAGTGCATGACCTCACACTTTCCCATGTTGTACTCCATCTGTCACTCTCCTAACCTGTCCAAATCCTTCTGCCGCCTCCGTGTTGCCTCAATGCTATCTGGACATCTTTGTATCTTCTGCAAATGTCACCAGAATGTCATCCAAATCATTAATGTATAAAATGAAAAGTTATGCTCTAATTAGCAACCTACTTTTGTTGATCTTTTGGCAGTTCTCTCTCAACCGTTCAACTTTTCCTGCTCTTTTACCCTCAAAGCATTGGATTGTGTCATTAGCTTTTAAGATTGTCAATATACTAAATTCAAACTTGATTGGCGTTTGGTATTTTTGGGGTATAATTTAAACTGATTGGCCAAATTCAAATTTGCTTCTGTCTCCAGGCAACCAGCTACCCTAGCTGCTGGATCACATGATACATTGTATCTTATTCAGATCACTTGGTGCTGTCAGGTAGTTCTGCTACCTTTAACTCTCTTAAAGCTACAGTACACCCACCTCTTCATAACACAATACTGAGCCTTGTGATATATCATTTGTCACTGGCTGCCATCCTTAGACCTTTGTATCCCTACTCTCTGCTTTCTGCCGGATAGCCAAGTTTCTATCCATGCTAGTCCCTTGCCTCTGACACCATGGGCCCTTACCTTACTCAGTAGCCTCCTATGCAGCACCTTGTCAAAGGCCTTCTCATCCTTCACAATGGATTCCAGGATCTTACCCACAACCAATGTTAGGCTAATTGAATTGTAATTTTCCGTCTTTTGCCTTACTTCCTTTTTAAACCGGGCTGTCATGTTAGTGATTTTCCAGTCCTCTGGGACCCTCCTTGATTCTAGCACTTCCTGAAAGGTCACCACTAACACCTTCACTATTTCTTCATCTATCTCCCTTAGAACTCTGGGGTGTAGTCCATCAGGTCCAGGTGATTTATCCACCTTCAGGCAATTCAGTTTTTCTAATGCTTTCTCCTTGGTAATGGCTACTCAATTCTGCCCCCTTTGAATTTTTAAGATGGCCTAAGGACTTGATTGGTGTTTTATAGTCAGTTTGTTTATTTTTTAAATGATTAATATTGGGATTAAATCTCAGCTTCAAGATTTAACGCTTCCATATGTGCGTAGAAGTAGACCCTGAAAAAATTGTCGGTCTTAATAAAAGATGTTAAAAAAATTTGTAATTAAGACCTTACTTTTTTAAAATTAAAATTCTATTTCACAATGATGGTTAATTATTTTTCACTTCCACACACCCATCATCTAATCGCTTTTTTAGATTAGATTAGATTACTTAGTGTGGAAACAGGCCCTTCGGCCCAACAAGTCCACACCGACCTGTCGAAGCGCAACCCACCCATACCCATTCCCCTACATTTACCTCTTCACCTAACACTACGGGCAACTTAGCATGGCCAATTCACCTAACCTACGCATTTTTTGGATTGTGGGAGGAAACCGGAGCACCCGGAGGAAACCCATGCAGACCCGGGGAGAATGTGCAAACTCCACACAGAGTCACCAGAGGCGGGAATTGAACCCGGGTCTCTGGTGCTGTGAGGCAGCAGTGCTAACCACTGTGCCGCCCATTCCTCAACATTCTGCTAAAATAAATATAGAAATCACTTTGTCCCAGTGGCTCAAAGCAAACTATGGTTAGACCAGAAAATTAGCATTTAGTGATGGCCTAGTTTGCTGTAAAGTCCACAGGATGGTGAAATGTTGAAAGAACCACTAACACATTGAAATACTCGGGGAAAATTAGCTCAAACACAAACAAGTATAAGCAAACAGCTGTACAGGTAATGGACCAGGCAACTTGTCAAATGGTGCAATACCAAAATCCCTCTGACCACAGGGTGTGTAATATAGAGTCATACAGCAGATCCTTTGACTCAACTCGTCCACACTAATCATGTTCCCAAACAAAACTAATCCCACCTACCCATGTTTGGCTCATATCCCTCCAAACCTTTAATAAACTTGAGAAATTTACAAGAATGCCTACAACACAGGAACAGCTGTAAGATCCACGAAGCTCTCAGTCCACCTTTTTTAATTGCTAGTTTTTGAGATTGACTCAATTTGAGATTGGGTGGGAATGGGTGGAGGTGCATGGAAACAAAAACCTATTTCATTTTCAAAAGCAAACTTCTCAATGGCTCTTTCTTAATCTGTCCTATTCATTCAATATAGCCAAAAACACACAACATTTGTGAGGCAAGGTATATTTGCAGAATAAGTATCAAAATGATTTGGCACGTTGTTTAACTTGAATGTGTATCAATAATATTAAACATAGAAGAGAACATTGCTATCATTGCAGTTTAGGAATCAGATTGGTTAGTTCGGTGTGTTTTTGTTGATATCTAGGAGAAAGTGAGGACTGCAGATGTTGGAGATCAGAGCTGAAAAATGTGTTGCTGGAAAAGCGCAGCAGGTCAGGCAGCATCCAAGGAGCCGGAGGGCTTGTGCCCGAAACTTCGATTCTCCTGCTCCTTGGATGCTGCCTGACCTGCACTTTTCCAGCAACACATTTTTCAGTTTTGTTGATATCAATCAACACTAGTGTTATATTTGTTTTTAAATGGTCAGAAGTTAGAAATGTTGAATGTAAATTTTTAACTTGAATTTCAAGACCATTTCTAATTGGGAAATACCAGCAAGGAATAAGATGCACCATTTACATGCTCTTCAAAAGATTTGTTGTATCAGGAAGCTGGGAGAAAACTCACGGTGTGATACAAGAAGCTCTCTTGGGGACCCAGATCAGCCTAAAGTCATATTGTGCAAGTGAAGTAAAGAGAGGGATGCAATTATTTGGCACCTTCCATAGCTTTGAATGTTGCAAAGCATTTTACAACCATTGAAACATTGTTGAAATGTAGACTGCATGTGTAGGAATATAGAGTCTAATGTAGGAAACACATCAACCATATCGGGTTGCAGTAACATTGGTTGAGGAATGAATGTAAGCATCTGATAGTAGGGTGATGTATTTCAAGAGCTGGCTGTTTTGCCTGTTCAACTGCCATGGTTATGTAGTTGATCCAGCTGGTGAATTGGCTGTGTAACCTGGAAAAATACAAAAGTCAGAAAATGCTGCTAATTTTTTAAAAGTCTATTAAGATTGCACCTAAACGGTCCTAATGAAAATTAGAACGTTAAATAACATAGTTTTACAGAGCTAATTTAGTTTGTCATTTAAATGTAAAGCTGAAACTTTGCAAACCAAGATTAACCCCTCTCTGTTCCACATTGTTGTAATTTTTTATGTTTGGAGACAAATAGATTTCTTGCCTAAAAATCTTAATTTTGTTTATTATTGGTAAAATATGACTTGTCTCTCCTGAGACACTTGTGAATCAATTCCCAGTTGATCAGTGTAGTTAATGTGGAATATAGAGTGTCAGAATATACCTGTGAAATAAGTTAGTGAGGTGTGTGAAATAAAATGATCCTTGTCCAAAATATGACAGTATGGAAAATGAATATTAAAGAATCGCCATTGACAGATTTGGAGAGTTTTATATTTGAAAATGCAGTTGTTTGGCTTTTTTACATCTGAGTAAGGCTACTCCTGTGTGAAGAAAAATATATTTGTTGTCCAGATGATGGACAACATATCCATGATCTGCTAGTAAAGAGCAAGCATAAAGTAACACTGTGTCCTGATTAAAGTGAGTTGCTTTTGTAGGTGGTTCTTTTTTGTTGCTGATGTTGTAGAAACGTGGCTTGTTTCCGAAAGTGTGATCAATCACAAAGAAGTTAGAAGTTCAAAGGAATACATAACAACACTGGACACACATCTGTTGAAAATGCATCCTAACACAGTAGTCTTTTATCATTGCACTTCGCTTGAGGCTGTAGTTTGAGACAGTGGGATAACTAGGTGAATCAATTAGTGACACCTGCAGGTAACAGCAACACAGATGGTAACATTTCGTAACTGGACAATTATTCTCAGGTGTACTGTTTGGAATGTTAGTAGCAATAGCCATCTATTTGGACAATTAAACCTCATTGTTATCTAGGGAGGTATGCTAACAGTGAAATAGGAAAGCTGGAAATGTCATGTTTAATTTGCTATACAAGTGAACAATATTCCATAAAAATCTAGGAATTAATGCAATTTCAAACAATACATAGTTTATTTCTCTAGTGTCTCAGCTACCACCTTGATTGCTGACCTAGTTGTGTAATCCTGTCAGAGCATCAAGCCAAACTGTACACTACACCATGCATTTCACAATTGGCTTAAATCATTTTTGCCCGATGCTGCATGACCCCTTGGTAACAATTGGGATATAATTCAATGAATCTGTGCAGCTGTGAAAATAGCCAGTGTGATATCAGGACAAAATTCATCAGTTCTCTTGCAACATGATCCACAATCTGACCTTGATTCTTATGGACCCTCCTTGTATCTCTGAAGTCTTTGACATTTCTTTTCCATTGGGCCTTCTGCTTGTTCATTCAATCAGACATTATTCTCTACAGTGAAGGCACTCTGTATACTTGCCTTTATTGGTCAGTGCATGGAGTATAGGAGTTAGAAGTTCATGTTACAGCTGTATAGTCCATTGGTTAGGACACTTTTGGAATACTGTGTTCAGTTCTGGCCTCCCTGCTTTAGCAAGGATGTTGTGAAACTTGAAATAGTTCAGAAAAGATTTATAAGGATGTTGCCAGGTTTGGTGGGTTTGAGCTATAAGGAAAAGCTAAAAAAAAACTAGGCCTTTTTTTCTGGAGCTGCGGAGGCTGAGCAGTGACCTTATAGAAGTTTATAAAATCATGTGGGGCATGAATAGGGTGTATAATCAAGGTCTTTTCCCCAGGGTAGAGGAATCCAAAACTAGAGGGCATAAGTTTAAAGTGAGAGAGGAAAAATCGTCGGCATCTGAAACTTTAGTAGAGGCAATAAATTGTCACTATCAAAGGGAATTGGATAATTATCTGGAGAAAATCTTATAAGCTTATGAGTGCAAAGGCAGAGAAACGAGCGGCTGAGTAACTTTTGGAGCAAGTCAGCACATATGCTTGGTTGAATGACCTCCGATATCGTAATTATTTTGAGATTCTTTTCATCACCTAAGCTGAATTATACCCTTACCTGAAGTCCGGTAATCTACACATTTCAGCAGAAATTGTAAGATAGTGGTTAGAAAGTGTAACTTTTTTTAGCTGATACTTTTCCCCTCTTCCATTTCCTGTTTCAAAATATAAAGGAACTGCAGGCGCTGGAAATTGGAAACATGAACAAAAATTGCTGGAACATCTCTGCAGGCCTGGCAGCATCTGTGTAGAGAAATCTGTTAACATTTTGGATCTAGTAACACTTCAGGGTTAAATATGTAATCATAGAAATGTACAGCACAGAAACAGACCCTTCGGTCCAACTCGCCCATGCCGACCACATATCCTAACCTGAATCTAGACCCATTTTCCAGCAACTGTCCTACATTCCTCTGAACCCTGGAATACAGCAGAATTAGGGGAGGGAATGGCCTGGTGGTATTATCACTGGACTGCCTCATCTTCCGCCTCGGAACACTTCAACCCCAGGGCATCAATGTGGGCTTCAACAGCTTCCTCATTTCCCCTTCCCCCACCTCATCCTAGTTTCAAACTTCCAGCTCAGTTACTGTCTCCTTAACTTGTCCAACCTGCCTATCTTCTTTTCCACCTATCCACTCCACCCTCTCCTCCTTGACTTATCACCTTCATCCCCTCCCCCACTCACCCATTGTACTCTATGCTACTCTCGCCCCACCCCCACCCTCCTCTAGCTTATCTCTCCATGCTTCAGGCTCACTGCCTTTATTCCTGATGAAGGGCTTTTGCCCGAAACGTCGATTTCGCTGCTCGTTGGATGCTGCCTGAACTGCTGTGCTCTTCCAGCACCACTAATCCAGTATTTGATTTTCAGCATCTGCAGTCATTGTTTTTACCTTGTTAATCTAGAGACCCAGGTAATGTTCTGGGGATCCAGGTTCGAATGTTGACATGGCAGATGGTGGAATTTGAATTCAGTGAAACAAAATCTGGAATTAAGAGTCTAATGATGACCGTGAATCTATTGTCGATTATTGGGAAAACCCATCTGGTTCAATAATGTCAATAATTGCCCAACCACATGATGAAGGAGCCGCACTCTGAAACCTAGTGCTTCCAATTAAACCTGGTGGACTATAACCTGGTATTGTGAGATTTTTAACTTTGTACACCCCAGTCCAACACCGGCATCTCCAAAAATCGATGAGTTTAGAAATTGTTCGAATATGATTCTGCTGCTACAGCAGATGGCCCACTATGTCACACCGATGTTCAATCTAGAGTTGCTGGATCTGTGCGAAGTCTGTCCTGATTAGCACAGTGACGGTGCAGCAGTAAGATATTCTTAGTGTGAACGTGGAACTTCATCTCCACATCTTGGTCTCTCTCACCAGTACTCTCATGGACTGATGCATATGTAGCAGGCAGATTGGTGAGGATGAGGTCAGATATGTTTTTCCCTCTATATTTTTACCATATACAAAATTCATTGTAGCAAATCACTGAGGCTTATTTGCATCTTCCAAACTCAATTTCTAATACATGAAAGGTAAAAAGCAGATACATTTGAACACCACCACTTGCAAGTTCCCTTCCAAGTCTCTCACTATCCTGGCTTTGGAACTAGATTGACGTCAGTGTTCCTGAGTCAACATCATGAAACTCCCTTTCTAAAAGCGCTGTGGATAAACTATACTAGATGGACTGCAGAAGTTCAGGGAAATGCTTGCCCCCACCTTTCTGCAGGAGCTTCTAGATGGGCAGCACTGCTAGCCTACCTATCGATGCTGACCTCCAAAACAAAAAGTTTAAAAATTCACCTTTTATATTATCCAAAATTTGCAGTTGGCAAGAGTATAGGGATATTCAGGTGATAAGCTGAGGGAAGATATGTTGCATGTACAACAATACTGGTTTCAAAACCCAGGAGTGTTTTGGGATCGATCCAGTGGTTAAACTGTGTTAATGAAATTAAATTGTTGAGTTCTAATCATCATTGGTATTTTTGGCCTGGATGTTTATTCCTAGATTCTAATTAGCCCCTGTGACTTGGTGATATATAAGCATTTCTACATACAGCTGAAGAGATTGTAGCGGCATTGATGGTGACATTTCAGAAGTGACCGGAATCAAGATGGGTGCCAGAGGAGTGGAAAAATGCCTAATACAACATCCTGTTAAGAAAGGCTTGAGCTCTCATTCAGGATTCTCTTAAGATGAACATGCAGATTCATTTAGCAGTTAGGAAGACAAAGGCAATGCTAGCATTCATTTTGAGAGGGCTAGAATACAGCTAGAATGCTGAAGTTTTGTAGGGCTCTGACGAGACTGCATTTGGAATATTAGCAGTTTTGGACCCTGTATATAGGGAACAATGTGCTGGCCTGGGAGGGATTTCAGAGGAGGTTTACAAGAATGATTCTGGGGATGGGGAGCAGTTGAGGAATCTAGATCTGTACTTGATGGAGTTTAGAAAGTGAGGGGGGATCTCATTGAAACTTAGAATACTGAGAGGCCTGGAGAAGTGGACAAGGAGAAGATGTTTCCACTAATAGGAGAGACTAAGACCCAAAGGCACAGCTTCAGAGTGAAGGATCAATCATTTAGAACTCTGATGAAGAGAATAACCTCCACCAAAGGTGTTGAGTCTGTAGAACTTATGGACACAGAAGGTTGTGGAAGCCAAGGCATTGAATGTATTTAAGACAGAGCATACTTAAGAGTGAGATAGCTGCTTGATTGGTAAGGGGATCAAAGGTTCTGGGGAGAAGGCAGAAGAATGTGATGGAGAAGCATGTCAGCCATGATCAAATGGTGGAGGAGACTTGATGGGCCGAATGGCATAATTCTGCTTCTATATCTTATGACCTATTGTTCTGAAGCAGGATCATTGGACTTGAAGAGTTAACTCTACTTTCTGGCCACAGATGCTGCCAGACCTGCTAACTTCAGCAATATCTGTATTTGCTTCAGATTTCTAGCAACCACAGTTTTTTGTTTTATTTACAAAGGCAGCGTTGGGATAGGTTGTGACAGACCTTATTAAACTGCCCGCTCTTCAGACTTATGCACACATTGATTTGGATGAGGTATCAAAGAACTGAAATAGTGAGGATTGTTGTACAATATAAGATGTGACCTTCCAATCAGGGAGCACAAATTTTATAAATTAAAACTAAAAATGAAGATCAGTGGGGAGTGAGGGGAGCTTCTTGACTGATTTTAATAGTGAACTGTAAGTTTGTTTTTCTCTGAATTTCTTGAAATGTAGATTCATTTAGCAGTTAGGAAGGCAAAGGCAATGTTAGCGTTCATTTCGAGGGGGCTAGAATTCAGGGATGATTCTAAAAGTGACAAAAGCTCCAACTAATTGCAAATGGAACATACTACAATATGTTCTGACCTAATTTCTTCTATCCAGTCTCTTTGGTCACTCCTGTCAATGCACTTCATTCCACAAAATTGTTGTTACTACTCCCAAGGGAGCCACTAACCTCTAATATAAATGAAACAGCTATCAAAAATCATCCAGAAGCAGCTATGCACCCAGCAACTATGATGCATGACCTATTTTATATTTCTAAACAGTGTTAACCTGAAAATCTATCATAGAGCAGTAAGCTGTCCGAACTCTCTCCATAATGGAACATTGTACAATTGCATGAACTCATAAGGTGAAAATTTAATCTTGGCTTTAAAGCTCCAACATCCATTTTACACTTGAATTCATTTGGTGTTAAAATAGCATGTTCTTGATAAATACATCCTTATGAATCATTGTCACAAATTTGATTTCAATATTGAAGCTTATTTCTATTTAATGCATTATATTTTCATTGTGTCATCAAGTTTAAAATAAATCTGGTTCTTAACACTTCTTTTCTATCTATTACAAATTAATTATATTTTTCCCTTGCTAAACACCCATTAATTCCCTCGATTTGGTTGGCTTTGACTCCCAGAACTTCAATTCTAATTTTGAATTACTGGAAAGTATTTCATTGCCCGTAGGTTCTGATTCTGATGAAACAACCAGGAAATCTGCTAATGTCCATTCAAGTTTTGTATATTGTGATGCAAGGTCATTTTAGAGTTTGGATTTTGAGCTAGTGGCATGTAGATTTTGGCCTGTGAGTGAAGGGATGTCATGATTAACTTGTCAATATTTATGGACCCTTGAACCAGGATGAGAAAGCGAGAGTGTGTGTTTGTGGAGTGATGAGGTAATTTGTTTGCATTGTGAGGATTAATATTGGAAAGCAGTAGCTTTCTTTTCAAGAGTTCGGAATTGTTTTGCTGAGGAGAAAAATCTGAAGATGAGAAAGTTTTTGATTTCAGTTTGCAAAAGTTCTTGGTTGAAGTTGGTGTAAAAAAACACTTTCCCCTGAAGAAGAGAGTGAGTTCAGAACAATTAGGAAATCGGTTTCCTCGGTGTAATGGTTTTAGTTTTAAATTCCAGACCAGAATTACTCAGTTGGAGCCTTAAAGCTAAGAATGTCTAAAGTCAGTTCAGAGATTAATCAATATAACAGGCATCAAGCTTTCAAGATGGAGATTTGAAGAAATTAAGTCAAACCTTTAATTGCGATAGAGAAGGGAACACGCCCTAGTATTTGATTATGGGGAAAACTGATGGTGTGTTTTTAAAATCTTTCAAATTGTCTTATATGGAAATGGCTTGGTTTATTCTATATTATCTTCATTTCTTTTGTATAAGTTTGTTTCATTGTTAAAACCAAATCTGTGCTTGTGTTTCAGTGGAAGCCCATCCTGTTACATAATAAAAACCATAATCTGTCAAACCAGGTATCAGTCTGGCATCTAACTTGCTTAATAATATCAGTCTGAATCATAACAATGTCAGTGAATGATTGCTAAAGTTTAAGTATAATACCTTTTGGAAAAATTGAGGGAAACAGTAAGACAATTGTGCAAAGAACTTTGTGCTTTCATGGGATGGATCGAAAGTTAAGCTTATGTTTAACTATGATGAAAATATGTAGCTAGGCTGATGAGAGGGGAAGCCATATTGGATTTGGTGCTTGACAATGAACGAGGACAGGTGTCAGACCTCCCAGTTAGACAGCATTTTGGTGATAGTGATCACAACTTCCTGAACTTTACTATAGTCATGGAAAGGGATAGGAGCAGACGGTATGAGAAAGTATTTAATTGGGGCAGGAACTGGGGCACCTAAGTTGGGAACAGATATTCTCAGGGAAATGCGCAGCAGAAATGTGGAAATTGTTTAGGGAGCACTTGCTGATAGTGCTAGTTAGGTTTGTCCTACTGAGGCAAGGAAGGGATGGTAGGGTGAAGGAACCTTGGCTGACAAGAGATGTGGAACAGCTAGTCAAGAGGAAGAGGGGAGATAACTTAAGGTTGAGGAAGCTAGGATCAGACAGGGTTCTATAGGGTTACAAGGTAGCCAAGAAGGAACTGAAAAATGGACTTAGCAGAGGTAGAAGGGAGCATGAAAGAGCCTTGGCAAGTAGGATCAAGGAAAGCCTCTGTGTGGCCAGAGTGAGGGTAGGGCTGATCAGGGATAGTGGAGGGAGCTTGTCCTTGGAGTCGGAGGAGGTAGGGGAGGTCTTAATGAATACTTTGCTTCAGTATTCTCTTGCGAGAGAGACCTTGTCATTTGTGAAGACAGTGTGAAACACTGGAACTAATTGTTGTTGAGAAGGAGGATGTGCTGAAAATTTTGAAAAAGAATGAGGATAGATAAATCCTCTGGGTCAGACAGGATGTGCCCATGGTTACTTTGGGAAGCAAAGGAAGAGATTGCTGCATCTTTGGCAGTAATATTGCGTCCTCACTGTCCACTGGAGTAATATCAGATGATTGGAGGGTGGCAAATGTTATTCCCTTCTACAAGAAAGGGAATAGGGGTATTCCTAGAAATTACAGACCAGTCAGTCTGTCTTCTATGGTGGGCAAATTATTGGAGAGGATTTTGAGAGACACTATTTATGATTACTTGGAAAACCGTAGTTTGATTAGAGACAGTCGGCATGGCTTTGTGAGGGGCAGGTCATGCCTCAAAAGCCTTATTGAATTCTTTGAGGATGTGACAAATCTTATTAAAGGTAGAGCAGTGGATGTGGTGTAGATAGATTTTAGCAAGGCGTTTGATAAGGTTCCCCATGTAGGCTAATTCAAAGAGTAAGGCGGCATGGGATACAGGGAAATATGGTTGTCTGAATGCGGAATTGGCTGGCCCATAGAAAACAGAGCGTGGTAGCAGATGGAAAGTATTCAGCTTGAAGCTCAGTGACCACTGGTGTTCCACAGGGATCTGTTTTGGGACTTCTCTCTGTGATTTTTATAAATGACTTGGTTAAGGAAGTGGAAGGGAGGGTTAGTAAGTTTGCCAATGACCCTAAGGTTGGTGGAGTGATGGATAATGTGGAGGGCTGTTGTAGGATGCAACTGGACAATGACAGAATGCAGAGCTGGGCTGAGAAGTGGCAAATGTAGTTCAACCTGGAAAAGTGTGAAGTGATTCATTTTGGAAAGTCGAATTTGAATGCAGATTACAGGGTTAAAGGCAGAGGAACAGAGGGATCTTGGGGTCCATGTCCATAGATCCCTCAAAGTTGCCACCCAAGTTGATAGGGTTGTTAGGAAGGGGTACAGTTCGGTTGCTTTCATTAGCAGGGCATTGAGTTTGAGAACTGCGAGGTTATGCTGCAGCTCTATAAAAGCCCTGGTGAGATCACACTTGAAATATTGTGTTCAGTTCTGATCACTTCATTAGGATAGATGTGGAAGCTTTAGAGAGGGTGCAAAAGAGATTTACCAGGATGCTGCCTGGACTGGAGGGTATATCTTATGAAGAAAGATTGAGGGAGCGAGGGCTTTTCTCATGAGTGAAGAAGGATGAGAGGTGACTTGATTGAGATGTATAAGATGTTGAGAGGCATAGGTGGAGTGTAGAGCCAGAGACTTTTTCCCAGGGTGGAAGTTGCTATCACGAGGCAGTATAATGTTAAGGTGATTGGTAGAAGGTATAAGGGAGGTGTCAGAGGTAGTTTCTTTACATGGTGGGTGTGTGGAATGCACAGTCAGCGGTGGTAGTAGAGTCAGATACATTAGGGACATTTAACTTACTCTTAGATAGGCACATAGATGATAGTTAAATGAAGGATATGTAGGTTAGTTTGATTTTAGAGTAGGGTAAAAGGTTGGCGCAACATTGAGGGCCGAAGGGCCTGTACTGTGCTGTACTGTTCTATGTCTTAAAATTTTGCTGCCTAACTCGTCCATTCCCCTCCAAAAGAATTTTCTTCACCTTTTTAAAGCCAATTTCATAATATTTTGGGGTCTGTTGTAACCATAAAAACTTTCAGGCTGAGACATTTTTGGATAATTTAAAATACCTGATTATTGTGCAATTGTAGTTGAAATTACTCACAATGCATTGCCTTATTAAAACTGTTATTGATTTTAAAAAAAAAACTTAAATATAATGTTAACCTTGCAGAGCAAGCGCATCTGATGAAATGTTAACATCTAAAGCCCCAAAACCAACTTGTTCCAAAACTCAACACATGTTTATTATGATGAGGCTTAATTTCTTTGTCTTCTAACTTTACTGCTGATCAGTTTAGGTTTTGCAAAGCCTGGGAAACTGACACTGAAGGCAGATGAGGAAGCAATTTTTTTTCCCCAGCAACTTTATGGCAGGGAGCAGCTGAAGTGTGTACCTCCGAAAGCTAACTGCTTTCTTACCTGCACTTGTAGAACAAGAAACTTTGTTGCTCAGTGCAGTCTGTACCACTTGACAGAAAGCCAAGCTTGTCAATCAACCTGACTTCCAAACAGAACAAGCTGTTTTTAATGAAATGAAAATCCCATAAGCTGTTGTGTTGAAACTCCTTGATGGTGTGAAAATATGAACTGTTGGATTCCAGCAGTAAAACTATCTTCACACTGCTTGTAAATCCACCACCCAAGCCTTTGTCTGATTCAGCATGCAATCAGGTTTCACCACCTGAATCTTTGATGGTTCACGGTGTAGAGATCTTGATTCCATTGGAGCTACTTCTGTATTATTATTTTGAAAGCATTTACTCATATAACCAAATCAATGTCGATGCAACTTGGCTTTAAATAAGTTGTGGTTCATACTTATTTTTCCCTCTGCATGGGTTCTGTTTTATCCTGGTTCTTCAGAGCACATGACTTTGGACGCAACAGCAGCAACATATATTTATATAGCACATTTAATATAACTAAACATCCAAGGCACTTCACAGAAACATGATAAACAAGATATTCCACTGAACCTTGTAAGGAAATAGTAGATTGGATTGCTAAGAGCTTGGTCCAAGTGCTCGGTTTCAAGAAACATCTTGATGGAGGAAAATAGTACAAAGGCAGAGGGGCATAGGGAAAGAGTCCTTGAACTTAAGGTTAAGTAAGAGAAGGCACAGCCATCAATGGTGGAATTAGGAATGCTGAAGATGCCAGAATTATATTAACCCAAAAATATTGGAAGGTTGTGGGGTTGAGGTTGTAATGATAAGGAGGGTTTGAGGTTGTAATGATAAGGAGGGTTGAGGCCATGGAACAATTTGAAAACTAGGATCAGGATTTCATGACAATATGTTGCTTAACTGAAAGCTAATGTAGGTTAGAGGATCCAGGTGATAGGCGAATGGGCTTTGGTTAAGTCATGGGCAGCAGAGTTCAAATTTATGGAAGGTTGCATATGGATGGAAGTCAGACTTGGAAGGCACTAGAATCATCATGAGGCACAAATTTTGCTCTTAAAATAAAAGAGCTGTACTATCCCAGTTTTTCCTCATGTACTTATCAGGACAGGATCGCAATACTGAATCTCATGGGAACAATAATTCATACAGCATGTGAAAAGATTGCTGATAGCTTGACAAGCTGACTATGACTTGGGTGTTGCTATGAATATTGATGATCTATTTCCACTGCATCTGTGAAACAAGCAACTACATGGGTGTAAATGAAAGGTTCAGCAATAGGTTGAGAGCTGGCTGAAATTGGATGATGAGGTAGAAATAGACCATTGTAATTATGTTGTGAATATACGGTTGGAAATTCATCTTGAAACCAAATATCACAGGATTAATAATCCGGCCAGAGAGCAGGATGTAATCGGATGTAATCAGTTTAGAGCAAGAGCAATGGCTTCAATCTCCCCAATATTTGATTAGAATTTACTGTGATGGCACTGTCTGTATTTACTGTGGAGAAGGTTATGGAAGCTAAAGAACTTCGAGAAATAAATTGTGATATCTTAAAAAGTGTCCATATACAGAGGTAGTGCTGGACATCTTAAAATGCATAAAGGTGGATAAATTCCATCCTTAGATGTATCCCAGAACTTTATGGGAAGCTAGGAAAGCAATTGCTGGGCCCCTTGCTGAAATATTGGTGTCATTGACAGCCACAGCCTGAAGACTTGAGGATGGCTCATGTGGTGCCATTACTTAAGAAAGATGGTAGGGAAAAGCCAGGGAACTAAAGATCGATGAGCCTGACACTGGTGGTTGATCTGTTGTTAGTGAATTGAAGGGAAGGATTTACATGTATTTGAAAAGGCAAGGACTAACAAGTGATAATGAGTGTGTCTTTGTGCATGAGAAATCCTATCTCACTAACTTGATTGAGTTTTTTTTGAAGAGGGGACACAGAAGACTGATGAAGGCAGAGTAGTGGAAGTTGTCTACATGGACTTCAGCAAAGCTTTCAACAAAGTTCCACATTGTAGAACGGTTACCAAGGTTAGATCACATGGAATCCTGGGAGATTTGGATACAAAATTGGCTTGAAGTTAAGAGACAGAGGATAGCGATGAAGGTTGTTTTTCGGACTGGAGGCCTGTAATCAGCAGTGTGCCACAGGATCGGTGCTGGTTTCCACTGATTTTTGTCATTTATGTAAATGATTTGGATATGAGTGTAATAGATATCATTATTAAGTTTGCAGATGGCACCAAAGTTAGTGGTATATGGAAGAGTGAAGATTATTTTCTCAGACCTTGATGGAATAGGCTAATGAGTGGCAGATGTAGTTTAATTTAAATAAATGTGAGGTATCACATTTTGGTAAGGCAAGTCAGGTCAGGATTTGTACACTTCATGTTAAGGTCCTGGGGCGTATTGATAAACAGAGAGACCTTGAGGTACAGGTTCATAGTTCCTTGAAAATGGGTTCTCACGTGGACAGGGTAGTGAAGGAGGTGTTTGGTCTGCTTCCTTTTATTGGTCAGTGTATTGCCTGTAGAAGTTGGGATGTCATGTTATGGCTGTACATTGGTTAGGGCACTTTTGGAATACTGCATTCCATACTGCTATAGGAAAAATGTTGTGAAACTTGAACGGGTTCAGCAAAGGTATCCAAGGATGTTGCCAGGGTTGGAGGGTTTGAGCTATAGGGAGAAACTGAATAGGCTGGGGCTATTTTCCGTGGAGCATTGGAGACTGAGGGGTGGGTTACCTTTATAGAGGTTTATAAAATCATAAGAGGCATGGATAGGGTGAATAGCAAGGTGGTTTTCCCAGGGTCATATAGTTGAAAACTAGAGGACATAGGCTTAAGGTGGGAGGGGAAAGATTTAAAAGGGACATTAGGAGGATGTTTGTCATGCAGAGAGTGGTGCGTGTATTCAATGAGCTGCTAAAGGAACTGGTGGAAGTTCTTTTGGGAGTGCAGTGAAGGTTTACCAGGCTGACTCTGGGGATGACTGGACTGATGTATCAGGAGAGATTGACCAGGTTGTGATTGTTGTCGTTGGAGTTCAGACAAGTGAGGGGGGAATCTCAGAGACTTATAAATTTCTAGCATAACTAGACAGGGTAGATGCAGGGAAGATGCTGCCAATGGTGGGGGCATCCAGAACCAGGGGTCACAGTCTGAGGATTTGGGGTGGACCATTTAGGACAGACATGTGACATTTCTTCACCCAAAGAGTGGTGAACCTGTGGAATTCATTACTACAGGAAGTAGCTAATGTCAAAACCTTGAATGTATTCAAGAGGTGGCTAGATATAGCACTTAGAGCGAATGGGATCAGCGGTTATGGGGAGAAGGCAGGATTAGGTTATTGAGTTGAATGATCAACCGTGATTGTGATGAACGGCAGAGCAGGCTCAAAGGCCCAAATGGCCTTTTCCTTGCTCCTATCTTCTATGTTTCTAATCTGGTACAATTATAACATTTAAAAGGCATCTGGATGGGTACATGAATAGGAAGGGTTTAGAGGGGTATGGGTCAAGTGCTAGAAAATGGGGCTAGATTAAATTAGAATATCTGGGCGGCATTGATGAGTTGAACCGAAGGGTCTGTATCCATGCTGTACAAATGTATAATTCCAGAAATTCTGACTCATTCAATAGTGCTTCTGAGATAATCGTCATGGTAATCTAGCCCAATATCTTAATTAGATGACCCATCTTTGATTTGCGCTTTGCTATTTCACTTTTAGGCAAAGTATTTTATATTATAATTTAGAGTTCAAATAATAAACATTTATTGCAAATACAATGTGAGCCATCTAAAATGTTGTCACGATTACCCACCAACACACCAAATTTCTGTATTTGTATTCATAAAAGTATAAACACTAAAGTTTCTTTAATAAATTATAACTAGGATGAACGAACTGTTAGCTATTTGTTAATTTTGGATTTTTATGCATTAATGGCAGTTGTGAAAATTGATTTGGTAATTTGTGTTTTTGCATTTAGCCTGTTTGTGACTGGTGCAAGAATAGCATCGTATCTTTCCACTTGAAAGCATGTAAACTACTCCTTTCAACTGAGAAAATAATGTGTAATATTGGATAATAATAATATTGTATAATAATAATGTATAATAGTGAATGAACGCCACAGCTTTGGAGTATAACTGAAGGAGCTGAAAGTATAGATTTTTAACACTCTTTCCTTAAGCTGAAAGCAGTGTTCAAAGTTCGAAACACTTCAGTATGAGTTGTAGCTATTATTGAATCATTATATTTCTCAGCAAAAAATGCATCTCACTGAAACTGCTTCATTTTATATTTCTTGATATACAGCTTAATGAAAATAGCTGTATCAGAAATATTATGCCACCTTATTTGGAAATCGTTGAAATCGATATCATTTGTGAAATAATTTGTATTTATAACCTACAGTTGCCCCTAATTTTCTATTATGTAAACGTCTGCATGGCAGTGACTTCCACATATGTGTTGGCACAATCATTGGCGTGTAAAGAACCTCGAAGAAGCCCCACAGCTTAGTCTGGAGGTTATTTACAATACACCTTTCATATCTTCAGTATGACCCAAGCAATTCCAATTGTTGTGTATACAGATGCAACGAAGATTCCACAAATGATAAAAGTTGAAAGAAATAAACAGTTGCATTGTCTTGTGTTTTTCATGACAGTTTGCCATCTCAAGGTACTTTACAGCCAATTAAGTACTTTTGCACTTACTACTTAATCTTTTCATGGGCATGGTGGTGCTTAGCGGAGGAATGTTGACTGAACTTGTATCTTATCAAATGTCCCAAGGGATCCAAACATCATCATCACCATCAGGGAAGGAAGATTGAAAATCTTCCCTTGAATGAAACAGTTTATCCCACAGCAGATAGACATATAGGTTGAAACTAATGATATAAACAACTCATGAAGCCAGATATAAGCAACTAACTTGATGGAAAGCTCACAGGGGTCTCATTGTGCATCACGATGCTGCACCATGGCAGATGGAAAGAAGAATTTTTTACCCTGAGCTTTATTTGGTCCAAAGAAATGTGTGTTCACATTTAATATATTATAGAATGTGGGTTACTAAACAAATCATACACTGAGTAATTGTCAGAGTATAAATATGAATAATAATTATGCAAGAACACTAAGTATCTAAAGTATTATACTGGCTTTATTAGCTAATGCATTATCAGGATCGCCATTTTATCAAGGAGCAGATGGCTTGTGTTTCTTAAATTCTCTGCAAGGCCGAAAACAGATCTATTGTACTTGAATAAAAAGAGATTTATCTCTTTCTGTTTGCACTAAATTATGCTACCGAAAGCAGCTGCACATAGGAAGTTTGATCAATTCTGTATTATCTATCTCAATAATTCTCTGGATTCAACATGTTAAATGTAAACATGACTCGAAAGTAACTAGCATGGTACTTTCTTCAACAATGATAATGGAGAGGAAAATCTTGGATTTTTCACTGTGCAACATTGCTCTGACTGCTTACTTTCGTTCATAATTGGGTTTCCCAAAGCTAAATTAAACTATCAATATTTGTTTCAATCTCACCTTAATCTTTAGTTCCTTGTGAAGTATTTGATGGTGAAATATGAATGACATCTTTTGATTTTGTTTCTTTCAAAATTCTTTTTGTTGTCTTTGCTGGAATAGATGATTGTGTGAGCTAAATTAATATCATTGGAGATCAGGATTGGGGGGAGCAAGATGCTTCAGCAAGCAAGCTGTGCATATTAATTAACATGTCCTGGTAATTCTTCCTTGTCTGTATTCCCAGTGAAAAAGTTAACAGGAGTAACAAGAAGATGGATTACTGGGCTAATGGTAGACTACTTGGTAGTGTGGATGAGCAGAGGGATCTTGGTGTCCATGTACACAGATCTTTGAAAGTTGCCACCCAGGTAAATAGTGCTGTGAAGAAGGCATATGGTGTACTGGGCTTTATTGGTAGAGGAATTGAGTTCCGGAGTCCTGAGGTCATGTTGCAGTTGTATAAGACTCTGGTGTGGCCTCATCTGGAATATTGTGTGCAGTTTTGGTTGCCATACTATAGGAAGGATGTGGAGGCATTGGAACGAGTGCAGAGTAGGTTTACCAGGATGTTGCCTGGCATGGTAGGAAGATCGTATGAGGAAAGGCTGAGGCATTTGGGACTTTTCTCATTGGAGAAAAGAAGGTTTAGGGGAGATTTGATAGAGGTGTACAAGATGATTAGGGGTTTAGTTAGGGTTGACAGTGAGAACCTTTTTCCACGTATGGAGTCAGCTGTTACTAGGGGACACAGCTTTAAATTAAGGGGTGGTAGGTATAGGACAGATGTTAGGGGTAGATTTTTTACTCAGCGGGTTGTGAGTTCATGGAATGCCCTGCCAGTAGCAGTGGTGGACTCCCTCTTTATGGGCATTTAAACGGGCATTGGACAAGCATATGGAGGTTATTGGGCTAGTGTAGGTTAGGTAGGCTTTGGTCGGCGCAACATCGAGGGCCGAAGAGCCTGTACTGTATTTTTCTATGTTGTATGTATTTTTAAAAAAGTACATGCCGTATGTAGTCTTGTGTGTCTAATTAAATATACTCCAATTGTGTTATCATGTAACCAAAGTCATGCTACTTTGAATTGAATTTTGCAGTTTCCTCGTGAGAAAGTGTAGACAATACCTAAGACCATTGACATAAGATGGTCAGTTAGACAGTAGCTGTTGACCATTCAGCCCAGTGAGACTGCTCTGCCATTCAGTGAGATTGGATGGTCTATGATCCTGAACATTGCTTTCCTGCTTTTTTCACCATAAGCCTTACTGACACTCTGCCTTGAATATACTTAAAAGTCACAGCCTCTCCAGTCCTCTACAGTAAAGAATTCCACACATTCAGTACTCTAAAAGAAGAAATTCCTTCTTATCTCTGCCTTAAATTGGCAAACCTTCACTCAGATATTATGCCCTCTGGTTCTAAACTGACCAACAAAAGGCAACTAACTTTCAGCATCCAGCTCCCTAGTACCTTATATGTTTTAATAAAGTCATCTCTCAATCTTCTAAACTTTAATTCTTCTAAATTAGAAGCCCAAGCTACTGCATTTCTCCTCAAGAATGATCAACCTAGTGAACCTTCTCTGGACTGTTTCCAATGCCAGTGCATATTCCCTTAGATAAGGGGACCAAAACTATGGTCTAACTGGTGTCTTGTATAGTTTTAACAAAACCTCACTGTTCTTCTACTTCATTCTTTGTTATAAAGGTCAGTGTTGCATTTACCTTCCCTGCCAAGAAGTCCAATGGTAAATTGAGAATAAACTGCTTTCTTAGAGGTGAGAATGTGGAACTGGCTGCCACATGGATTGGTTGAGGTGAATACTGTAAACGTCTTTGGGAAAGATGGATAACCATATGAGAAATCAAAAAGCAGGTATAATAAATTTAAGTGAATTATTTTTTAATTGTTTCACAAATGTTTCACAAGCTGCTTGGAAAGAATACCCTGATTCTGTGCCATATTTAGGGTTGTCAATATTGGGTACATTTCCAGAGACTTCATCGCATGAAATCTCAATCTGCAACTTGCCAACTGAAATAGGCTTTGCCATCCAGTTCCCTACTATATTTTATTCAATGAACAAAGGTGTTAGAATGAAATGACCCATGGTCTTACTCTCCAATTGCTTTTCAATCATTAGAGGTTTCATGGCAATGTTGGAAAGTTGACAACCCTAAATGTATAGTTGAAAAGTCTGGTGCTGGAAAAGCACAGCAGGCCAGGCAGCATCCGAAGAGCGGGGGAATCAACGTTTCGGGCATAAGCCCTTCTTCAGGAATGAGGCTGGTGTGCCAAGCGGGCTGAGATAAAAGGTTGGTGGGGGGAGGAGGAGGAGGAGGAGGAATTGGGGGAGGGGCGCTGGGAATACGATAGGTGGAAGGAGGTGAGGGTGATAGGCCGGAGAGGTTGGGAAGAAGATTGCAGATCAAGCGGGCGGTGCTGAATCCAGGGGTTAGGACTGAGATAAGTGGGGTGGGGGGGGGGGGGAAAGAGGGAAAGGAAAATGAGGAAGCTGGAGAAATCTACATTCATCCTGTGTGGTTGGAGGGTTCCTAGGTGGAAGATGAGGTGCTCTTCCTCCAGGCATCGTGTGGCCAGGGTCTGGTGACGGAGGAGGCCAAAGACCTGCATGTCCTTGGCGGAGTGGGAGTGGGAGGGGGAATTAGTGTTCAGCCACTGGTGTGGGTGTCCCAGAGGTGTTCCCTGAAACGTTCCGCAAGTAGGCGGCCTGTCTCCCCAATGTAGACTGTGCATTCTCTCCATATCCCCCAAGACATTCCTATCTGGAGATCGTGTATGGTACGAACTGAGAGAGCACTCCCAAATTGGATCAATCTACATTCAACAACCGACTCGTAGGGCTGAGTCAAGAGTGTGTTTTTCTTCTGTATATAATCCCTAACTTGGAAATATCGGAAAAGGTCCTGATTAGGGATTCTGTATTTCTGACCTAATTGGCTAAAAGGCATCAAGCCCTCTCCCTCAAATACATCTCCCAGACAGGAGATTCCTTTACCTTCCCAAGCTCTGAAGCCAGAGTCCATTGACCCCGGCCTAAATCCTGGGGCTCCCACTAACTGGGTAAATGGTGAAGTCTTAAGCAGATTGCCCTCTCCCTGCCACATTATCCCCCATGCTTTTACCATATTTATGATAATCTGGCTTTCACAGTGCTTAACCACCAACCACCTCTTATCTGTGAACAATATATTTATGAGGGGACACGTCGCCTGCGAGGCCTCCACGTCAAGCCATATCGATTTTGGGTCATTGTACATCCATTCGCCTACATATGACAACAGAGTGCCTATTTGATATTTCTTCAGATCTGGGAGGTCTACCCCTAACCTATTCTGCAGAAGTTGCAACTTGGTAAATTTAATTAAGGGATGCCTACGGCACCAAATAAATGATCCAAGCCATCCTGTAATCCTCTGCAGCACCTATCAATAGCGGGAGCATCCTCGTAGGATATAGCAGCCAAGGGAGAACAGTCATTTTAGTCAAGACTATACGGCCAAGCCATGATATGGGTCATCCCTCCCATCAGTGCAAGTCCTGCTTTATCCTCTCAAACAGCTGCACAAAGTTAGCTGTGTACAGCTGACAGAAGCAAGGGGTAATAAAAATCCCCAAATAGAGAAAACCTTTCTGTGACCACCTAAACAGAAATTCCATTCTACCTTCCAGCTTTGATACCTCCACCAACACACTGCGCAATCCTTGAGGTCTTTCCCTCCCTTTTAAGATAAGGGAGATGTCAGCCTCCCTAAGAGAGGGTGGAAGACAGTCCTGGTTATGAGTGACTCTACATCCCCAGCAGTGGATCAGCCAACATGTGTACGAACACCTTGTAAAATTCACTCGGGAATCCGTCTGGACTGGGTGCCTTACCAGTCTGGAGCTGCTTACTACCTCCTGTGCAGTTAGAGGTGCACTTAAAAGGGATGCCTGATCTGCATTTATACTGGGGACATCCAAGTTTTCCATAAAGGATTCCATGCTCACATTTCCATCCTCCCATCCCTCTGACCAGTATAACTCTGTATAGAACTCCTGGAATCTGGCATTAATCTTCCTCCGTTCATGAGTGGCATTGTCAGTTCTCTCCCTGATAGACACAATGGACTGTGGGGCACTTTTCTTCCTAGCCAGGTATCTACTGCCTTCAACCAGGCCTCAAGCATCTGCTGCTGCTTTCCTCTCTGTCGTCTCCTCGTCGCCGAGTCTGCAATAATCAAAATACTTCAAAATACTTTAGTTTCCCAGACCACTGATGCATTGTTGGCCATACCCTGATTGGATAAGATAGGGTGGACAGAGCGTAAGATAGGGTGGACAGAGCGTTAGATAGGGTGGACAGGGAGACCCTTTTTCCAAGAATGATAATGGCGAGCACGAGGGGTGATAGATATAGGACAGATGTCAGAGGTAGTTTCTTTATTCAGAGAGTAGTAAGGGTATGGAATGCTTTGCCTGCAATGGTAGTAGATTCGCCAAGTTTAGGTGCATTTAAGTCGTTATTGGACAAGCATATGGACGTACATGGAATAGTATAGGTTAGATGGGCTTCAGATTGGTATGACAGGTCGGCGCAACATCGAGGGCCGAAGGGCCTGTACTGTGCTGTAATGTTCTATGGTATCCCAAAAAGCCATGAACTTCCTTGTGATATACTGAACAAAGTTGATATCCTTCAACAGAAACTGATCCATGCACCACTGCCACGTGCCTACACTTGGTCTTAACATCTAAGTATACTGCGCATGGTCTGAAATAGTGTTGACCTGCAGAGTTGAGAGTTTAACTATGTCCAAACAAACTGACGGAGCAAAGAATGTATCAATTCTTGTGTGGCACTTATGCAGGTTGGAGTATAAGGTAAAGTCCCTCCCATTCAGGTGGAGGTACCTCCACACATCTCACACAAGTCCACTACTTGTCGAGACTGGCAAGGTGTACCCGACAGCCCTCTTGGCAACCTGTCTGTGCCAGGGTCCATGAGATAAATAAAGTCTCCTTCTATAATCATACGGCACACCCCACGAGCCATTAACTGAGAGACTACGTCAACTAAAAATTTGAAAGGGTGCGCCAGGGAACACTAAATGTTCAGGATGCCATGCTCTTTCTCTCTTCTCCCCCCCCCCCCCCCCCCACCCCCCACCCCCAAACCAGGTAATTTCAGGTGTTCCCTGTCAGTCAAATGTGTCTCTTACAACATCACGATATCAACCCTTTCCTTCTTTAGATTTGAAAGCACCTTTTTCCTTTTAATGGGGAAGTGGCTCCCCTTTATGTTGCAGATGCACCACCTGAACAGATCGCTAGCCATGACTGCCCAGAGTCCCCGAGAAGGAGAAGCACAATCAATGTGTGACGAGTGGAGAAAAAAAAGAGACTTCTTCAAATCTGAATACTATTCCTACAACACTATCAGAAGTACCAAAACTTAAAAAAAACTCTACCCCCCCCAACTTAAACAAATGAACACGAACACAAAAGCACAAATTTCCAGAGAACCCCCCCGCCCATAGGGGGCATTCACTCCCAACCTCATAACCATCCTAGCACTTTCCAGTTAAGACCGTGCTGCAAACCCAAGCAAGAAAGAAAACATATTATTTACACTCGTACCAGTTAACAATGGGCATCCACCCCTCCCTCTCCTCATCTCAACCCCACACATCTTTACGTCAAAGGAGTCACTACCCCTCACCCAGCAAAACAGAACAACAGACTAACTAGTAACCTTAAAACAGACATAATACAGATCATAGGAGAAAGTGAGGACTGCAGATGCTGGAGATCAGAGCTGAAAATGTGTTGCTAGAAAAGCGCAGTAGGCCAGGCAGCATCCAAGGACCAGGAGAATCGACGTTTCGGGCATGAGCCCTTCTTCAGGAATGAGGAAAGTGTGCCAAGCAGGCTAAGATAAAAGGTAGGGAGGAGGGACTTGGGGGAGGGGCATTGGAAATGCGATAGGTTGAAGGAGATTAAGGTGAGGGTGATAGGCTGGGGTGGGGGCGGAGAAGTCAGGAAGAAGATTGCAGGTTAGGAAGGTGGTGCTGAGTTCAAGGGACTTGACTGAGACAAGGTGGAGGGAGGGGAAATGAGGAAACTGGAGAAATCTGAGTTCATCCCTTGTGGTTGGAGGGTTCCTAGGCGGAAGATGAGGCGCTCTATTTCCAACCATCGTGTTGCTATGGTCTGGCGATGGAGGAGTCCAAGGACCTGCATGTCCTTGGTGGAGTGGGAGGGGGAGTTGAAGTGTTGAGCCACGGGGTGTTTGGGTTGGTTGGTCCGGCTGTCCCAGAGGTGTTCTCTGAAACGTTCCGCAAGTAGGCGGTCTGTCTCCCCAATATGGAGTCTGAAACGCTCCACAAGTAGGCGGAATATAGAACATACCAGATTTTGTACCTGAGCAATATCAATCCTATAAAGCCTGAAACCTCAAAAGGGAAAAGAACAAAGAGAAAGAAGTTACCAAAAAAAAGGTTGTATTATGCCATTGTCCGTACACCTCTTCTCTTCCTTCCTTCTCAACCAAAGTCTATCATTTCAGTGAGTCCTAAAATTCTTTTATTTTTTCCGCCAAGTCAAAGTTGTAGACAGTTTCCCCCATAACTGAAGTGTAGCCCTGCCAGGTACCAGAGTATTGAACGTTTGTCAGTTTTTAAAAGACAAAATCTGTGGATCTTTTCCCAGTCTTCTGGCTGTTTCTATTATTAAATGCTTTTCCTTATAATGCTGAAGTCACACTAGGACCGGGTGGGGGCAGTGGGCCGGCTTGGACCCACACACTGCGATCCAGTAGGCCCGCTCCACACTCACCCAGCCCGATTCGATCTCCAGGCCCAGCAACCCCGAAAGCCATCCTCAAGGAAGTCAGCGAAGTTTTCACCTTCTTCATGTTCAGGTAAGCAATAGATCTGTAGATTTTTTTTTCCTCTGGCCTCTGTTTTCGAGGGTGTCTGCTTGTTCCTGCAGGGCCTGAACCTGGCCTTCCAAGGTTTGTACCTGCCCGTCGGAGCTCTCGGTTGCGGCCTCTGAGGCCGTGGTCCTCTGTTCCACAGCTTCTATGTGCTGATCCAAGGTCCGGATCTCTTGCTCATGCTTTGCTAGCACGGCAGTGATTAGTTCCAGCGCTCCTTTGATCTGGTCACGGAATTTTGTAAAATCTGTTAGTAACTGCTGCTGCTCCATTGAACTCAAGGGCGCCGGCATAGGAGTAGAGATAACAGTGGCAGGAGTACCCAACATAGTAGGGGAGTGCCCTGCCTGCTGCACTTCCTAACTCCTTTTCCCTTTGATGTCTTCATATCAGTTCCAGATCTGCTAAATCCTGTTTTAAAGGGGCTGTAGGTATTCTATTTATTTTAAACTACAGGCCTTCCTTGGGTCACTCATGGGGAAGGTGGTGGTAGGAGCCCACCTTGCCCAGGATTTGGTGCAGAATCAGCACAGCAGACTGTTCAGACTGCCGCCATCTTGAATCTCCCATACTGTGTTTTTTTTTTAGTTCACTCATGGGACATGAGTGTCGCTAGCTGGCCAATATTAATTGTCCATGTCTAGCTGCCCTTGAACTGAGTGGCTTGCTTGGCCGTTTCAGAGGGCAGTTGAGAGTCCGCCACATTGCTGAAGTCACCTGTAGGGCAGACCAGGTAAGGATGGCAGATGTCTTTCAGGGAAGAGCATTAGTGAGCCAAATGAGTTTTTCTGACATTCAGCAATGGTCATCAGTAGATTCTTAATTACAGTTTTTAAAAATTGAACTCCAATTCCACTGTCTGCTATGTGGGATTTGAACCCACTAGGCCATTACCTAGTTTGGTACCTTGCTGAATGCATTGGATAGAATGAATAAATTGTGTATTGGAATAAAAGTTATGTATAAGGCATGGCATCCCAGTGGTGGTGTCAATCCCTCAAGTAGTGACGTGAGCTAACAGGGCTTATGATCTCTCTGATGCAGTGGAGTTTTCAGTAGCTACAGTTGTGCTACCACTCATACAGGCCCCTACTGTCCTAAGACACCCTAGACACATGAAGGTGTTAGGGCAATGTTCAATTCTCCAGTTGGGGTCCCGGTAAGGAATAAAAGTTTGGGAAGCACTGGTGTAAGGTATAAAGAAAAATCAAAGACTCTGGTTTAAAATAAAGATGAGAAATTGAAGTAAATGAGAGACCATGTGTCTGAGAAAATAAATGAAAAACAACAAGGAAAGGAATTACAGATTGGAATAGTGTGGCAGGTATGGAAATAAAGGCATAGCTTTTATTAAAATAGTTAATTTTAAGCAATGCGACATTACATTGTCTTATACGTTTCAAGATTGGATAAGGTAAATAGATAAGGTATTTTCCCTGGGGTGGGGGAGTCCAGAACTAGAGGGCATAGGTTTAGGGTGAGAGAGGAAAGATAATAAAGAGATCTAAGGGGCAACTTTTTCACACACAGGGTGATGCATGTGTGGAATGAGCTGCCAGAGGAAGTGGTGGAGGCTGGTACAATTGCAACATTTAAGACGCATTTGGATAGGTATATGAATAGGAATGGTTTGGAGGGATATAGGCCAGGTGCTGGCAGGTGAGACTAGATTGGGTTGCGATATCGGGTCGGCATGGATGGGTTGGACTGAAGGGTCAGTTTCCATGCTGTACATCTCCATGGCACTATAGTGGTGGAGTAGCAAGGCTGTATGTGGACTCTTGTCTGGTGCTGATCTGCTCCCATCTACTTGCTTTTTGTTTTGTCTTTTTACTTCTCTTATCCTTTTATTTGTTTTTCTTTGGTGGGTTAATCGGCAGCACTGCTGCTGCAGCAAGAGGGAGCTATGCACAGAGTGGCGGCAGATGCACGCCAGTTCGATTTGGCAGTGCATGCAGCTCCTCCTGGCAAAGATATCCTCTGTGTTCAGGGCAGTAGTAAAGTTCCTCCTGCAATTGGAGGCAGTGGCAGCGGCAGCGGATTCTTCATAATGGTGGCACTGGCAAGGTGACATCTCTGAGGAGGGCAGCCAGAGTGGAGTCTTGGCATGGCCTGGCAGCAAAGCTAGCGACTCCCTGGTTGCTATAGGCTCAGAGAGGGACTCCAGATCTGGCAGCATAGCCAGGGACTCTTGGTTGCAGTAGTCCCAAAGCGTAGATTTCTGGCATTGTCAAGGAGAAGGCTGCAGCGACAGCAATGTGGTATACCTGGAGAGGGGATTTCTGACATAATTGAGGTGGCAGTGGAGATGGACCCCTGGCTGCGGTCGCAAAAAGCCTGGAGTGGGGACTGCTGGTTATTGGTGAGGCGACAACAACGGAGTTGAGTCTCCTGGTTGTGGGGCGAAAGAGAGTTCAGCATGGGACTTGGTGTTGGCAAAGTAGGCCCAGCAGCAAAGAAATGCTACCTAAAGAGTAATGACTCATAACATCGGTGAGTTCACAAAGTTAAAAATCTCACAACAGCAGGTTATAGTCCCAACAGGTTTATTTGGAAGCACTAGCTTTCTGAGCACTGCTCCTTCATCCGGTGGTTGAGCAGCGTTCCAAATAAACCTGTTGGACTCTAGCCTGGTGTTTGATTTTTAACTTTGTACACCCCAGTCCAAAACTGGCATCTCCAAATCATTGGGTCTGGCGCACGTGGAGTGAGGCAGTGGAGGAGGGATGTCACCTTTCACACTTGCAAAGAAGAATATGATGAATATAGTGGCATGGTGGCTCAGTGGTTTGCACTGCTGCCTCAGCCCCAGGGACCCAGGTTCGATTCTATCCTCAGGTGACTGTCTGTGTCAAGTTTGCACGTTCTCCCCATGTCTCTATGGGTTTCCTCTGGGTATTCTGGTTTCCTCCCACAGTCCAAAGATGTGCAGGTTAGGTGGATTGACCATGCTAAATTGTCCATGGTGTTCAGGGATGAGGGGGTTAAGTAGATTAACCATGGGAAATGCAGGGTTACATGGATAGAATAGGGGGTGGGTCTAGATAGGATGCTCTTCAGAGGGTTGATGTTGACTTGATTGGTCAAGTGGCCTGCTTCCACACTGTAGGGATTTTATGATGCAGAACTTGGAAGAAAATTATTAGGTATTGCAGAAGAATTTTAACATGCAGCTTGCCATTGAAAGATATTTTTCGCTATTGAATATGATTGTGATTGTAGCTGTTGCTGTAGACTTCTGATCGGGCGTAACTACTGTTTTATTGCTTTGTGACTAATCTGTATTTCTGATTGCAGAACCTTAGCTGATACTATTTGAATTCCATGCCATGTATTTTAATTCTGTGTGAATGTGGTGGTTCTTAACGTGAATATAATTTCTTTTTGTTTCAGTATCAGTTTTATTTCCACTCTCGCTTTTTGTATTGATGACTTGCACTTTTATTTTACATGATGTCAGAGGTAAAAATCTTTACTCCGTAGTAGGAGCGTGAAATGCACTGCCTGCAAAAGTTTTAGGCTTGCCAACTTTAAGGGCATTTACATGGTCATTGGATAGTCATATGGGCAAAATGGAATAGTGAAGGTTAGATGGGCTTCAGATTGGTTTCACAGGTGAGCACAACATCAAGGGCCGAAGGGCCTGTACTGCGCTGTTATGTTCTATGTGTGTGTTAATGAGGTACAAGCTTGATGGCAAAAATCATTAAACAACTTAACAGGGGAAGGGAGCCAAATTTGACTTGCCCTATCTGAACAAGATGCATGTGCAGCGTTTTTCTTGTAATGGAAGAAAACTAAATTGTATTATTCTGACATTGCGACTTTAGAAAAGAATAGGTAATGCCAAAGATCAGAAATTGGAACTGGGACATTCTTGGTTTGTATAGCTCACTAGCAGTCTCAATAAATTTACTGAAGCCAAAGCGTAAGTTGGGCATGCTTACTGTTCAAACTTCAGTAGTCTTTGATATTACATAATAGGAATATTAAGATTCCCAGAAACTTATTTTAAAATAGTTTTACCTGTAGTGTATATTTTCTATTTAGAGGAAAAAAAACCCAGAATAAATGTTACTGCTGTACCATTTATACCCCAATAATTCTTTTTAAACAATTAAATTTTTATTCCTCATAACCTTACATAGCTCCTGCTAAAATACCTTGTCACCCTCCCATCTAATAGTATTGTTTTGTCATTTATATGACACCACCACCAACAATGTGCTACCTCTATAATGTCAAGGGTGATTTTATTTCCAAACTCTGCCAAAAGGCAACACATGCAACCCGAGAATGTTCATATCTTTCGTTCAAATTGCAAGTGAACTGGGGTCAAAATTCTCAACATGAAGGCATGTCGTTTCTCTGTTCTGATCTGTTCTGTATATTGCAACCAGAAACATAGCCACAAATATAGTTGTATATTTGCTCACTCTGTTGGCTGCTGATGGTCTGAATTTCCTTATGAATCCAAAGCACCAACTGGTAAACATGTATTGCTCAATCAGGTGAGGCAGCTTGACAATATGAATAGTACAAGATATACTCAACTATGATCTGCCACCGTGTTATTGAAATGTGTTGGTTTTATTTCATTCCCAAATTGGCATTTGCATGTTTGTCACAGGACTAAGAATAAGGCAGATGATGTTTTATGAAGGAACTAAGTTTGAATGAGTCTGTTTCATTTCCATTTTAAAGACTTAAATTTTGTATACTTTACATGCAGTTTTCTTCAATCTCTTTGTAAAAACAACTCAACCTTTCAACAAGTTGTAATAATTCATTGGCATAAATCTCAAAGCATTGTGAAGTTGAATGTTTATCTAAACTAATCTCCCAGAATCCTGAGGTGAAGGAGAAATTTATTATTTAATTAAACTTTGCAGATTTTTGTAGTACTCACTTTGGTTATATAAATTAATATTTTCCTATTTTTAGAACAATTTCCCATTTGGAAGTACAAGTAGTACCATTGTTTCTGTATTCAAACAGAGCCAATGGCATTAGAACTGAACTGTGGTCTGTTTTTGGTCCATCTTTATTAGATTCCCTCGAAAGGCCTTTATTGTGTCGTTGGGCATTGCACATTCCCTCTCAATGGACACCTAAGCACCAACATAACCATGTAAGAGGGATATACAATGTAAATTCCCTCCACAGCCCGCTGCCTGAACCTGTTAATGACCACATTGGTCAGTCTCATTATCAAGCCCACCAGGATGCCCCAGTCCTCCTTTCTACTCTTTTAAAACAAAACTTCAGGATTTCTGGGTTTTCATTTTTCAACAGCATCAGAAGCTATTGGGGTCTCAACAGAATTGAAAACTTCAGTAAGTGCCTCTTGGCTGCTACTCTCTGAATTTTCTTTGTTTTTTTTTCCTGGATCTGAGAACTGCACATGAGAATCTGTCTCTGAATTTGCCTTTTTGCCACGGGCTGTGTTTATGGGATGTTACTGAATTGGAACAGTTAATTTGTAATAGTTATTGTGTCTACTACTTAGGTTTTCCAGTAGAATTGTTATTCTAAGTTTGTTCTTATTTTAGAATTTTAACCGTAGTGTTCATAGAGTAGTTTGACAAGTCGCACTGCATCTGGAACATAGCACTCCACATTTGCCTTTAAAATAAGAAAAAGTGAGGGTCTAGGCTACCTTCTTAAAATATTTTGAGGTGTCTGGTCTGGTCTAAATTGTAACAAAAACAAAATCAAACGATCATCAGAAATTTCAAGAACTGTGGTAGAAACTTCCAAATGGTGTACACCAGACCCCGTGGTGCCACCAATCCATTGAAGCGCAGTTCTTGAAATTATACATAATGGCCTTTTGCTTAACAGTGGTACAGGATGAAAAATGACTGGGTCTGAATGAGAAGAGATTGTTAAAATGTCATTTATTGCGTTATAATAGACACATCTGGTTCATTGAGATCTCAAACTAGACACTTATCCCTACCCAAGGCTGCATGACATTGGGTGAAGCTTAACATTGTCTCCAACATTAACCCATTCAGAACTGTATGTAGCTGTATATTCCTAACTGTCCGGCGTTTAGCATTTTGTTTTTATAAACAAGATTGGAACTGTTTTGGAGGATGGCCAGTGTGTGGAATGTTTTATTGTTTCCTCAAATAATACTTGAGAATAGGTTTCCTTTAAAGTAAAAAAGTATGATAGAAGGTGAAATGCTTTAAAATTATTTCAGCTCGATTGTAATATTTTTATTTCTTGATATGTTAAAATCCCTGTGTTTTATAACTTTTCTTGCTGTTGCAAATTTTCCACTGGTTGACTGCAGCTGCCAATGATTTATTTTCCAAGCTTTTTTGGATACACATCTGTCTTTGTATTCAGTTTATTATTTTATTATATGAGTTGCATTAACCTTTGAATTAATCAAATTACTAAACCAGGAAACTGTCTTTTGTGGTCTGATCTTCAGCAAACCCGGACTTGGGCTGTACAGTCTGGGGAAAATTAGTTTATTGTACCTGTGGTTTGAGACCAAGACTCTGGGAAATACTTCAACCCGTTGTCCATCTCCCAATGCAGTACATTGAACCCCACCTAAAGAATAGACGGGTTGCTGTCATTAATCTTTTCCAATAGATAATGTAATATAGGTAAGGGGAATTCAGCTGCATTTATTGATGCTTCTCCATCATCTCCTGTTGATGCAAATATATAGAGAGCATACAAGCAGGGAGTCCCAAACGCTTTTTATAGGAATTAAAAACTGGGTGGGTGTATAAAATGGGCACCTGGGGGATTTTGTCTGTTTCTTGCCGAACAAGTTAGTTTAAAATAATCTCCATTGTCATCTCTTCCTTTGCCGTGTTGAATATGTAGCAGTGTATCTTGCTGTCGTCTTCAAGATCAAATGATAGGATGTTAAACTTGAAGTGACTGAAATGTTCACTGTCTCACTCTGAAGAACTGGCAAACTTTGATAGACTTGAGCAAAATTCAAGTGCAGTAAGGTTTGTGATTTTTGAAAACTGCAGTGTTGTGACTGCCATTGAGTGTGTGGTTTGAACGTATTGATAGTTCTAGGGTAGCACAGCGGTTAACACTGCTGCCTCACAGTGCTAGGGGCCCATGTTTGATTCCAGCCTGGGATGACTATATGGAGTTAGCACATTCTCCCTGCGTCTGCAAGGGTTTCTACCTGGTGCTCGGGTCCAAAGATTTGCACATGAGATGGATTGACCATGTTAATTGCCCCATAGTGGCTAGGGATGTGCAGGCTGGGTAGATTAGCTATGATCGGTGCAAGCTTGATGGGCTGAATAACTTCTGTCTGCAGTGTAGAGATTCTATGACTCTGGAGTTCAAAGTTTAATGGTCTGAGATTTACTCTATTTTCTTACTGAAATATGTTTGAGGGATGTAACTGGATTTTAAATTGCTTAGAAACATGGATGATACAAGATGTTAGCAGACAGTTTCACTTGGGTTTCAAGTAGTATGAGAAGACATAAATGGCAAATGAAAGTTTCAAAAGAGCGCTGTAGTTAGTTGAGCCATTCAACACTCAACTGCATCCTGTTCTCTCATAGGTTGCCACTGCAGCTCTTTTTTTTAAATGAAGCAAGGGAGCTCCATGTTTCTAACAGGAGAGTCTGCTCAGAGTGTTCTCAGATTGGAGCTGTGTTTCCATTCTGACAATTCTTTCATAGCACTGTTAGAGAAAGACAAACCATGCTCCTTTTTTTACAGCAATCAGCTTCCATATTCTGAAATGTAATGGGCCTGACAGCCACTTCTACAGCTGTTGTCAAACCATAAATATGTAAAGTAAGTGTGATTTTAGTGTGCTGCGAGGGTAGTGTGCAAGTTGGGTTAGGTCCAGGGAAGATAACTGGGTCATGCCTGGTGGGAAAGATTATTGAGTTGGATCTAGAGAATGTCAGCTCGGAGTCTGGGGAGATGTAGTTGGGATTTGAGGTACGTTTGGTGACTGTTTAATATTTACCAGGAAAGGTGAGACTATTAAAGACATTTGATTTAATTTTATCAGAGCCACCCAAAGTGTCTGATTTAAATTGCTTTCAATTGGAACTATGGTTCCAATCATAGTGTAGTTACCCAGAGGAAAATTCAATTTCCAGGGCAATTCCTTCAGAGAATGCTCCAGTTGGGATACTGCATGCCGATGCTTAATTCCGGTCTGCAATGGCATAACAACTATCTGGCCAGTTGAAAAGCTGAGTCAATACTTTTGTTACTGGAAGACAGTGAGCTGGTTCTGAATAGGAGATGGGTATTTGGGAGTTTCATTTGATCAATTTCAGTACAAGTTTGTCAGGGAGGTTGAGTAGAGTTCATAGTGGGCTGTTATGCTGTGTGGCACAACCTGTTTTTAATGGTGTGCATTTAAAAAATGTTCTCACTTAGATTGTCAGTAGGCATAACTAATTATTTTGGAGAAAAATTGTTTTGCCTCTTTTAAAAGTTTTAGTTTTACCCATGATTATTGTTCAGTGATCCAACTCCTGGCAATAAACATGACTAGGACTAACCCTGATTCCAACCAAAATGGGGTGATTTGCAAATGAAGCCATTTGGTCTGCAGTCAAAATGCACAAATCTTGAAACTGTGAGCAATACACATTTAATTTCCTCACCGCCACCATCATCAGGCTTCACTCAAAATCTTCAACACTGAGAACTTCCAATTAATAAAGGACTGCTTTCTTAAAAGGCAATTTTATTTTTTAAAGTTCTTCAGTATACGAAGTTTTGATTATTATCCTCCCTTTAGACAATTGTCTTTGAACCCTGTACTGAGTTCACCATTTCGTGCTCAACTCAACTGTTTGAATTCAAGCTGTCCAGATTCCATTTCTTGTCACAGTAAGCCTGCCAAATAGTTGCATGCAATTTTTCAGTCTTTTGTCTCTCAGTATTTGACCCCCACCATTCTGAATAATGTCAGTGTCTGTCATACTCTGCCTATTCTCTTCAAGTTGGTACTGAATTGCTCTGTATAATGTTGACTGCATATGATAGAGTCCCAGGATATTAAAGCTGCCTACTCATCTTGAAGCTACATTTTAAGCTACTTGCTTTCTCAGTTGCCTCTAACTTGAGAGGGTTTGAGTCATGTGGCCTCTGTCCCCAGCAATAGCCCTACGTTTCAGTCTCGTTAAGAAAGAGCCTATGTAGTTGCTGTTTCTATTGTGCTTAACGTTAGAACAGAAGTGTTAAATGTACCTCTGTGGGCCTCAGTGCACATTATTGATACTTTAAATGGTTGATGTTAAATTCTGACTTCTGATTTAGCACTGTTGCCTCTCAATTTGACAAATCTTAAAAACAAACCATTCCAATCTCTTGTCTGACAAAATTTGAGCAGGTCAATACAAGTTATAATGAAAACAACAATGGAAGTTGAATTGCCTGGATTTGAAGCATTGGAAGTCTTAAAACTCTTTCTGTGCTATTGTT
The DNA here is from genome assembly GCF_047496795.1 of Chiloscyllium punctatum. Lineage (NCBI taxonomy): Eukaryota > Metazoa > Chordata > Chondrichthyes > Orectolobiformes > Hemiscylliidae > Chiloscyllium > Chiloscyllium punctatum. The sequence goes on from NC_092742.1 coordinate 13,406,238, forward strand.
TTATGAAACAAGACTGAAGTTGAGTATTGGAGAGGTCCCACTGATTCCTGTTTGAGTAGCTACCATGTGTCTTTTAATACAGCTGTTTGCTCCAAAGCGATACATTATCAGAGTGGTTTTATAGCCGAAGAAATTTTGCTTTCTTGTAAACCTGTGGTGCTGGAAAAGCACAGCTGGTCAGGCAGCATCCGAGGAGCAGGAGAGTCGATGTTTCAAGCATAAGGTCTTCATCAAGAATCTCCTGACGAAGAGCTTATGCTTGAAACGTCGACTGTCTTCCTCGGATGCTGCCTGACCGACTGTGCTTTTCCAGCACCACACGTTTCGGCTGTGATCTCCAGCATCTGCAGTCCTCACTTTCTCCTTTCTTGTAAACCTGCCAAATTTATATTGAGTATCAAATCTGACCTCATTTCAGTCTTTCATTTTGCTGCCTACTGGCTTCTCTGAAAGAGAGAAAATTAAGACTGTATTTCATAAGATACTGATTACATTATTAGATAACTTACTTGGATTTCTTTAGAACAATTTACGGTTGAAATCTCAAATACACAAAGGGATTTATTCTTTGTGAGATTCTTCTATCATTAAGAGAAAGAAAGTTGCTCATTTTTCAATTCTGCAATTGTACGGAGTAATTTCCATAAGGGGATAGAACAGTACAAAGCCACAGCTGAAAAAGGAAGTATATGCTCTGTCTTGTTTCGCTTGGCAGCACCGAGTGAAAAACTTGTCGTATCATTGTATCTTCAATGCACAAAAGAATTCTGCACTACAAAAAGTGCATTCACTTAAAATGCCTGCCACCCCTCTTAATCAGCACTTTTACTCTATTCTGGATTAAATCAATGCTTATGCTGCCTTCAGCCACCCGTAGGTGCAGTGTTGCAATAGTACAGTTAAAAGGCGACTATAAATACATATTGGCATTTCCTGTTGCACAGTGTTGTGGTATGTAAAATGTAACTGGTTGCTATGGGGACTGCAAGCCGGCATTAGCTATGGAAGGAAATGTTCCAGTCATGAGACTTGGATTTTTTTTACACTGTCTGAAGGCTTCTGTCCAGATGTGAGCAAAAGCAAATATGGATGTGTAATACTCTTCAGTGACTATTTGTTATTTCTGATGTTATAATTCTTGATCCCTGTATTAGTTTTCTTGTCCAGAATATTTTAGATTACACCATTTGAAAGCAGATTGTTGAAAATACAATAAGCGAAAGAAGAATGAGTAGTCTTGCAGCTTGTCACCAACTCTTGACCCATGAAGACTTGCAGCTTAGGCCAGCCAATGATTGTCTCCAACCTTGATCTTTGTTGGAGAACAACCAAATGTACCAGCAAGGGGAAGGAGTAAGCCTTTGGCACCTTGAACCTGCTCTGTCATTTAATAAGATCCTGGCTGATCTAATTTTAACTTCAAATCAATATTTCTGTGCACTCTGGTAATGTTTCAGCCCTTGAATGTCAAATATTTATCCACCTCTACCTTGATAAAAATACTTAAAAGCTCAGCTTTCACCACCTTTTCAGGAAGATAATTCCAAAGACCCAATACCTTCTGTGAGAAAAGATTTTGCCTTGTATGTTTTAAATGCACACCCCTGATTTTTGTTTTGTAAACAGTGACCCCTGTTTCTAGATTCTCCCATAAAAAGAAATGTCCATTCCACATCTACCCTATCAAGATTCCTATGATTTACTTTTATCAGTTGCATTGCTCTTGAGCTTCTATACTTGGGCAGATACAAGCCTAGTTGAAAATATGTTGCTGGAAAAGTGCAGCAGGTCAGGCAGCATCCAAGGAGCAGGAGAATCGATGTTTCGGGCATGAGCCCTTCTTCAGCTCTGATCTCCAGCATCTGCAGTCCTCACTTTCTCCCAGATACAAGCCTAGCCTGAACAACCTTTCCTCAAGGCAGTCCACCATTCTAGATTTAGTCTGGTAAACCTTCTCTGAATTGCTGCCAATGCACTTGCATCCTTCCTTAAATAAGGTACTCAAACTGATCAAATATGGTCTCACCAGTGCCCTTTAAGACCATAAGGCACAGGAACAGAAATTAGGCCATTTGGCCCACCAAGTCTGCCCTGCATTCAATCATGGCATTGGACATGCAGGCAGAAAACTAGCCACCAGGATACATGAACATCAACTAGCCCCAAAAAGACATGACACTCACTCACTAGTATTCTTACATTTGGATGAGGAAGGACGCACTTCGACTGGGGCAACACATCCATTCTTGGACAAGCCAAATAGAGGCATGCATGAGAATTCCAACCAGAACTCTATTAACAAACATGTTGACTTGGATCCCATTTACCACTCCCTGAGAAGTACAACAGGAAATTAGATAACCAGAGAAAATGACGTCGCCACAGGAAATGTCATTGCCAACCTAAGGAAATACACAAATAGAAAGCAGGCAATACCATCAGGGCTTCATCCAGAGGCTCACTGAAGATGTTACCTGGTATGGTGACAAAATGTCTGAAAATGAACCTTGCAGCTCAGCGAACAAACCTACATCCAAAACCTCAACCTGATCTACAAATCTTCTCAACTCACTAGCCTCCCATGACCTTATAAACTTTCTTGACGTCAGGCTTCACCCTCCTAAGCTCCAGTGGAGAAAGTTTCAGCCTATCCAGCCTCTCCTTATAATTCAAACACTCCAGTCCCGGTAGCATCCTTGGAAATTGTTTCTGTACCTCTCCAATTGAATAATATCCTTCCTTTAGCAGGGCAACCAGAATTATATACAGTACTCCAAACGTGGCCTCCCCAATGTACTGAATATTCGCAAAATGACTTGCCAACTCTGATACTTGATGATCTGAGCAATGAAAGCAAGCATGCCAAATGCTGCCTTTACCACCTGTGACACCACTTTCAAAAAATTATTTCCCTGAACCCCGATGTGTTCAACAACACTCATCTACCATTAATTGTGTAAGTCCCACCCTTACTAAGGTACCAAACACCTCGCATCAGTCCAAATTAAACTCCATCTGCCACTCCTCAGCCTAATGGCCCAACTGATTAGATCCCTTTGTAATCTTAGATGGCCTTCTTCACGATTCAGTATATCACCAGTTTTAGTGTCATCTGCAATTTACTAACCATGCTTCCTAAATTCTCATCTAAATTGTGTTTATATAAACGACAAACAACAGTGGACCCAGCACCTGTTCTTGTAAAACACCGCTGGTTTTACCAGTCCCAAAAACAACCCTCTACAACTGCCTTCCATCTCCCACATTCTTTGTCTTCGCAACTTATTTTCTGACCTATCCTTGTGTCATCAGCAAATTTGGCTGTTAATACATCGAAATCATTTATATAAATTGTAAATATTTAAGGTTGTAGCATTGATCCTTCTGGCATTCCAATCGTTTGATCCTGCTAAATTGAAAAAGATGCATTTATGCCAACTCTGCCTGTTGGCCAACCAAATTTCTGTTCAAGTCCGTATGCTACCTCCTACTCCAATAACCATTGAGTATCAGGTGTCACTGGTTCCATTCTATCCACAGCACATTACTTTCTAAAAGTTCTCCAATAGTTGAATATGATTACATAAAATCATGTTGACTTTGCTTGATATCTAAGAGCCCTGCTATAACTACTTTAATAGCAACTTCTAACATTTTCCTAATGCCAGATGTTAAGCTAACTGGCCTATGGTTTACTGCTATCTGTCCTTCCATTTTTGACTGTAGGAGTTTAGCTTGCTATCCTCCAAACTAATTGAACTGTTTCTGAATTGAGGGATGTGTTGATAAGTTAAAACCAATGCATCAGCTATTTGACGAGATTAAAGATCCGATGATGAAGTCCATAAGGACCTCCATTTGTCAGCCCGCAGCTCCAGCAATTTACTTAGGACCACTTCTCTTGTAATTCTCTTCCCTACCCCTCATTTCCTGAATTATAGCTGCTTCAGGGATCTTGTGTATATCCCCTATAGAACAGACTGATGGAAAATACCTGTTCAGTTCCATCTCTTTCATTTTTCATGATCAGTTCTCCAGATTCACTTTCTATGAGACCAACACTCATACTATTAGTTGGTTTTTAAATATTTCTAGAAACTCTTACTATCTATTTTATGTTTCTGACGAGCTCTGTTTTTAATCTGTTTTTTTAAAAAATGTTATTTACTTTTTTTAGGTTTTTGACCAATCTTCTGATGTGCTTCCTGACTTTGCATGATCATAAGCCATTTCTTTGTTTTATTGTCTATCAACTTTCTAGTTAACCACAGATGGCGGGTCCATCTCTTGGAATTTTCATTTTCAGTAGAAAATATCTATTTTATGGGTTCTGAAATAGTCCCTTAAATGCTTACCATCACATCTCTGACCTATGCTTTAACCTTGTTTGCTAATTTACTTCAGCTTTCATGCACACATAATTACACTTGATGACGTTCTTATTCTATTTAAAACAAAGATGTTTCCTCCTAAAACTTAATGTGAAATTTAGTCATAATATGATCGTTGCCACCTAAGGACTCCTTCACTATCAGATCAGTAATTAATCCTATCTCTTCAGTTAATGCAAGGCCAAGTATAGCCTCCTTCATAGTTGGCTGCAGAGCATGCTGTTATAGAGGTATAGAGATGTACAGCATGGAAACAGACCCTTCAGTCCAACCAGTCCATGCCAACCAGATATCCCAACCCAATCTAGTTCCAACCGCCAGCACCCAGCCCATATCCCTCCAAACCCTTCCTATTCATATACCCATCCAAATGCCTCTTAAATGTTGCAATTGTACCAGCATCCATCACTTCCTCTGGCAGCTCATTCCATACATGTACCACCCTCTGTGAAAAAGTTGCCCCTTAGGTCTTTTTGATATCTTTCCCCTCTCACCCTAAACCTATCCCCTCTAGATAGATCTAGATCTATCCCCTCTAGTTCTGGACTCTCCGGCCCCAGGGAAAAGACTTTGTCTATTTATCCTATCCATGCTTCTCATGATTTTGTCAACCTCTCAGGTCACCCTTCAACCTCTGATGCTCCAGGGAAAATAGCCCCAGCCTGTTCAACCTCTCTCTATAGCTCAAATCCTTCAACCCTGGCAACATCCTTGTAAATCTTTTCTGAACCCTTTCAAGTTTCACAACATCTTACCGTTAGGAAGGAGACCAGAATTGTTTGCAATATTCCAACAGTGGCCGAACCAATGTCCTGTACAGCCACAACATGACCTCCTAACTCCTGTACTCAATACTTCGACCAATAAAACAAAGTATACCAAACGCCTTCTTCACTATCCTATCTACCTGCGACTCCACTTTCGAGGAGTTATGAACCTGCACTCCAAGGTCTCTTTGTTCTGAGAAACTATCCCACAAACATTCTCTGATCTCCTCATCAAAGTTACATTTTCCCACCTTGACTTTTCACAATTATTACACTGCTTTTTTGACAAGCTCCCAGTCTTTCTTCCTTTATGCTTCAGACCACTGTGGGTAAGCAGGCTGTTGATAGGGGAGGCATTGCTCAATGGTGCTGTTGATGACATCTTCGTGATTTTCAGTAACTGAAAGAATGGGATTGTTCCTGTCTCTTTCTGTCCATCTTTCGTCCATCACTGGAGATTTCTCTTTTTCTTTCTGGCCTTTGAGTTTGATACCCTGTATCTCCATCACCACATTTACATTTGTTAATTTCTTCCCTTCAGTCTGTTCAAAGATCTCGTCAAAAATTAGATTTTAATTTGTGCTGTTCGGCATTCTCCTTGTAATATTCTTCCCTCTGTTCATTTCCCTTCCAAAAACAGAGGTGATCATCCAAGACCTCATTTCTGCATGCCATTCAGTTAGATCGTGATAGATCTGTACCTCATATTCCACCTACTTGCCTTTGTTTTATATCCCTTGGTATCTCTTCTAACAAAGGGTGAGGTGTCAAGATTGCCACTGACAAAATAAAACACTTTTTAAATTGCTTAATGAAAGTATTAGAATGGAACAAATCTACAGAAGAAATTTTGAAACCCAGAAGTGTAAATGGTTTTGCAATTGTCAAATTCAATTATGACTGGCATTGCTGCCACTAAGAATTTCAGGACTGAGGTTGGCCAATATACTTAGGAACATGATGTTTACTGTGAAACCTGATAAGGCAACTATAACTTATGACACTATAAACCTGACCCAGGTGACCTTTAAATGGTTTGAGCTATTTTTCAAGATGCAATCTACAGCATGATAGTCCAGTATCGAACATGAAAGCGTACCTCACGAAGCTGATGTAATATCGAACCCTGGACTACTTTACAGCTTCTCCCTCAAAGTTGGATTTTTTTGTTACAAAATTATTTTTGTATTCACATTGTGCCTTTGTCACATTTCAAAGAATCTTTACATTGCATTATATTGACTGTTCTCATGGAACTCTCGCCACCTGTAATCAGTGTATGGAGAGGGGTGTGTCTCCTCTTACTCTTTGATTATGTATTCAAATAAACAATTTACAGCAAGCTTTTATGTGTTAAAAATAAAGGAGGTAATTTATTCTTATGGTTTACCCTAAATTAACACAGCATGTACTTGGTGTGCGTGCGCATATATAGACACAGATCAGATACAAATAATCTGCTTTTAAGATTACTGTTAATTCAGTCTGATTTATCATTCCTGACCTTTATGTGGCAGCCTGTAGTTTCTTGAATGAGTTCAGTGATTTTAAATCTGGCATGGGGTCTTATAAAGGTTCTCAGCATGTTATGATGTTTGTTGACCATCTTGGAGGTTGATTCTCAGGTCAGGGTACTGGATTATTAAGTGTGCATTTCCTGAACCTATGACAGCTGAGGCGCACCAAGCATTATTTGGATGGAACAGGTCATCACAATAAAATAGGAAATAGGTAGTAACCATTGAGGTTCAATCTTACCTTTTATTCAGGATGAAACATAGAAAAAGGCAATCCGGAGATTCTATCATCTTTGGTGTTAACCCATTCCGACACAAAGTTGCACCTGTATAACCCATCACCAATAGTTGCGAGCTTTTAAGCAATGCCCAATTTTTTTTGGATGTTAGCTCGAGGTTTCACACCTCTCACCCAAATTCTAAAAGTTGAATGAATTGTGGCAGCTATCTGAATATCTTACCCATTTTTTAAAGGAATTCACTGAAAGTGCATATTGCTTGTCTGTACTGGGTCTGACACCATTATATAAGTGAAGAAGAATTTTTGAGAGCCTAAGCGTGTGAATATCACTGGAAAAGATGAATTTTGTCAATGTTTTTCAACTTTCTTTCGTGAAGAGATTCACAAAAGCAAATGGTCTGTTTTGATGCTGTACATCTCTATGACAATACTAATAAAAAGGGGAATGAACTGTATCATTGGTCTCATTGGCAATATATGGACTTAGATTAGTAGACATTTTGGAGAGTGTTGCCACAGAGAATACACCAGCTAACTGATAATTAACTGCTGAGCTTATTTAAATTTAAACCAGCAATTTTACTCCGGTCAAGCCGGTGCCATGAGGAATGCAGCAGAGGAATAAGTGTATTTTAAATACTTAAAAGTATTTGTTTATTTAAGTTGGAATTGTCAGTGGAAGCATTTTCTGTTATTTGTCTTCAGGCTACTGCCATGACTGGAATTTATTGTCCATCCATCTAAATGATCCTGAAAACCTGTCTATGAAGCCAAACACAGAAAATACTGAAGAAATTCAAAATCTGGCAGCGTCTGTGCAGAGAGAAATAAAGTTGCTATTTTGATATAACTCTTCAAGTTATGGTCATGTAGAACTTGATTAACATTCAGGACAGATCAAGTTCTCAACAGCACTAGACAATTGTTTTATGTGGTAAAAACAATGACTGCAGATGCTGGAAGCCAGATTCTGGATTAGTGGTGCTGGAAGAGCTCAGCAGTTCAGGCAGCATCCTACGAGCAGCGAAATCAACGTTTCGGGCAAAAACCCTTCATCAGGAATAAAGGCAGTGAGCCTGAAGCATGGAGAGATAAGCTAGAGGAGGATGGGGTGGGGAGAAAGTAGCATAGAGTACAATGGGTGAGTGGGGGAGGGGATGAAGGTGATAGGTCAAGGAGGAGAGGGTGGAGTGGATAGGTGGAAAAGAAGATAGGCAGGTAGGACAAGTCATGGGGGCAGTTACTGAGCTGGAAGTTTAGAACTAGGGTGAGGTGGGGGAAGGGGAAATGAGGAAACTGTTGAAGTCCACATTGATGCCCTGGGGTTGAAGCGTTCCAAGGCGGAAGATGAGGTGTTCTTCCTCCAGGCGTCTGGTGGTGAGGGAGTGGCGGTGAAGGAGGCCCAGGACCTCCATGTCCTCGGCAGAGTGGGAGGGAGAGTTGAAATGTTGGGCCACGGGGCGGTTTGGTTGATTGGATGCGGCACTTGACAGTTTTACGATCGGATTTTACTGATACCAATTTCTTCATTTTGTTTCAGTAACTGAATCCAAATTCTCTTACTCCCATGGTGTGATTTTGAATACTCACTCTCTGGATTTAGTCCAGATCATTGCATTACTAACCCAAGAACATCATGACCTTGTGTACCCTTTTCCAGCTTAAAGGTGATTAAAGCTATTTGAAAGGAGAGTAAGCAGTCTCTGTTAAAATCTCATTACTTAACATTTTCTTCCAACCATTAGCCAATGTCACTCGATTCCCTGTTTAATAGAGGAGCATTTTGTTAGTGGAGAAATAGTACAATTGTAGCTAAGCCAGTAATCACTGGACTGTGAAGGAAATCAGCGCTGTGTGAGTAATGATTTTTTTCTTGTGACAAAACATAGAAAAGAAGCTACTGTTTAATTGCTTAAATCTTCTTTATTATATCTTTTGCTTTCAGTCTCATTGTGAACCTTCAGTTTGAATTGAATTCACTGTGAATTTAAAGCCCTCATTGTTTGCTTTAACGCTGCATGATTTATGTATGTGTGTGTGTGTGTATATATATTTATAAAGACCCTTTTGAGACGAATGAGTTATCATTTGCGTATACCACTTTTTAGACCTGCACTGACTACGTCTAGCTGAGTTAGTGTGGTAAACTGCACCTGTGTGTTTCCAATCATTGGCTTTCACTAATTGAGAAACATATCAAATAAATCAAACTTTGGTTTTGTAACAATCTGCCATTACACTGCACAGCCCTGCACAGGAATAAACTTGGAGACATACTATATGACTTCTCATCTAAATTACACTATAGACCTGGCTTGGTGCCAACTGCATAGTGTATTTGTTCCACAGACTTGTTTTTGGAAACTAGTCTTTTTTAAATTCCTTTCTTAAATGCTGACTTTGCTAGAAAAGCTCTCATTTAGTACTGATTCCTGCCTGGGGTTTAGAAGATTTTGGTGAGCTTGCTTTCCTGAAACATTAAACATTTCTCTGACGTAGTGAGGACATGTTGCTGTTGTTAGCATGTGACCATTTGTACTTATCAAGGTGACAGGTGTTGCTGGGAATTGGAACCCAACCCTATTCCTGGTTCTCAGTACAGCTTCAGTACGCATAAACTGCAAAGTGATCTAACTACTACTGTATCGCCACCATGCCTTAGCCTTATTAGCAGAAGAGCACCCTCTGCTGCACCATCATACAATTTTGTGTTCTTCCAACAGGAATCTTCTCTGGTTTAGGTGAAATGTAATAACTTCTGTCTTCCTGTCATTAAATTATTTTTGAATGATTTAGATGATTCCTCGCCATCTATTTGTGTTAAAAAGAAAATAAGTCTTTATATAATCTAAGAATGGGTTGCTGTCATTCCTTTAAAGAATACTTTAGAACTCGAGCATAAAATGGGTTTTGGTTTGAATTAAGAGAAGACAAAAACCTGATGGAACCTTGCTTGAAGAGCCTGACTGAAAATGTACTTTATGTATGATGAAAATATCAGTACTGCTTCACAGTTTGAAAACATGTACCAACAGATATAAGAACAACTACTTCCCCACTGTTATCAGACTTTTGAACCGACTTCATAGAGTTGATCTTTCTCTGCACCATCCCCTTTAGCTGTAACACTACTGTATATTCTGTATTCTGTTCTATTACCCTGCTGTACGTACGCAATGCACGATTTGTCTTGCTAGCACTCAAAGCAATACTTTTCAGTGTGTCTTGGCACATGTGTCATGCTTTTATTGGAAAGAATTTGTATTGTGTTGCAAAATAATCTGCCCAGGATTTGGTGATGACATGAGTGTCAAATCCCTATTTTGCCTCCATTTGGTGTGTGCTTAATTATTTATAGAATTGTATAATCAGTATGGCACAATAAGTGGTTATTTACTTGTCAGATTGAATGGAGTTCCATTTGGTTAAGGTGCTAAATAATCAGTTAGTGATAATTACCCTCACTTCAGGAGGATTGTGTTGATTTCTCAGAGGCTGCATAGTTTACCTTTAAGCAATTTGTGTTTTTCTCAGTCAGAAATACTTGTTTGCAGTAACTAAAATTAGCCCATCACCATTGAAGCCTCTTGGGATTTCCTCATTTCTAATCCTGACGATAAAGTATTTTAATGACAGGATGACGAGCATGTAAAACAGTATTGTTGAATAGGCAATCACTTCTGTACACATAGATGAATAATTTAAATGGAAGCATTTGATTGGGATCAAATTAGTAAATTTCTTCACTAACGCAGCTTTTCTCAAAACCATATACTCTCCCTGTATTGTTCTGTTCGTGTCCCTAACCGACTGTAACCTCCAGTGAAAGGAATTTGTTAATTTTAATTTTCATTTGTTTGTGGAATAAAGGCATCATTTGCATGTCAGAATTTACTGCCCATCCTTACATATCATTGATGGTGAAAGAGGGGCAACAGGATGGAGGGAGGAAGGAATGATGCTATCCTGCCAACTAGAAGTGGCAATAGTGGTAAATCGTTTTCTTGAGCTGCTGCAATGAAATTTAATCCAACAGAGACTAATCCAAAAGAGAGGAATTGCAGACTTTTGCATTGCCACAATGAAGGCAAACCAAATTCAGAGCTTTTCATTTGATTGTCATTATTTATTTGAAAGCTAAAGACTTCTAATAAAAGTACAACCTGTAGTGCTTGATAAGATAGATGGATAGATTCTAATTGGGTGGTGGTGATAAGATAAAACAAGGACTGCAGAGTCTAGAATAGAGTGGTGTTGGAAAAGCACAGCAGGTCAGGCAGCATCTGAGGAGCAGGAAAATCAACGTTTCGGGCAAAAGCCCTTCATCAGGAATAGAAGCAGGGTGCCTGCAGAGTGGGGAATCTCTCCAATCAGCAGACACCCTGCCTCTATTCCTGATGAAGGGCTTTTGCCTGAAACGTTGATTTTCCTGCTCCTCGGATGCTGCCTGACCTGCTGTGCTTTTCCAGCACCACTCTAATCTAGTGGTGATTGGGGGCTACTATTAGTCTCTGTATTGCTGACGAGGGAGAATGTTTGCTAAAATTCATCTTCTGAATGGTGACTCAATGAATATGCAAAAGGTATACTAGTGGTTATGTAACTCAAATTTCCAGGGTGTCCTGAAGCATTTTGTGCTCAACTTTACAAGATGTTGCTTCAAAAAAGTTGCCAAATTAAAGACAATGTAATATTGTGCATGGTTTTGGTCATCTTGTTTTAGGAAAGACATAGTTAAGCTGGTAAGAGTGCAGAGAAGATTTACGAGGTGTTGGCAGGGCTAGTAGGCCTGAATTATAGGGAAGGGTTGGCAGGGATAGGACTTTATTCCTTGGAACTTAGGAGAATGAGGGGTGAGCTTATTGAGGTTTATAAAATCATGAGGGACATAGATAGGATGAATGCATATAGTCTTTTTCTCAGGGATGGGAAATTGAAAGCTAGAGGGTGTAGGTTTAAGGTGAGGAGGAAAGATTGAAGAAGGATCTGAGAGGCAACTACTTCACGCAGAGAATGATACATATATGGAATGGGCTGCCTGAGAAAGTGGTTGAGGCAGGTGCAATAGCAACATGTATAAAGCACTTGGGTAGGTATATGGATGGGAAGAGTTTAGCAGGATATGCAGGCAGTTGGAATTAGCTGAGTGGGCACTATGGTCAGCATGGACCAGTTTGGGCCGAAGGACCTGTTTCCATGTTGTATTACTCTGACTATTAGGTGGCAACCTGTTGCAGCCCCTATCCTGCTAAAGGGTTGACTGCTAGACAATTAACAATTCAATTCAGGCCCCTTAATGTTCCTGATTAAGGGTGTATGCACGAAATAATCCATAGGACTGAGCTGCTACTACCTTCCAGGTGTGATCATCATTTAAATATTGGCCTTCTAAAACTGGTAATTTATTTTCACACACCAGTCCCACCACCAAAATGAAGAATTTTTACCCAAGGACTATGTTAAAGATACCAAAAGATATGGAGGTGATGCAGGAAAATAACATTGAGTTTAATAATCTGTCACAATCTTGTTCAATGGAGGAGTGGCCCAAGGAACCTAACAGTTGACTTCTGTTCCTGTTTCCTACATTGCTGTTTGTTCATTTGCTCATGAAAAGAAAGTAGAAGCTCTTTTTGTTAACTTCACAAACTAATTTACTCAATTATTTATGATGTTTGTAACTGTTTCTGTTCAGAGTTGGTGTACTTCACCAAATCTGTTCAATGACTTTGTAATTAGAAATGCCTGTAGTCAGTGTGTTATTAAAATCTTAATGGTGAATAGGTTTTCATTTTTGTTTTGAGAAAGGGTTTAGAGGGAAAGGAATTTTTATCAAAGACATTTAAAAGCTTCTTTACTTCAGTGTACAAAATTGTTACGTGTGCAAACCTTCACAGTTTTCCCTGTCTGGGTGTTCAAAAATCAGGGATAAAATGTCAAAGTTAAGGGCACTTTGGACTGCGATGAGGAATTTCTTTACTTGAAGAATAGTGAATCTTTAGAATTCTCTACCTGAGAGAGCTATGGATCTCAGTCACTGAGTACGTTCAATACAAAGATTCCCTCCACTGTTTTTAGCATTCTGGAGATCATTTATTGTTTGGGATTGCTTCCATAACCAAAACCTTTGATTCTCATGTGTACATCTGTGTTTGACTTCAACTCAAGGACTGGTGTCAATGAAATACCGTTTATATTACGATCAGAGGTGATACCCACCTGAAGATCAACAATGATGGTGAGAAAAGTACTCTGCTATAAGTCGCTTCAGTGTTATGAGACTGGAATTCACCTTTGTTCCCTGGACTGTTGTTGAAGTGAGATTTGAATTCATGACCACTTGACTTAGAAATGGAAATGCTAATACTGTGGTAAGGTTAGTCTCCTTGTGACATTCTGCCTTGATCAGGAAGACTGAAGATACTTAAGAGTGCTTCAGTTTAGAGAATCAACATAAACATTTTAAAAAAAACTTCATCTTTTAACACAAAACCCCAAGTCCCATTTCAGTTATTTCCTTTCTCATTCTCTTCATACAACATATTATTTTGCCAATCTATTCTTATCTGCTTCAAAAAGGGCACACTCAAATCTTGTCTTTTAATGTAATGTTGGAACTTCGGTAAAACGTTAACAAACTTTTTTTATTTGAATCAATTGATTGTACTGTGTGTTTATACAGCTAACAGAGCAGACAATCAGGTGATAAGGCTGGTGAGAGTTATTTTACTATCCGATCAATTTAAATCAGAGCTGGGAAAGAAGATTGTTTCTAATGAAGAAAGTCTGCAAGTTGTGCCACTTTCTGATCTTGAGTAAATTTAGCTAGGAGATTCCTAGATCAATGATCAAATTGCTTTTCTAACAGACTTGGTGCTGCTTTGCTGTTGATTGTAGCCATTCTATACTATTATGGGCAACATTTTCCCATGCTTCTAAATCCCACCTCTCTTCCACATTGGACTCCTCCAATTAATTCATGGATTGAAGCATAATCTTGATTGTTTAGGTGATAAGGTTTGACAGTATTTCTTGTCGGTAACAAAGCAGACATTGCTGGAAAAACTCAACCGGTCTGGCAGCATCTGTGGAGAGAAATCACAGTTAACGCTTTGGGTCGAGTGACCCTTCCTTAGAACAAGACCTAAAACATTAACTCTGATTCCTAGCCACAGATGCTGCCAGACCTGCTGAGCTTTATCGTGAATTTCTGTTTTTACGTCTGATTTACAGCATCCATGATTCTTTTGGTTTTTCTTGTTAGTAAATCTGCAGTGGGGCAAAAAGTGATCTTTTCTTTTTACTATAATAATGTAAGAAATGGATTAATTTGGTATGAAGCAGAATCTGATATCAATGCTTATATTTTGTTGCCCCATTAATACCCAAAGAAGATCTCTTGACAAAGAAATTGGCTTTGGCCATCAAACTTGGACAAGAGCTTGAAATAAGGTTAGACTGTTGAAACAAAGTTTAACCAATTTAATGAACTGATTTTTTTTTACTTAAATGGTTTATTGATACTGGGTATAAGATCAGTTTATTATGGAACCACAAAATGCAGTAACTATGATTGGTGGACTGGTAGCAGATTGAATGCAGATGCTGTGTTGGGTTTTGCTTGAGTGGCTATAATGACAGCCCGAAGGCAACATCTGAAAACCTCCTGTAGTTTGTTTTCCTCCACCATTTTGTGGAAATCAATTATATCTTAATAGTTTGTAGACTATCAGCAGCATTTTTATTTACTAAAGGAGTGCACAAGTTTTTTTTTCTCAAAAAAAAATCTGTACACTTCGATCCATTACTGCATCAACTTGAGGTTGGTTTACAACAGCTGGATTCATGTTCTTCAGTGAGAACAATAGAGCAACACAATTGCTTTAATCAGTAAATGTGCATTGCAAATGAATTTGTTTAAATAGCTTAGTTCCAATTTGTGTACTTTGTATGAAGCTGAAGCTGCCAATTGCATAAAGAAGGGTGGGGAGATCTTGATAATTACTTAAAGCACCCTGTTACTGTGGCAATAGTTTAATATCTCAACCACCTGTAGGGCAAGTCTGTTAAATAGCAGGGAAGCTGGTTGGCACATTTCTGTATTCAATGTTTCTGTGACTTGAAACAACTTGATTGTAGACTAATGAATGGAACTAACCGAGAGATTCAGGTTTGTATTTTCATCAGGCACATATTCTTATGCTTAGTGTTCCAGTTATTGCATTGAACTGCTGTTATGTTGGCTACATGGATAAGTTTATGGTGGAAATGATTATCTGCAGTGGACATGGCCAGCATCAAAGATCAATGCAGAGATCAATGGAGCATTTTTGCCCCTTTATTAACATGTCTTCAAGGCACTAATCAATTACTAATGTCTAAAGTTCTTCCTTGCATGTTTATGAATCTCAAAGTAAAAGCCCCCTCTGAATAAATATTAACATCAGATTCTGTGTCTCTCCAAGTTTTTAAGTATCTTTACATTTTGTACAAATCTTAAAAGCACAAAATATTTTCCTTTCAGCCCATTGTTTCATTGCAGTTAGAGTCATAGACATAGAGGTCAAAAACAGGCACCACCTATTCTAATCATGTTTTCCACCATAAACTTGCATGTCTTGACTTTGCAAGTGTACAACTAATACTTCCTCAATGTTGAGTGTTCCATATTTCCACCACAATCTGGGTTAAAAACCTTTTCCTCACATCCCCTCTAAACCACCTGCCTTTTTCCTTATATCTATATCCCTGGTCATTAGTCCCTGCTGTCAGGGGAAAGGATGCTTCCTATCTACTCTGCCTGTGAAGCTCGTAATTTTATACAACTTAATCTTGGCCACTTCAGTCTCTTCTGCCTCACGGAAATCAACCTCAGTCTAACCCAGCTCTCTTCGTAACTAAAACTCTCAGCCTGGGCTATTTACCTCTTTATCTAGTGCTATCACATCCCTCATATAGTATGGATTCCAGAGCTTCACCCAACATTTTAACTGTAGTGTAACCAACTTGTTCATACAATTCCAGCCTAACCTCCCTGCTCATCAGCACTATACCTCAGCTCACAAAAAGCAGCTGTTTCATATTCCTTAACCATTTTATCTACCTGCCCAACCTGAAGAGATCAGTGGGCATGCACACCATGGGCCCTCTGTTCCTCGGTGTTTCTCAGGATCCTATTGTTGATCATGTGTTACCGTGCCTTGTTTGTCTTGCTCTAATGAATCACTTCATGTTGCATTCAATTTGCCACTGACCAACCTGTCTGCATCCTTTTGTAATCTAAGGCTATCCACCTCTGTTTACCACCCCAACAATTTTTGTATATTAGTTGTGAATTGATTCCAGTTTCCCTAGAATAGATTCTTACCAACTGCATTGAAACTGGCCACTCTCCTTTTTGTGTTTTTACTCTAGATTGCTCCTTGTTCTTTTTCCCATGGCTAACCCAATCTTTTGATAGTACAGATTCCCAGCCAGTGATATTTCCACTAACCACCATTTCCTTGTGGATAAACTGTGCTCCCTTGTTATTGACAAAGTTAGCATAGTAACAATTACCGACACAAGCTTTCAACTCAGATTTATTTATTGAACCCTTTCAATTCCACAAGCTGCCATAGTGAGATGTGAACCCATGCCAGCTGAAGTATTAGCCTAGGTCTCCATATTATCCCTACAAACCCAATTTCCGGCAGAAATCCTGCACTGACATTTGATCCACTTATGCAACTCATTCTCCAGAACCAACTGCATCAATGCATCCTGCAAAACAAGGGTTTGAAAAGTTATCTCAGATAGGCAGGAATTGAGATTTGAGGTTACAGTCAGAATCAGCCAAACTTTTCTTGAATGGTGAAGTAAACCCAAGAGGATGAATGGTTCATGTGTTTGGATGTTGGGCTGTAACATACCTAATGAAGAAAATTTTCCCTCTGCACTTTGTATGCTTGCTATCCTAGTCTGTTATGACATTTTAAGACTCCAGTATAACAATGTATTCATTCTTGCAGCACTCTAATTTCCTTGCAAAATTGCTCCTAAATGTTTCCCACTCCATGCCTTATGGAGCATGTCCATTAGTCTAATGGTATTTTTCATGGTTTTTTTTGACTGAAATGCATGAAGTTTTTAGGCTTAATTCCTCCAGGACAACATCTGTTCAACATTGCAATACTCTTCTTCATCAACACAGCTATTCCTCCCTTCTATTTACTGAAAGCAATGTATCTAGGAGTAAAACAAAAACAGAAATTGCTGGAAAAGCCTAGCAGGTCTGGCAGTATCTGTGAAGAAAAATCAGAGTTAATGCTTAAGGTTGAGTGACCCTTCCTCAGAACTGATGGTAGCTAGAAAAATGTTGGTTTCTGAGGAAGAGTCACCGAACCTGAAACATTAACTCTGATTTTTCTTCATTTGTTGTTTCTACCATGTACAGCTGATACAATAAAAATGAGACAGTGTTCCTTCCTCCAGGACCAAGGTGCTATATGAACACGCACACACTACAGGAGAGTACAGGA
This sequence comes from Chiloscyllium punctatum, assembly GCF_047496795.1. Classification (NCBI taxonomy): domain Eukaryota; kingdom Metazoa; phylum Chordata; class Chondrichthyes; order Orectolobiformes; family Hemiscylliidae; genus Chiloscyllium; species Chiloscyllium punctatum. The sequence goes on from NC_092742.1 coordinate 13,423,674, forward strand.
GAAAGTGAGGACTGCAGATGCTGGAGATCTGAGTCGAGAGTGTGGTGCTGGAAAAGCCCTGATAAAGGGCTTTTGCCCGTAACGTCGATTCTCCTGCTCCTCAGATGCTGCCTGACCTGCTGTGCTTTTCCAGCATAAAGTGTACAGAGAAGTGCAAAACATGCAATATAGCGCAGTAATTCCTGACAAGACAAGACAATAGGCACAGTGGTGGACAAATTACAATGTAACAATGAATGATCATTAATAAAACATTGTTTTAGCAACAATTCAAAAAGTCATCCAAAAATTGCAAATGGAATAGAGTGTGATCATACAGTGTTAAGGAGCCTGATGGCTTGGGAGAAGAAACTATTGCAGTCTGGCTGTGAGAGATCAAGTGCTCCGGTAACTTCTGCCAGATGGCAGGAGGGAGAAGAATTTGAATGAAGGATGTGTAGGGTCATCCGCAATGCTGTTGGCCTTGTGGGTGCAGCATGTGGTGTAACTGTCTGTAATGGAGGGAAGAGAGACCTCAATGATCATCTTAGCTGCCGTCAGAGCACCACAGCTATCCCAAAGCCCCGAGGGCAGTTTCACAACCCAGCAATACCATAGCCACACAAAGAACAGGTCAGACAGAGAGGCACCAGCAGGAGCACTAGTCCCGGAACAGGACAATGGAAGCACCTCGCCGCTTCAGGGAAGACATTAGTACCTACTGTAAGCACCCGCCCCATAACCTTCCAAACCCTTCCTATTCATCTACCCATCTAGATGCCTTTTAAATATTACAATTGTACTAGCCTCCACCACTTCCTCTGGCAGCTCATTGCATACAGGCACCACCCTCTGCATGGAAAAGTTCCCTGTTAGGTCTTTTTTTTTATATCTTGCCCCTCTCACCTTAAACATATGCCCCCTAGTTCTGAAATCCTCCACCTCAGGGAAGAGACTTTGTCTATTTATCTTATCTATGCCCCTCATGATTTAAAAAACCTCTATAATGTTACCCCTCAGCCTCCGACGCTCCAGGGGAAAACAGCCCCAGACTATTCAACCTCTCCCTACAGCGCAAATCCTCAAACCCTGGCAACGTCCTTGTAACTCTTTTCTGAGCCCTTTCAAGTTTCACAACATCTTTCCGATAGGAAGGAGACCAGAATTGCATGCAATATTCCAAAAATGTACAGTAATTTTTGTAGGTCTTATAGTCCAAGACCATGCACTTCCTGAACTAGGCAGTGCTGCAGCTACTCACGGTACTCTCAATGAACATTCTGTAGAATGGGGGATGAAAGATGGGCTTTCCTCAACCGATGAAGAAAGTAGAGATGTTGCTGGGCTTTCTTGACTATGGAGCTAAAGTATTCAGGTCATAGTCTGTTTCTGTGCTGTTCATCTCTATCGGAGAAATTAGCCCAATTAAAGCAGAGACCACACAAACCAGATCGGGTGAAATTGACAAGCTGTTTATTACAAGCTATATGGCTGGAAGAGAAATTGACTAGGCTGACACAGCACTGACAGTCTGTGCAGGTAAATCAGAATTTCTCTTCCTCGAGCTAAGGAAGAAGCCAGTTTTTATTATACTCCTGAACAATGAGGCTAATTAGAAATGGGGAAAATGCAATGTATCTGGAAATGGAGTAATCCAGTTACAATGATGCTAATCAGAAAACAGTTATCGGAGGAATGTCCTAATTCTCTACACAAAGCAACATTCTGACAGTATTGATGGGTTCAGAGCTTCCATTCCTCTTCACAGGTAGGTACTAATGTCTTCCCTGAAGTGGTGAAGTGGTTCCATTGTCCTGTTCTGAGAATAGTGCTCTTGCTGGTGCCTCTGTCTGACCTGTTCTTTGTGTAGCTTTGATATTGCTGGGCTGTGAAACTGGTCCCGGGGCTTTAGGATAGCTGTGGTGCTCTGTCATTGTTAGTGGGAACTTGAAGTGTTTTCCCTTGTCTGCGAGTGCTGTCTAGTTTTGCTCGTCAACATGCTTGGTCACTGCTGAGGCATTCTGGATGTTTTTGGTACCGTTTGGCCAATTTTGCTTTTGTGGGCCTATAAAAGGCTGGCAGGGTGGCACATCGTTTCCCACACAGACCCTTGGGTCCAACTCATCCATGCCAACCAGATATCCCAACCTAATCCCACCTGCCCCATAGCCCTCCAAACCTTCCTATTCATCTACCCATCCAGATGCCTTTTAAATGTTACAATTGTCCCAGCCTCCACCACCACCTCTGGCAGCTCATTCCATACAGGCACCACCCTCTGCATGGAAAAGTTGCCTGTTAAGTCTCTTTTTTTTTTTTACATCTTGCCCCTCTCACCCTAAACACATGCCCCCCAGTTCTGAAATCCTCCACCCCAGGGAAGAGACTTTATCCATGCCCCTCATTTCAAGAACCTGTATAAGGTTACTCCTCAACCTCCGACGCTCCAGGGAAAACAGCCCCAGACTATTCAACCTCTCCCTATAGTGCAAATCCTCCAACCCTGGCAACATCCTTGTAACTCTTTTCTGAACCCTTTCAGGTTTCACAACATCATACCGATAGGAAGGATACCAGAATTGCATGCAATATTCCAAAAGTGGACAGTAATTTCTAAATGGTGTGAGATTGGAAAGTGTCCTTGTTCCTAGCAAACTGAAAACTAGCATGCAGATGCAGCAAGCAACCCAGAAAGGAGATGGTATAATCACCTTATCACAGGAGGATTTGAGTACGGGAGTAAAGAAATCCTACTTCAAGTTCCAGAAAACTGGAGACTGCACTTTGAGTATTGTGTAAAAGTACTGGTCCCCTTGCTGAAGGAAGGTTGTACTTGCCATAGAACAAATGCAGTGGAAGCTCACCAGAGTTTTTAGATTAGTTTCCCTACAGTGTGGAAACAGGACCTTTGGCCCAACCAGTCCACACCGACCCTCCAAAGAGCAACCCACCCAGATCCGTTTCCCCTCTGACTAATGCACCTAACACTATGGGCAATTTAGCATGGCCAGTTCACCTGGCCTGCACATCTTTGGATTGTGGGAGGAAACCAGAGCACCCAGAGGAAGCCCACGCAGACATGGGGAGAATGTGCAAACTCCCCACAGACAGTCACCCAAGGCTGAAGTTGAACCTGGGACCCTGTTGCTGTGAGGCAGCAGTGCTAGCCACTGTGCCGTCCTTCGTAGAATGGTGGAACTGTCCTGTGAGAAGAGATTTAGGGGAGTGAACCTGTATTTTCTAGAATTAAAAGAATGAGAGTTGATTTCATATAAACTTTAAAAATTCTTAAAAGATAACCAAAAGTAGATGCAGAAAGGATGGTTCCCTGGATGTGCGTATTAGAACCAGGGGCACTGACTCCAAATAAATGGCAAGTAATTAAGGACTGTGATGTGGAAAAACTACTTCAGTTAGAGATGTGAAGTTTTGCAATTTGGCACTCCCTGGTACTGTGGTAATTCAGATCGTTGATAGGTTTCTAGTTTGCAATCACATCAAGGGGAATGTGGAGAACAGGGAATGTGGCATTGAGATAGTTGATCAGCTATGATATATAATGGAGGAGTATGTTCATAGAACTGAACAGCCTGTTCCTCCAATGTTACTTATATTTTGGTCTTCAGTATTATGTGACTATGCAAATCCTCTGTATGTCTTTTTCTCCTTTTTAATGCCAGTTTCATTCCCAACAAACTGTCCACACAGCACAAGTAAACAGCTTCACAAGGACATTGGCAAGGTTGCATCTCTGAGTCAGTTTATCCTCTAAGTTCCACCTCTCCAGAAACAGTCTAGATGTCACAGAATTCCAAAGACATCCACAGGAATTACTATTCAAACTGGTATCTTTGACATTTTTCTGGATGAACTATAACTATTTATGGTATCAACTCAAAAGTGTTCTTTGTTCAGCAGCATGAGTATCACAGGATATACCTTAAGCAAAATAAGCTTTTTCAGATGATTGGCTTCTCCACAATAACTCTTTCCCGACTTGGCAAATACTGTCTTTAAATATAATTTGTTTTCTTGGTGACTTCCCACATTTCTATTTGCAAATTATTAGCTGAGTACAAATGGTTTACAGATAAATGGTCGTTTATTTCTTCTTTACTTTTTAACTTTAAAAATCCCACCCCATTCTGTTTACAGTACGATAAGATTCTGTATAGCTGCTATTTTTCAGATCATGTTTAAATGAAGTCATGACTTTTGTGATTCTTTGTTTTGTGACAAGAACTAATGAACTACAGAAAGGCTTTGAAACCGGTGATAAATTGTGTCATAAAGTCTTAATTGTAACTACCTCTCACTTCTGATCCTCCACAACTATAATTGATGAAGAGAATATCTACCTCTGTAAAAAGAGGCTTCCTGTTTCTTTCATTAGTCCTTTTGTACTAACGGATCTTATTCAACTGGAAAAACACACAACTGGGCATTTCTTCAATCTTTGGAACTTTTGAATGAAGTGCAGCAGTCTTTGCTATTCTGTTCACATGGTAACCATATAAATTTATCCAAAGAACCAAGCATACTTCTGCTTGGTATTAGCGGAGTCTGATCATCCATTCCATTCATTCCTGCATTCTGTTTTAACTTGTCTTTGAAATCTTCTTTGTGTAGGGTGAGTCAGCAGGATACAAAGTAGGCAGTCTAGTCACATGCTTCATTTAAAGATAGTATTCACATTATTGTATTTTTCATGCTGTAGTTGGGGAGGCAGAAGGCATGCAATTTTGACATAGTTTTAAGTTATCAGGTTGTGATGGGCTGGATCAAAGAGCAAAGCATACTGTGCACACTTGACGAGCTCAAGTTGCTATTTGTCTCTTAACTTCCTGTTTTCCTGCGAGTCATTAACAAAAATTCGAATGGAACAGTAGATGATCAATACCATAGTGCACTGTATACATGTTTATATCTTTCCTGCTTAACTCCTGAGCAACAGTCTCAAATAATTTAGTTCTGTGGTACACTGAGCAGGGTCTCAAGTTTAACTTGCATTGTCAGTGAAGTTTGCTAAGTCTGAATCAGATGATCTGAGACTCAACGGTTGACCTCAACTGCACAGGACTACAGCTGCCATTGCTGGTGGCATTTTAAGTATGCCCATTTGGGCAAGGGCTCATATTTGTAGAACTGTATGGCAATAGGGTTATTACCTGCAGAAGCAAATCATAGATGTTATTGTATGATAGCAATGTTAGAAGGACATATAACTTGTGCATCTTTTTTAAAAGATTTAAGTCACTTAGTTCCACATTCCTGTTCTTTCTGTAAGGGTCTGTAAATATTTCATTTTCAAGTACATGTTCACTTTTCTTTTAGAAAGTTTGTTAAAAATGCTTCCACCACCCCCTGTGGGGAAAATGCCTGTTCTTAACTCTCTGTATTTCAGTGAAGAAAGTTTTGTTTGCCCACCTGCCACTAAAAACAGTTTCTCCTTTTATATACACCTTGGTTCAACATATCTTTGAACACATTTAATAAATATTGAAAATGTTGGCAAAACTGTGTAGGTCTGGCAGCAACTATGGAGAGAGAAACAGAGTTCATTCTGAAGAGTTTCATTAGATTCAAAATGTTAACACTCATTTTCCTCAGAGTTTCTCCATCATTTTCTGTTTGTTTCAGATTTCCAGAATCTGCGGTATTTTACTTTGATTTATTAAGTCCCCTCACCTTTCTTGAGAACAAAGAAAGCTACCACAATTTCCTAATCTCTCCACATAATGGAACCTGATTAATCCCTGACACCATTCAAAAAGGTAAAGGAAAATCAATTTAAAAAAATACACAGGCCATTGATTTTTAACTTGTTTTGTTTTAATGTGACTAA